>NW_004567110.1:32369098-32416151 GCF_000260355.1 Condylura cristata
TATATATATATAATTTATGAAAATCCTCCTTTTCCAAAATCAGGGACTCTTGATTACGTGTTCCTATCCCATAACTCACTCATACTGATTTTCTTAATTTGTTTTTGAAATTTTTCCTCTCTGTGTTTAATACTGCTGTTTTCAAATTTTCTAATTTTTTTCTTCTGCAATGTCTAGTCTACTTAAATCTCACCCAGTATACTTTATTTTAGTTGTTAATAATTTTCATTGGTAAAAGATCAGTTTGGAAACTTTAAAATATTTCCCACATCTCTACTTAAAATATTCAATCTTTGTTCTATTTTATTGTCCCTATGACTTACATAATAGACTAGTAAGGTTCTCTTCTGCCAATTGCCATAATATCATAGCTAATGCTCTAGATCAGTTTTGATTGATTTGTGACCTCATTGTAGTTGATATTATCTTGTTTCATTTTGTGTCTGATAATCTTTGATTGGAGGCCGGACATGGTAAATTTTATTTTGGGGGTTACTGGATATTATATATTCTTATAAATAATGCTGAGTTTTGTTGTAAACTATAGTTAAGTATGAAAGGATCAAATTGACTTTTCAGGTATTTTAAGATGTATTGGGATGGGTTAATTATTTCCCCACTATGGAGTAAGGCCTTTTTGAGTACTTAACTCAATACATTGTGAATTTTCCACTCTGTTTGTTGAGTGCAGACACTACTCCCAAAGCTCTACGTGTTATTTCTTCCAGTTCTTTCAGGTGGTCCTTTATCTTGCGGCAGGTGCCTTCCTAATGTGAATGCTCTGATTAATATTCTGCAGTATATCCAAGAGGAACATCTACAGATCCCTAGGACTCACTTTGAGTGTAGATTTCTATTCTCTATTGCTCCATTCCATGAGCATTAGCCTACTTGGTTTCCCTGAACATCCAGCTCTAGCTCCTCAACTCAAAATGAGTGCCAACCTGTGTCGATGTGGGCTCTCATTCATTGTGTGATAGTCTGGAAATCCTCAGAAAGCATTAACATATTTTTCCTGGGACAATTATAGAATTCAACTCCATGTTTTCCTTTCTCTCATGGATTATTCTCCTTTATTGTTTTATGTTCAATAGTTTGAAGATAGTTATTTCATATTTATAGTATTTTTGTTCAAGTTGTTTCAGGTGGAAGGATATGCCTATTTTCTATTTCTCCATCTTCATTGGAAGTGGGAGTGGGCAATGTGGTTTTGATTTTAGTTTGTTTTGCATTTGTGTTCACATTTAAAAAATATTTTTGTATGATAGCAATTATGATGCATATTTTCTAGAGGGGATGGATACTTATTTTAAAAGGATAGATATAAAGTTTTCTAGCACGATTAGTAGTTGTCTATCCTCTAAAGTAATTATTTAGAGAAAATAAATTACACTGCTTTGTGTTTTATCTCATTCACACTAATCTTTAAGTAAATTTCTGAATCTTTTTCAAATTTTACATGTTAGATATGTAAAATTATTTTACTTACTAGAATCAGTCAGTTCATTATATATGTGCTATTCTGTGTTTTCTTTCCTTTGTATACAGTTTTTTGGTAGATTTTAACACTTCATTACTTTAAAAATTATAAAATGTGGCTTTAATAATTTTCCTTTGAATAATACTTTCAGATGTCCATAAAAAAACCCAATTTTAAGAGGCAAGAGCCAAAAAAGCAACCAAACAAAAACAATTTAATTGTTGCCTTGAAGCAACATCTTTACAATCACTTCATAAAGAGATAGAACTTGTGGAAGTAGTTTGGAAGAGATTGACCTGTGTTTATGTGAACACATTGGTGCTTTGACAAAGGCCAAGGGAAACTGAGTGTTCCAAACTTCTTTGCTTGTTAGAGTAAGAGAATATTAAAATTTGGCATTTACCAAACTTCAAGGTGCTTCATCAGAGTTGTCAACTAGGAGTTGTCACTTCAGTAACTATTAAAAAGAAGACATTATTTCTGCTTCATTTTCCATCTGAAGTATTCTAACCAAACAGTTATCATCAGGAAAAGACATGGGACAAGAATTTGTAGGAATCATGGAAAAGGCTAATAACATACAGAAAATCTGAATAACAATAAAATAGGTTGAGACAAACATGTTTTAAAAAACAAAACCCCAGAACCATGAAGACTGGATAAACAAACAAACAAAAAGATTCACTACCCAGGGAAACAATTTAAAAAATGAAGTGGAAGTTGGTCTCTAATCTACAATCTTCAGCTTCCCTCAAGCCTACTCTAAAAGAAAAAGAGGAGAATGCAGGATGACAGGAAAGCATTCTCTTTCAAATAGGGGAAAAAATAAACCCACATTTCTTTTTCAAGGAAGCATGGTCTTTAGCATGTACTAAATGATGAACCTAAGAGTTTGTAAGGAGGTTTTCATCACCTCACCAAGGGGTTCATTTCTTACATTTTTGTTTTTGACTATTTACTACCACACTGTAGAAGTGTTTGAGATCTTTTCCTTCTCAATCTCTGCCTCATTTCTATTCAACACTCTACAGTTTGCCTTCCCCCAGTGCATACAATTATCACCTCTCCATTCTAATTAGCTTCCAAGCTGCCTATATTGTCGCACCCACTTTTATGATATTGGCTCCATATATTTTGATCTCTTAATTGGCTTTTGATTCATCCCATTTTACAAACTGTCGCCAAGAGCTTTTTTTTTTTTTTTTGCTTTTTGCTTTTTGCTTTTATATACTTTCAGGGTTGCATTACAGTGTATTTTTTTTTTAGCATGTCCTTTTTCAAATCTGGTTTCCTACCCAGCATAGCTAAATCTGCTCTTGCTGGCAACATATTAAATCTCCAGACAAAAAGCATGATGGAGTTAATTATTTATTTATTTATTTATTAACTTTAATGGTGTACAATCCATTTACTGATCAAATTTCTTTTTAAGGACTTACTGTTTTTCACTTAATATTCCTGGACTTTGTTAGTAATGACAATCACTTTCTATTGAGGCTAGGAAACTTCTTCCTTTGCAAATCACATTTGTGATAGTTTGTAATGTCTTGAAGACTGTAGGAGGTAGACATCTGAAAAGTGTGATTTCTTGACAGACTGTTTATGTACTAATGTGTAAAAGTTCCCAAAAATCTGCTCTGCCATTTCTGTTGCCCATGGGGTTGAGAAATCCAACAGCTCCGTATGTTGGTAGTTGTCTAATCACGTTGCATTGCTTGTCTGCTCCCATTGACTGTCACTCAGTAAAACAGTCCATCAAAGTTTCTAAAAATGTAAAAATAGTTCTTTTCCTTACAATTTTTATAATGTTTTAAAGTTAAATTACTCCTGCCAGTTCATTGCACATAGCAAGGATTTATATTGACACATTTCAGTGTTTAAATAAAAAGTAAATATACTAGTTAAAAGTGAGAGGAATAAATATGAAAATATAAAACGCTTAAAGCTTTACCATTGTGATAATCGTTGTAGTCTTTAGTTTATTATGGACTTCATTTTGCATTTGACTACCCAAATTCTGCATTTAAGAGCCCTTATTAAAATGAAATGAGTAAATCTGTTTTAAGGTGTCATTAGAAGAAATTGCTTGCATGGAGAGCAATAAAAGTTTTAAAAAAAGAAACTATGTGAATCATTTGAAAATTGGAAAGTTTAAGTAAACAATAAAGAGGTGGCTTTTTTGTTTAAGTCACTAACACAAGCTACTTAAATATCTTATCTCTCAATTGCTTTTCTGTAAAGTGGAGATAATGAAAATCTTTAAACAATGTGTAAATCAGTGCTACCACAATATAAAAACAAACAAACTTTAGCTTACACTATTGTGGTGAATTCACCTGAAATGAGATGGGTCACAGTGACTGTCACATTACACACACCCAGCAGATGCTAATTCTAACTATTTGACTGAGTGGATTGGATCAGATTACGCTTGAACCTGGAGCAAGTATATTTTGTCTAGTATATTACAGGAAGTATTAAATTTTTGGTGTGCAGAGTATCCTTGAGTTTCTTGAATATGTGGATGTTTCTGTGTGTTGGACAGTCATACTAGATGACAGAAGTAGGTTGCAGTCTAAGTATTTTACCAAGTCTAATTCATCACAAAGATGTAGTCACATGAACAATGAGAACAGATAAACTGATCATACGAGGAAGTCCAGGCAGAGACTTATATAGGGTCACTGTTTGTCCAAGAGGGTTGGGCATTTTAATATCAGATCAAGTATGAAAGATAAAAAAGGGGACAGCTGACTGCAAGGGGGTAATATGGGAACAAGATGAGTTGACAGAGAACATGTCCAGCCTTCTTAACAATCTCAAAATAATTATTCTCATAAGACAGTGTGAATGATCACAAATCTACTTATACCAAGGTTATATACAAGATTGCAGTAAAGACTATTGGTCACTTTTTATGACTGCTTTAACAAATTACTACACACTTAAAGGTTTACAACAATAACTAATTCATTACCTTCAGTTCTGTGGTTTAAAAGTCGGACTCAGGTCTTATTAGCTAAAATCAAGATATCTCAGATCTGTGTTCTTTCTGGAGACTCTAGGAGAGGCCACATCTGTGCTATATCCATGTTCAAGAAATGCTACCTGCATTTCTTGGCTTCTCCAGATTTAAAGCCAGAGACGTTGAGTCAGATACTTCTCAGATCCTATCACTGATTTTTAGCCACATTTCCTTCTCCCTCTGACTCTCCAAATTTTCTCCATGTATAAGGATTGTGGTTACATTAGGCCACTTGGATAATCCAGGATTTTCTCCATATCTTAAGGCCTGCTAATTAGCAATCGTAATTCTATCTGAAACCTTAATTCACCCTTACCATGAAGCCTCACATATTTGCACCTTCCATGGATTAGGCTGGGGGCGTCTTTGAGTAGAATGCTCTCTTCACTGCAGACTTTCAATATAAGGTCTCACTGAGGAGAGAAGACATCCCCACCAAGAAAACTGGTAAAAAGCCAGAATATTGGTCTGAATGTTTCAATAATGACATTTATTACAGATGTTTTGGCCAGTATAAAAAAATCTGCCCTAATAAACCTGAAGGGGTGGAATATACTCTACTCACAGAATCCCACAAGACTTACAATTTCAATTGTGGCAAATGCTACAGCCTTTAAAAGGGAGCAGTGACTCACTTAGGAAAGGTTTTTCTGAGGAAGTGTTGATTGAGCTTAGATTTGAAAGAGTCATTCTAGTTGAAAAGAAAAATAAAAGAAAGATTGAGGATGGTAACAGCTCTGGTCAAGACAAACAGGATGGAACAGGAAGAAGGTTGGGAGTGTTGCCTATTGTGAGGAAACCTGGCCCTACGCTCACTACCCTAACCTTCATTCTGAGCTCAGTGAAGCACTACTGAATGGTATTTAACAGATGCCTAACATACTGTTTAACAGTATGAGCATATTTGCCTTTTTTTAAAAAAGATTTATTTATTTATGCATACAAGAACTGGGGAACAGGCCAGAGATGCAGGGGGTGAGAGGATTCACCAGAGACAGAGTGGGGAGCAGAATGGGTTTACTGATTGAAATACACTGCTGAGGGGAGCAGTGGATGAGACAGAAGAGGTCTGCTGTGGCCACAAGTTCACCTCCCTGGTCAGTGATGGAACTTGTGCTGCAGTGACTGTGAAGAGTTCATAGTGCTGTGCTTTAACTCCTTGCACCATCAGGGAGGGCCCTTATTTGCTTTTTGAAAAGATCACTCTAGTTGCAGTTTGGCAAATGGATCAGGAAGGGTGTTTCACAGGAATATTCTGTATGGGTACAGAGTGGTCAGTTGGGAATGCATGGTGTGGTACTAATGAAAGCATACTTGGTTTAGACTTTTGTGGTGAGCACCTAAGTAGAAAAAGGAAAAAACAGAGACAAAACATCTAATGTCTCATGACTTGGGGATTTGGCCAGGTAGTTCCTCAATTTGGGTCTTTCATTGTTACTTATATTTATAGCTACTTGATTCACCTGAGCCTGGACTTACTCACCTTTCTAGTGCATCACCTGTGTCGACTTGCTGCTTCCTTGGAAGCTGTTCCTGGCCTGAGCTCCAGTTGGGCTTCCTCCTTGCCTTTACAGCTGGCCTCTGCTATCTACATCTGTCTGTCTGTCTGTCTATCTATCAATCCACATTTTATTTTCATTTACCAAATTCTTGTTATTTTTTTGCCTTTTCTACTGAATTACCCCAGAGGAACTTTGGCACTATTTGGTGTTGACAGATGATTGTCAAAGACCTCATCTTCTTTTTCCAGTTTATCTTCTCAACACCATGTTTGAACCTTCGAAGACTGACTATCATTACTGTTTCTGCTCATCCAACTGGTCTTGATTTTCACAATATTCAGTATTAAGCTATTTTGTTTTCCTCTTCCTCTCCAAGAACATGCTAACTTGGGTGATTTGGTTTTTGAATTTACCTACAGTATTATTACTGCACATTGTGTTGCCTGGTGATAGCATGTAGTCTATGATGATTACTAGTCTCAGTTTATATGCACATGGATTCTAAAATGTAAAATTTTAACTTAGAGTAACTGATTAAATGTGTCCAATTTGCCTTTTACTTGAACAAGCTTTATAGATTTACAGTCTAATAGTCAACCCAATTCCTAGTGAAATGTGTAGTGACCTCTCTTATCACTTTGGTACTATCCTTATCTTCTACAATTCTGAAAACAGGTGATCATATATCTATTTTACAAATGAGAAAATGTAGATTCATTAACTTAAATATATTTTATCTATCTATCTATCTATCTATCTATCTATCTATCTATCTATCTATCTATCTATCTATCTATCTATCTATCCATGGAAGGACTGGGTTGTAGGCCGAGATATGAGTGTGGGGTGTGGACAGATATTCACCAGACAGAGTGGGGAGCAAAACAGGCAGATCTACTGAATGTACACTGCTAAGGGTGTAGCAGGTGAGACAGGAGAGGTCTGCTGTGCTGTGTGGGTCAGCTCCCTGGCCAGGATTAAATTCAGGCCATAGTGGTGAGAGTGCTCAGACTTAACCTCTAAGCCACCGGGGAAATCTAAATTAGATTAAAACAGAAAAATTACTTCAAGCCAAATAAATCATTTCCTCAAAATTACATAGCACCTAACTAATGAAGCTGGCATCTAAGTAGATTTAAACTTATGCTGGTCTGCTTCCCCCCGAGTTGTATTTATACTTTTGAAAATGATCTAATGTCATTTGCAATCCTCCCCCCACTTCCTCAAGTCCTCAGTTCCTGAGCTATCAGAAGATTAGCTGCATTGGAGCTTGAAGCTGAGTGGACCTCGGCTAAACAAGCTATGACCATAACATCTTTATTTCTCATGCTTTTAACGCTGCAGCAATACACCTGGCTGTGCAACCCTGCACTTGGAAGTGGTGGTTGGTGCTGCCATTGCACCAGGGTACTGCTCTTCTTAACTTTCAAATTAACAG
Source organism: Condylura cristata (assembly GCF_000260355.1). Taxonomy (NCBI): domain Eukaryota; kingdom Metazoa; phylum Chordata; class Mammalia; order Eulipotyphla; family Talpidae; genus Condylura; species Condylura cristata. Next base: position 32,376,544 of record NW_004567110.1, read on the forward strand.
CTCCTGCTTTCAGAGCCACTCACTCCGTGGGCGGTTCCAGTTAAGCAAGACTGGGTATGGGGCTGCTGAGTGATCTTGGAGCAATACCCCTTCTCTGATCTCAGCAGTCTTATTATTGTGCTTTGCATTTTTGTCTAAATTGATTACTTCCCAGGTTGGTCTTCAGACCTGCTGAGTGAACATGTTTCTGATTACCTCCCCCCAGATTGATTAGTTGCACTTTTCTAAATGGAATCTAATTTTCGTCTTTTCTCCCTGTATTTGTAATCTCATTAGATCCATTTGTATTAATTCTTGGTCTCCTGGTGTGTGCAACAGCTTCCAAATTTGTAACATCTGCAAATTTTATTAACATGCTGTGTGCTCTGTCTTTCCCATCATTAATGCTAACCATCAATAATCCAGATGTTAGAGAAGACAAGAGCTTCACACCGACCCCTGTGGCCCTCACACTAGATGTCTCCATACTCTGAACATGGCCATTTGTCATCGCCTTTTATTGATGACTTTTCTGACAAAATGACATGCCTGTGATCGCACTTGCAGCAAATCCAGTGGTCATTTTAAAACAAAATTTCAAAGGTGCAGCTCATATTTTAAAGTCAAGAGTGTAGGTTTTTCTTTTTAAACACATTTGCTTTTCTTAGTCAAAGTTATAATTAAATAACTAATTCTGAGTGTCTAATTCTGATTTTTCTTTAAGAAGAATCTGTGAGAAAATATTTAGAGCATTTCTTCATTCTAACTTTTTTTAAAATGCTATTGAAAGTCATTTTATAATTACCCACTGATTTGGATCAAGAGTACTATTTTTTAATTGGAGAAGAAAATGAATATTTATTGAACATCAATGTGCAAAATATGTCAGTCCTGAAATTCAGATGAATGATAGCTGGCTAATGAAACTGCTTGTTAAATTCACTGGCAGGTTATATCTTTATTGTTTTCATACTCACTTCCTTTTACAAATTTCCTTTTGCAAAAGATGCTCAATGGCTTTAAAATATTCTACTAAAATAATCATCCAGTAGTTGGTACCACTTATGATAACATTATTCATAGGGTGATACCTTTTCACCTCAATGAGATCTGTTTTTAAAGGTTACTTCATTGATTCTTCTATTTGAGAAAGGTTTCTTCCTCTAAAAAAAACTTCTCAGGCTGCTTATACCTTTCTCTCTCTTTTCCCATTCTTGTCTAGAATTGCACTTTTTGGGGCCTAATTCTACTTAACTCTGGAGTCTACAGAAACTCACTGATTGCATTCATATTCATAAAAAGCAGTGTCATGTTCTGGGCAAGTTTTACTCATAATTCATTAAAAGTTTTCATAATATACTTGAAGAACCTTTAACAAATTTAAAATAGCATGCAGTAATCAGAGCAAACTATTAATGCATTACTAATGATTGTATTTTATATGCAAATAGTTCCATTCTTCCAGTGTAACCATACATATTTTAACTCATTTTCACAAGAGGCCTTGAGGTAGACTATATGCAATAATGTCTAATTCCCTTCTAAATGTGAGAGATATTGAATAAAATAGAATTCTGCTTATTTGTCCAAAGTGTTGCCTATGTGGCAGTGAAGATTCTTAGACAGGAGAGTTAAGAGATTCTCAGCTGCATGTTCTCATGAGTAAGCTCTCATTAAGATTTATTGTGATAGAAGCTATTTTGACTCTTGCTGAGGGCTGAATCAATAATAAAAGTGTGAAGGTAAGAATAGTATCAAGGGTTCTATAATTTGAAAATGCACAGAACATAAGCATTGTAAGAATTGACTAACAAAACTAGGGTTGACTTTTTTACTTTTGGAAATAAGCAATTCCAGGCTGATGCATCTGCTCAAGTTCCTTTGAACTTGCTCTGTCAGCTTTACAAAGGGAGTTGGTGCTCAGAGACACAGACAGTTGTTCTTCCTCCAGGTGTCACATATGCATTCGAGACAGAAAGAGGGACAAACAACATGGTGGAAAGAATGAAGCAGAGGCTTTCATGAGGAAAACAAAAGTGTTTCCTAAAATTCCATCTAGTAGATTCCTGCTTATAGCCCAAGCACTTGGCGATGCCAGCCTCTTACTCCAATCTTAGAGCCTGCTTTCTTCTTCAACTAAATGAAAACCTTCAGAAAGGCAGCTCAAGTTATGTAGGAAAAGAATATTAAAAGCATGAATTATACTTCCCCATTTATGCAGAAAGCCTTTAGATATGGACAGGGCTATTCCCAGTCTCTCACTGGTACAGGAAGCACTATTATGGAGGGTTTAGAATCATGGGGGAATTCTCTATTCTCAGGTCTTTGGCAGGTTAACTGACTGCTAGGCAACTTCTTGGGAACTTAACTATGATCTCAGAGTATGATAAGGGTAATAATTCTTACCTTAAATAGTTGGTGAGGAATTAAAGGAGATATTGTATGTAAAGAGTTGGAGACAGTCACTGTTCAACACATGACAATAACCGGCAGCTGTACTGTAGTTATCCAGCCCTTCCACTGGCTTGGAGCAGAGACAGTCCATGACCCCTCCTCACACTGTACTTCTAATGCAGTGGAGAATTAAGATCCAAATGACACTATCGTTACTTCGTAATGTCTAACTTAAGTTGAAGGCTGGCTATGTGCCAGTAGTTTTGCATTCCTTTCCTCCAATTCACAATAAATGCAAACAAAGAAGAAACAGACCTTTGAGTCTGTTTCATTTATACTTTGAGAAAGTTTGAGAATGTGGAAAAGCAGCAATTTGATGCTTCAATGCTCTTGAAAAGTTAGATTCTTTCAAGATAATCATACTGTAAAACCTTGCCCAATCAGAGATATTTGAACTGAATGATAAGAGATTCCAAGGCCTCTTGAGTGCATAGTGGAAGATGATCGTCTATTAAAAGGAAAGCTGTCCACAGTTGGATAATATTCACCCACTTCTTGTGGGTTGACTATGTAGTCCATTGTTTTTTGTTTGTTTTTTTAAATTTTATTATATATATATATATTTATTTAAGATTTATTTATTTATTTCTACAGAACTGGGGTACAAGCCAGAGATGCGGAGGGTGAGAGGATTCACCAGAGACGGAGTGGAGGGCAGAACAGGCAGATTGACGAAGTACACCGCTGAGGGGAGCAGCGGGCGGGTCAGGAGAGGTCTTCCCCGCCATGTGGTCATCTCTGGGGCAGGCGGGGATCGAACTCATGCGGAAGTGGCTTTAACTTCTTAGTGCTGTGCTTTAACCCGCTGCACCACCAGGGAGGGCCTAGTCCATTGTTTTAATAGCACAGTATTTGCTGAAATCCAAAAAAAGAGAAAAAATAAAATGTTATTGACTGCTTAAACATTCTCTTTTTAATGAAATAAGGTACACATCAGCTCACATAGAAATTGATCTTTTAAAGGAAATGAGAGCTCTTTGACCTCAGTGAGAAGAGGAAATGTTGGTGCTTAGAACACTGTGGAATGTTCTGCTCACTTGTCAGTCACCCTTATGAGGCTTCCAGACACTTAACAGGGACAGGGTTTTATTTGAAGCCATGACTTTTAGCACAAGGTCTCCTATATTGTAGGTGTCCAATGAATATTTAATTGAATGGGTTTATCAGCACAAAGTCGTGGAAATGAAAAGTATTTCAATGAAAACAAGGTGAACATTCTTGAAGGCTTTTGCTGAATTTCTGGCGTGATATTAGTTGAGTTCCATCAAATTTTTATGAAATTTACCAAGTTTAATGAGTATAATAGCAGTGTGCTCCATAAAAATCACTCACACTCAAAGGCTTCCCACTTCTTTTTTGCCATATCAATCCTGCCAACTAATCGATATCCATTGCAAATCACACTTTCCTCATGAAACCTTTCTTTGAACTTTAACCTATGATAATTTTCTCTTGTTTTATGAGTGTGTTCATTAACTCAGGCTACATTCAGTACAGAAGTACTTGAAACAATTATTCTTATTTTCTGATTTTTCAAATAAGCCTTCTTTTATTCCTTACCTCAGTAATTCTTTTTTGTTATTTTTTATATTTATTCATTTTCTTTGAGGTGACATTGGTTTACAATGCTATAACCAATAATTGAGAGGTTAAAGATCAGACCATTTAGGCATATGCTGTTGTTATAGGGCAACCCAATTGGGTAGGCTGACTGTGAGTCCTCACCTGTGCACTTAAGATTCGACTGTGGACACACAAACAAAAGGTCAATAATGGATTTATTTGCAAGGGAAAGGAAAATGAATCACTCTGGGAAAGAGAGAGATAAGATAATTAATGAGTCCTACCAGAGCCACTGACTTGGAACCCCAATAGCATGTTGAAAGCCAGCAAAGAGCCAAGAGACAAGCTATCAGCCACAGACCAAGAGACCCCCAGAGCCCACATGTCCAGTTTTATCCCAACCTGGCTATTCAGCTCCACCCTCAGGTCCCAGTGTGCTTCTCATTGGTATTGATGGGATTTGCAGTTCCAATATCTGGGGTGGGGGTGGAGTCCATGAAACCTGTATCTATACACTATCACACTACACTCACCAACAAAGCTTCCACAGTCCTCCTTCACAATCTATTTTGCCCCCTCCCATTCTATTTTCCCTCCTCCTTCTCCCCTTCCGGTAGCCTCATCTTTACACTCAGATTTCTAAGGTTTGTTATTGAATATTTTATATGCCACGTATTGCTCAAGGTGTCTGGAGTATATCAAACAAAAGTCATCTAAGAAGATTTCCAATGCAAAATCAGGAATTCTAATGTGCTTCTTTAATACACTATCCCTGAACACACCAGTATGTTGGACTGAATCTCATAATTAATTGAGAGAACATATACCAAAGAGCAGGCACAGAACTCCCAAGAGAAATGTTCCCTCTCATACCCATTGCCCATTTCTAGGTCTATACTTGGCACCATTCTCTGAAAGCCAAAGCCTTGGGACTCATTCTCCATCTGAGAATCATTAACATGCATGCCTCAAATAATTGTGATTGGTTCCAGGTCTTTCAAGAGGGTGGGGTTTATCCTAATTGGACTTTGGAGGAAGAGAGCCAAACTTAATGATAACTATGAAGCTAATGCTGGGAATGAAAACCTAAATTATTGTTACTTCCCCTCCTCCTTTTTGTAACCAATATGGATAGCTGGCATTTATTTGTAGAGTGGTTTCAGGGGACTCTGAAATTTACATTTTCATGCAACTTCTAGTAAAGCAGGAAATCTGGAATTGACATAGTTGAAAACACATGCTTCATTTCAGAATTCAAGTATATATACCAGATGCATCCCCTCGAAATTGGGGTTTTCATTTTTACGTATGGACAGTTTGGTGTGTGTGTGTTTATGGGTGGACACACTACTTTTGGGGTACTTCCTAACAAGCAGACATATAGCAAAATATAGTGTATTCAGATAATTTCATTTCCTAATTCTCAATTTCTAAATTGCAACAGAAGATGTAATAAAAAGTAACACATTGAGGAAGCCATAATATACACAAGAATGGGACTACTTGAATATAATCCCCTTGAGGGTAAATAATCAGTCTTTTTGATGCTTGATCCTGGATCTAAGAAGTAACCAGAGGTGTGGGGGTGTGTTACAATTGTCAAGCAAAAGTAAAGCAATTTGTAATGTAAAAGTATCAAGTGTGGAGATAAGCTTCATTTGGAGCTTAAAATAAAAAGTCAAGCAAGAAATTGAAAAATAATTATTTTAAGAAACTTTTGGGGATACAAAGTTAATTAGAAATAATTATTAAGAATAATCTTGTTAATTTCTATTAAATATTACTAACTACTAAAGATAGGATTGATAAAGTTACTTTCATGAGACTGAACAGTAAAGCTGTAACCTGGTGGTCCTCAGGAAAAGGAGAGGTTCCAGTTTTCCTGCCTCACCCATAGGAGGGTGCAGCTGCTTCTTGTTTATGGGTTTATTTTTGAAGTTCTATCAAGTACTTTAAAAATAATTTATTGTAATTTAAATCTCGATATTTTGTTATCTCTAAAGCTTATCAGTTCTATTTATTGTGTTTATTCTTACATAAGATCTACATAAATGCACCAATAAATAGGGTTATGAATAATAAATGTGTTACTTGATAAATCTGAGAAAACTGAATTTTATAAATTGAATCAGCATTTACAAGTTTTAGGGAAATTCGTTATATAAAGAAATCTCTTTGAGTGCAATCTCCATCTTCACAATTTGTGTAACCTAATCTACGTAGTGAGAAGTATACATGTAAGGAGGTGTCAGCAGGCAGGTAAATGCAGTTGTTCCTAGTTTTTATTATGGGTTTTTTTTATTTTTGTCTTTGTCACTACATCAAAACTAATTCAGTTTTTATATTTTAAAATGGGCACACACTGGTTGTGGTTACTGTTTAGGATACAGCTTTCCTTAATTATTATTACATGCTACAGGCCTCAAATCTTATTCCTGGATCCTCTAAAGTAAAATTTATACTAACCTGATATTAGTGAAAAGCAAAAATGAAAACTATTTCTAAGAGGTTTGACATTCTGCAACTAATATTTAACCAATATCTTATTTGTGCTTCATGAGACAGACTAGAATCAAACCTGTCTGATTAATAATTCTATGATGTGATTAAAGTTAATAATAGAAAACTTTAATATTCTCAGCAGGAGAGTATTCATTTTTCATGATACCATATTTTATCATTTCTAAGTCTTTAATGACCACAAGTATCTGAATTTTGATATATTATGCTTTATAAAATAGAGATCCAGTCTTAGCCTACAAATTTATGTGCATACAACTATAATCAACACATAAATCCTTCTGCAAGCTAAATGATGATTATTACTCACTAAAAAATGTTGAGTATCTTCCTGGTTTTGCTTTCTTTCCCTTCTGCTTTTTCCACTTGTGAATTAGATGAGAACAACTTTTGATTATTAGCAAAATGTGGTTGCATGAGTCCCACTCCTAGCATTTTAAAGGGAGTGATGACTGAGAATTTCAGGAAAAATGAATGTTCTCTATGAACTGAATATCATATTGGTATCTTCATACTGGTAGCAAATAAGCTACAGCTCTGTTGCTATTGAAAACATCTGGTTAAAATATGCACGGGTTTTCTTTTTTAAGGAAGGCATGCATGTACTACAGTGATAGTAGTGTCAGAAAAATTATTCAAAGCTTGGAAATAAGCAAATGAGATGACTAGGTGTTTTTTCAGTGTAGTGCTTAGCTTGACTTTCTATTGTCTGGGTGTTTTTCAGCATATGGGTAGAGATTGACATGTAGATTTTTCTTCAGTAGAGATGAAAATGAGATTTGTCCAGTGAAATACAAGCCTAGAATGCTTCTATTTATGGCCCTATTAGACACTAACCACTTTTGTATTGAAGATAGTAACCTTACTGAAACATTTCTGTTTAAATAGCCTTTTACATTAGTTTGTTTAAAAAAAAATTGAACACTATTTAATGTCTTCCTCTTCCCTTATTAATTACTAAATTAAATAAAATTTTAAGGTGCTCACTTACTATCTGCCTACATATCACAATTTTACTTTTCTGAAAATTATACTTTTAAAACTAACAAAGAAAATTAGCAAGGATAGAGACAAGTTCCTATGTATTTTTTATTGAGGTTTCTCTCTCTACCCACCCAAGTTGCTATTATGTTTATAACTATTATTTTTTTCATTTTTTGACTTGCTTGTGATTCATAGAACAATTCACTGGCTCAAAATCATTTTTATCATTTTACCTACAAACCTTTCATTCTTTATTATTTTTAAAATTTATTTATTTATGCATATAGAACTGGGGTGCAGGCCAGAGGTGTAAAAGCCCTGAGAGGATTCACCAGAGACAGAGTGGGGAGCAGATTAGGCAGATCAACAAAGTACAGTGATGAAAGGAGCAGTGGGCGAGGCAGGAAAGGTCTGCTGCACCATGTGGGTCATCTCCAGGGCCAGGATCGAATTCATGTTGAAGTGGCGTTAGCTTCTTAGTGCTGAGCTTTAACCTGCTGTGCCACCAGGGAGGGCCCTACAAACCTTTCTTTTAGTGTTAAGAGTGAAGGTTAGGGGCCTCCCTGGTAGGTTAAATCTTAGTGCTCCCACTATGAACCCACTGCATGGCCTCAGTTCAATCCCTGGCCAGTGAGCTGACCCACAGTAGACAAGCAGCCCTCTCCTAGCTCACATGCTGCTCCCCTCAGCAGTTTATTTCAGTAGATCACCGGGTCTGCTCCCCACTCTGTCTCTGGTGAATCCTCTTACCTCCTGCACCTCTGGCTTACACCTCAGTTCTATGCAAAAATAAATACATAGAATTAAAAAAAAAAAAAAAAAGGCCAACCAAACAACCAAAGGTCACTGAGAATTAGGAAAAGAAGAGGAGCAGTAGAGATGGTACATCACTCCAGAGGGGGCAGTACACCTGCTTTGGGGAAATGACTGAATTCTTACTTTATTTGGCTTTTTTAAAAAAAGATTTATTTATTTATTCAACAGAACTGGGGTACAAGCTAGAGGTGCGGGGGAGGTGAGAGGATTCACCAGAGACAGAGCGGGGAGCAGAACAGGCAGATCAATGAAGTACAATGCTGAGGAGAGCAGCGGGTGGGGCAGGAGCTCGAGCTCTCACTGAAGTGGCTGCAGCCAGCTTGCAGCGCTGCATCCTAACCCGCTGTGCCACCAGAGAGGGCCCTTATTTGGCTTTTTTAAAAAGCAGTTTTAAGGTCACAGCCAAATTGGAAGAAAGGTACAAAGTTTTCCCCTAAATTGCTTGCTGTCCTCAAGTTTGACCTCACGTGTTGTCAATATTTTCAAGTAGAACTGTATTACAATTGAAGAACCTACATTGACTCATCATGATCACCCCAAATCCATGGTTTACATTAGGGTTTCTCTTTGACATTGTCCATCCTATGCCTTTAGACAAATGTATAATGACATGTGCCTATTACTCTGGTACCATATAGTACATTTTTACTGTTCTAATCTCCCAATCTGTGCAACCACTGATCTTTTTTTTTTTTTTTAAAGATTTATTTATTTATTCATACAGAACTGGGGTACAGGCCAGAGATGCGGAGGGTGAGAGGATTCACCAGAGACAGAGTGGGGAACAGAACAGGCAGATCGACGAAGTACACTGCTGAGGGGAGCAGCGGGCGGGTCAGGAGAGGTCTGCCACACCATGTGGTCACCTACGGGGCAGGCGGGAATCGAACTCATGAGGAAGCAGCTTTAGATTCTCAGTGCTGTGCTTTAACCCGCTGCGCCACCAGGGAGGGCCACAACCACTGATCTTTTTACTGTTTTTATCATATTGACTTTTCCAAATCATGATATAGTTAAAATCACACATTATGTAGTCTGTTCAGATTGGTTTCTTTCTCTTAGTAATATGTATTGTTTTAATTTGCATCACTCTGCCAATGTAAGATGTGACATATGACTTTTTTTTTTTAATTTAAATATTCCTATAAAAGGAGTTGTATATTGAGTACCGGTTTCAGTGAATCCAGAGCATTTGCATGCTAAATGTATCCTAAATAGGAAGAGACATAGTTCACACTCAGAGAACAAGAAGTTGAAGTAACAAAGAAAGAAGCCACGAAAGTGGCTGGATTATCCATAGATTAGAGACTGTTGTGGTCTCTGAATCCTTCATTTTAGCAGTTGTGATTGTTTAATTGACATGTGGCGTGAAATAGGACTCACTGCTGCCCCTAATAAGACACTGGTGTTCTCTTCTCTGGAACTTAGGTCTTGGCTTTTTCTTCCCATCTCTCTTTGATTGCTTTATGTCTTAAATCCCTCTTTTATGCTCCATAGCTCTGTGTTAGTAGGTTCCTGCTCTATACTTTGGCTCTCCAATGAGTTGGTTCTTTTTCCTTCTGTCCCTTTAGCTGGTATATTATCTGAAGAATGTCCACTGTTATCGGATTCTGGCTGTATGCCTCCTTATACTCTTCTGGCTTGTAGCTCTCCAGTGGTTCTTTTCATCAAAGTAGCTTTCTGTATTCTTTGCCTGATTGTTTTTCCCACTTAGTTTGAGATGTCATTTGATAGCAAATGCCTCCTTTATTTCCTTTTGTGTCCTGCCCTTGAAGCCTATCCATATGGACATGTCCTATCCTAACAATAGACCTTATTTGCACATTCACAACTCTTACTTATGAAAGAATAGTCTCTTCTCACTCATTCCTCAGTATCAGTTATGGTACTTTCCCAGGAAGTAGGAAAAAGTAAACTTTTTTTTTTTTCTAATTGTACCTTCCATTTGGTGTGATGCATGTGTAGATACTTGATAGAAAGAGTCCCCTAGTAAATCACAGACAACTTTGTAATTCAGACAACTTCAAATAACTTAATTGGAGTTCTTATAGCATTTAAGTTTATAATATGCCATATCTATTTTAATTCTGGTAAAGTCATATTTTACTTGTAAAAACATTATCAGACATGTATTGTTCTCCCAAAGTCCTTTTGAGAATGTATCAGATAAATAAGAAATTTAGGGCACTTCATGAGGTTCATTGCTTTAGCAAACCAGGCATATTAAGCATGTACATTAAATCCAGGTATAGCAAAACATCATAAAACATGGAAATAAAAAGAATCCTTTATTTATTTTATTGAATAAATCACTAGAAGTACTGCCACATTCATTGTTTACTATGCCAGATGATAGCAGGTCTTCTTTTAGGTCCTTTATAAAAACCAGGTCACATAACCTTCACAACAACCCTGAGAGAACAGTACTATTATTACCTTTCTTTTAGAGATGAGAAAACCAGAGCAGAGAGATTAATTAATGTGGTTAAAATCATACTAGTTTAAACATTTTTTTTCCCTCACTAACGTTATTAGAAATGAGATTCAGCAGCATTTCTGTTTTGTGCTTTGGGAATGTTGATCTCTGGAGTAACATGGTAGCACCTCACCATCTAGTTATGAGCACAGTGACCAAATGAAAATTTTCTTGTTTTGCTAACTTTTAAGCTAATGACATTATGAGGCTGCAAATGCTAAGTTATCTGACTGAATGGCAGCAAAGTGGTGGAATGCATGATTCAGTATATCTGAAAACAGAAGAACTTAAGCCCATTTACTTCTCTGTCTGCCTCTCAGTGGCCCTGACCTGCGGCCCCCTCCCCATCTTATTCACCTTTTATTCCCATTTCCTGCCTGTGTCCTCTCCACCCCCATCTGAAAGACCATCCCTGGTGTCCAGAAGGCCTTATGAATTATCTTCAACTGGATAGATTTAGTTCTAAGGTCCATTAATACTTTGAGTATTGGCTAATATGTTTGTCTGATCTTGCATTTGAATGCATTTCCCTAATATCGAATTCCCAAATTGTTTTAAATTCTCCATTAGGATCATTTGGGGTGTTTAAAAATGTATGAAGGTTTGATGCCTCTTGATGTGAGCCTGTCAGTCACTGCGGATGGCTGCAGGCAGAGGCTGTGTGGTGGGGATGTGCACTACTACTGGGCTTAAGTAGAACACTCTAGTCTTCGGTGGCCTGAGTGATATCTTAACCTGTCTCTAATTTAATGCTTTTATCAGCTAATTCTGTTTGCTATCCAGACTGTATTGTTTTCCCTCAGTGCCCTGAATTGCTGGGATAAAATGAAGAAGCTGGATTTTAAAACAACAACACATCTAAGCATAACCCCACCATCTTCTGAAATGCGCACCAGATATGAGTTGAAACCTTGTCAAAAAATTACTAGGAAAAAAAACTTAAAGATATATTATTTAGGCAATATTTTTCTTCAAAATAATCCAGGGTATGGTCTGCTTTCGAAAACACCCAGAAAAACTCAGTAAGAGAGGTAGTAGTGATTCAGAAGAGTTTGCAGTCTATTCTGAAACTCAAATGATGAGCCATGCTGGGCTGCCAGCTACTTCACTCTCACTTTGAATTATAACCATGGAGAACCAGACTGGACCAATCCAACAAACTGCAATATTTGTAAAATTTTCTTTAAAGGGAAGAGGAAAAAAAAAATCTAGGTCTTTCTTTCCACTGCAGTATGAGACCAAAATCTTTCAAAGCCATTTACTATTCCCAAAATAAAGCTGTCCCAGTGGTAGCAATTCGGTACTCATGCTTGCTGAGATAAGTTTACAGATGCCGGGGGTCTGGATTATACTGAAATCTGAAGTATTTGTTTGGAGAAAAATCGTTTCAATTCATGGCCTGAGTCAAAGACCAACATGTGTGGACCAAGTAAATATTGTTTGTAACCCTGTTATAATCACACATATTTCTGTATTCTAAATTAAATGTATCCCATACCAAAATATGTCCGTTATCATTGAGTATTTCTATTCCAAGTTGGCATTAGTTTTAGTAACTCATCATGACTTCAGTAGTAACTTCCTTTATGACACCATATTTCTGTGAGCTAATGTTATTATTTTGAAGTCTAGAAATCACCCAGTTAGTGCACATTTCTCTTGGGAGCAGTGATTTGGAATTACTTTTAAATCAGATGGTAAACTGGTATAATTAAGCCAAAGGATTAAAATTATGTGCATGCAAAATGAATTTTGGGGGAATTATTAATTTTTTTTACCCTCAAGAAGAAATTTCTGAGATTGTCTTTTCCTGATAGTAAAACTGAGGCTAAGTTGGCTGAGAGCTCAGAGGAATTTAGGGGCATTGGGCAGGAGAGGACTTCATGATTCCTGACCCTAGCCTGATACTGACCAGCAAAGGACACCCCCTCTCATTTTTCTCATTTTGAAGAGACACTTCAGTGGGCACAATACAGCTCTCAACCGTGGGTTCAGGGTATTATACTCCACAGCAGGACTTCTTTTCATCCTGCAGGGAAATAGGCTTCCATTATAACCCTCAACTCTCCGCAAGAACACAGTTAAGGGCTGAATTAAGCTATTGCCCACAATTGCAAAAAATTGGATACAACGTCTTTTCGTTCCTTTTGAAGATATAATGACAATACATAAGGCTTACTTGAAGTGGAACAAATGTACTCAGCAGGCTGATGGGAGCCTAAATCTGTCTGTGACAACTGTCACAGAGTCATGCAGGCTACTGCTTGTTAATCAAGAGTTTAAGTCTTAGGCTGAATAACCAAATTCTGTTGATTTTTGTTTTTTGACGATCAAATCAGATTTTCGTTTTCTCCCACAGATTTGACACTGCTCATCTCTTGTTTCTTTTTATCTGTCCTCATGTTTGCTCATCTTTAATGTAAATGTACCTTATGGATTGTTGAACTTTCTAGAGACTCCTGCTGCGTTGATTAATTGCTAATGAATGCTAATGAAGGAGTGAGGTGAATCTACACTATGATGTATTTAAGGGATGATTGATTAGATTTAGCACTGGCTGTCAGGAGAGTATTTACCACAAGAACAACAAGTCCATAAATATGCACAGAGTGCTTGGCGGTCTCCCTGTGTGACTCTGGCCTTTCAAATCAAGTTCCTGAGTTCACTGAATCAGAGAGGGGAATAACCTTTTAGCTCTTTTAACTGAAATAAATATTCTTGTTAAAAATATGATAATTTTGCTAATGGGTTTTAGTGAAAAAAAAAAGATAATCATGGGATAGTTATAATCATGGGATAGTTAATTGGTAAAAAAGATATTTGACAGATTTTTTTGAAAGTTAAAAGATTTTTAAAAGTTACAATTAATTTCTGTTTGGAACCCATGTCGTTAACAATTTAAATGACTTTGCAAACAGGATAGTACAAAGTAGTTGTTTCATAAATACTTGTACATTGGTTTCTTTAGGAAAGGTACTGATTCCTAAAATCACATGACCCTGAAGAGTTTGATGGTAAAGGTGAATTTTCTACTGAAAGCAACACACACACATCTCTTTTCATCCATCTCCTCTCCTGTTGAAACAGACTTGAAAAATACAAAAATGAATTGGGAGTTTGGGAATGTTGGGATTTGAGAGGGTGGACTAACTAGTCCTTTCTTTCCTGCTTGCTTTCTGAACCAGTTGAGAGGTAAAACAAAAGTATATCAGAAAAACGATTATTATTCATAAATCTGATGGTGGAGTATGTGACTTTAGTTATGACAATAGAGTTCATCATTTAAATGACCAGAGGGAATCTTGAAGCAGCACTTAAGGGGGCTTCTCCTGTCCTCACAGGCTAGAGAAGTGGAAGAGAAAACTTGCTTCCTGTGGCAGTTGTGGCCCAAAGACTAGGCAGGTAGGAAGTGTTGAGGTGGGCATGCTCAATTCATCTCCAAATTCAAGTTCAGCTTATCTCCCACCCAAGAGAAGTGAGACGAGATACCAAAAGAAAGGGGAATGAAACCCCAACTAGATGGCAGGAAATATTAGAAGGCTGTTTAGGAGAACAGCATTATACCCAGTTAAGGAAAAAGCTATTAAAATGAAAAGGAAAGTCTCAAATATTTCCATGACAAGGGATCATCCTATCACGAGGAATGGGAATAAGGACTATCATTTTTGAGAAGTATGGTCCCAGGTCTGGATCAGAGTACAGCACTTATATAAATGAAAAAATTGTTCCTTGAGATGTGTAAAAGGGTAATTGCATATTTTGGACTTAGTTCTTCAATCATGTTGTTTCAAAAATATAAAATATACATTTTAGCTTATTTACTTTAGAGCATCATTGCATTTGCTTATAAACCTTACGTAATTAAACAATAAAATTGGGCTAGATCCTATATAACTACAGCCATACCTAAGAGAAAAGTAAACAAGTAGAATTTTGTTTTCTTTTCTGTTGTAGCTTCCTTTTCTTTTTTTTTTAAAGATTTATTTATTTATGCATACAGAACCGGGGTGCAGGCCAGAAGTGCAAGGGCTGTGAGAGGATTCACCAGAGACAGAGTGGGAGCAGAACAGGCAGATCGATGAAGTACACTGCTGAGGGGAGAAGCGGGCGAGTCAGGAGAGATTTGCTGTGCAATGTGGTCACCTCAGGGACAGGGATCCAACTTGCACTGAAGTGACTGCGGCCAGCTTGCAGTGCTGCTTGCTAACCCTTTGCGCCACCAGGGAGGGCCCTGGCTTCTTTTTCTCACTGGATGAAATGCATTAATATATGAAGTCAGTCTGTTTTCATGCAAATATTCTTACTGTGCAACCTGTTGAACTTCTTACTTTGCTTTAAATTTCTTCCCAGTTATTAAAAAATACCATGTCTATTAAATTAGATGATACTATAGTTGAAAATAATGAAAATCACTGACAATAATTTGCCTTTCTACTTCAAATGGCTTTAATTATCTTTTTTGTCTTGACCTTGGATTCTCATTTCTGTTCTGCCTCTAGAGTTGGATTTATTCACAAGTATTGATGGTGTATAAAAGAAGAATTAAACTTTGCTGTAAGCTAGGTTCTTGTCATATGTGACAATCTAAGTTTAATTATCAATGTAAGCCCATGCTTTATCCTTTACAACTTCAGAGCTTTATATATCTGCCCAGTAAAATATTAAATATTGCACAGGGAGAGAGAACAATTAACAAGTGTAGAAAATAGAAAGCTTTTCTCAGGTGAGTGCTGAAAAAGAGTGGGTGAACTGAAGAGACTCTCAACAATTAAAGTTATTTAGAAAGTTCTAGAGAGAACAGAAAGATGATAATTTATAACCCAGAATGTGACATGGTGGAATTTAGGGAAGCATTTTATAAGAAAATTTAATGTAGTTCAAAAAGGGGCAAGAAAGACAACTATGGTTATTATTTTGCATTCTTTAACAGGTACCTGCCCGACACTTTAATCCTTATCACAGTTTATTTTACAAATGAGGAATGAGAATTTTATGATGTCCAGTGACTAGGTGATAGTTTACAAAACTAGTGCTACAAGGAAGAACATAGATATTTAAAACCCTGTTTTAGCAGTAATATAATGAGCCTTCTCCTCTAGGACTTATAAGTGATGGGGAAAATGTCTAGGATACAAATGAACAAAAGCAGTAGCAAATATAATAGAAGGATTGTATATTTCTGGTAAAAGTTTATGCACATTCACCCCACCCCCAAATAAGCACTTGAATAGTTACTGGAAAGGATCAGGAATTCTGCTAATTCTCTCTGCTACTTCCATCAATAAAAAAATTACCTCAAGAAATTCAAAAGGATTTCAGCACATTTATTTAAATTTTTTTTTCTCCTGCCTTTTTTTTTTGTCTTGTTGAAAATATCACCAAATGTGGTTACCTTCTATGCAAACTAGAACTAGAATAGCTCCTGAAGGATTCCATTTTCACTAAGTTTTTAGGACTAACTTGAGGAAGTTGTTTTAAATATTTATTTGATAACATTCTTATTGTGGTAAATATATGTGACAAAATTTGACATTTAACTATTTTTGAGTATATAGTATGTGGCATTAAGTTTATTTAATTGTTGTACAATCAGGATCACAGTTCATCTCCAGAATGTTTTCCTCTTCTGAAACTGAAGCTCTGTACCCATTATATAACTAACTTTCCATGCATTCCTCCAACCCCCAGCCCTTTGTAAACATCATTCTTCTTTCTGTCTCTACAAATTTGATTATTCTAGGTGCCTCATAAGAATGATATATATAATATTTGGGTTTTTGTCAAATTTACTTCACCTAGTACAATGTTTTCAATGTTTATCCATGCTGTAGCCTGTGTCAGAATTTCATTCCTTTTCAAGGCTAAGCAATAATCCACTGTATGCATAAGCCACGTGTGGTTTGTCCCTTCCTTTGTTGATGGACTTTTAGATTGTTCCTACCTTTTGTTTACTGTGAATAATGCTTCCAGGAACATGGGGGCACAGGCTTGATTCCCTTTAAAAAGGCTTTGCTCTATGGAATTCTTACCTTTCTTACTTAGACATTTCTCACTTTAGATTCTTTTTGAATTTTTCTTCCTGGGCAATCAATGCATAAATATTTCCCTTGAGGTCCATCTCTACCTTTTCCTTCTGGCCTTTCCATCCTCTGTACCCAGTGATCCCTCATACCACTAAAAGATGCAGCTATTCTCCACTGAACTGAAAAGCACACAGAAATAGAACTTGGAACTTTGTTAGCAGTGAACTTAGTAAGTTTCTTCCCTCATTATCCCACATGTCACATACTATGGTGTTATTGTCCCAGACTTCTCATTAGCACCTCATTATTATGCTCCTCCATATATTGTGTTTGTTTTTAAGTTTCTCTGAAAAAAAGCCGCTAACAAAATGTCATTATGTGAATTCCCAAGAATTTCTATTGCCGTAGCATTGGAAATGTGTCCAAGATCTCTTAGAAAATGAATAGTTCAGCAATTAGGGGCCTAAATTGCCAGGTGGAACAAATAAACTGTAGTCAAGGAAAAATGACCAATGAATCCACATTAAATTTATTTTCTTCCTTAGCTTCTTATTAATCCCTAATTGCTAGCAGACAGGTAGGAGGATAAATTCCACAACTATTGTCCTGGCAGAATGCAATTTGAATGCCCAATTAATTATTGGTCTGTCATGATGTTTAATTTAGATAAAGTGGCTCTTAAGTAAACTGTTGCTTTCTCGACACACAGTCAAAATTACCTGTCCAAAAAAATGTGCAGTTTTGTTGGCCCAAGTACTAGTCCTACGCTTGACCCCTCATTACTCTTTTACCCATCCAAGAAATGTTACAGACCTAAAGATATATCTGAAATCTCTGAATGGTTTTATTAGTAACATCTCCTGAGACCAGATAGGAGGATATGAATAGAGACCAGACTTACAGCATATTCTTGTTGATCATCTCCTGTTCTCCCTCTTTCCTTCCACTTGTGACATAACCTAGAAAAGATAGTTCTGGTTCCTACCCTAATGGATTCATCTGGAGATGACAATGGTGAATTAAACAAGGCCATCCAAGAATTCTGGTCATCTGTATTTTCTGGGAAGTTGTTGTAACACTCTTCTATTAATACTGTCAAAGGCCTGCATGAGATCAGAAAGAGCCACAGACTGCAGATGGCACTTTTCGCATGCCTTTTCCTGGAGCTTGTGAAGAGAAAAGATCAAGTTCACGGCAACACTTCCTCCTCTGCAGCCATGCGGGCTCCTTGGTAGAAGTGCATTTTAGCACATGAGGAAGCAGCCAGTTGAGAGAGATTCTTGCCAGAGCATTATCAAGAGTAGATTGACAGGAGATCTCCTAAGCAAATTTCACACTCCAATCTGCCACCTTTGTCTCGTGTGGAGGCATTATAATTGCAGCTTTGAAGCCACTTGGCAGGATTTTTATCCCCCAAGAGACACAAATTATTGCTAAAGACATTGGTGTTAAAAATAAATATACTATCTAGGTGGCAATCTGGTCTAAACCCCTGATATCAGGTAGCTCAATGCCTATTATATTTTTTTTCTGTATCTTACATCTCAGATTATTTTTTTCTACGCACCCTGGTAATTTGGTAACCTATAGAACTAATTATGCTTCTTGAAAAAAAATCACCCATTATGCCATTTAAGTTGTTTCAATATAGGGTATAGATCTGTAGTTCAGATCATCTGCTATAGTAGAAAACCTGAAGGGATTTTTGGTTACTTATCCTAAATAATTGTGAAATGCATGAGTCTAATTATTTTTTACTTTATTTTGTCATTTCTATCAGTTTATAAATTATGTATTACTATTTATAATAAAAGCAATAATGATAACTGTACTGTAACAATAAGTTATGTTTACCAGTTGTTGATTATGTTAAGTTTTATGGTGATTACTTTACATGTATATTTTCATATTGAAGTCAAAACTGTAGGTAATTCCTAAAGATCAGAGGTTAAAACCCACCCAAGGACATTAGCACTCAGTGGCCAAGCAGGATTTGGATGTTAAGTGGTTTGAATTGAACCATCTTAACCACTGTGATTTACTGCTGATTGATGGCCTAATATTCCCCATAAACCAAACATCATATGAAAATTGCAATAATCTATAACTCTTCTTTATTAAAAGTAATCCATGTTTTGGGGGGATTTTTCAGCCTTGATCTACTATTTATTTTTTCCTTACATGCACATGTAAACTTTGTACTTTTAAAAAATATTATTTGTTTTACTTGTCACCTAGGAACTTTTGAGAGAACCAAATATTTTTCATTTTAGTATTTTATATTCCTAATGACTTCCACAGGTAGGATGTGTAGAATTTTTTTTTTGTAGGATAAATGGTAGTTTAAATGAAAACATGTAACATCTTTTTAAAGCTAATTAGGCACATGTATCCAGAACAGCTAGAAACTGGTCATTTGGCACACTTAATCAAGACCTTCACAGAGATTCTAAGAAAGACTCATGTATAAGAATGTTTAACACAGCACTATTTAGTTAGAAAGAGAAGGCATTTAATTTCTACCTTCAAAGACAACCAAACACTAGGAAAGGAGTCTTATGTTGTGTTTTGCTAGGTTCAGTAACTAGAATGTTTTCTCTGCCTGGAGTTAATGCTGGTGATCTTTTAAGAGCAGTATATCAAAGTCAAATCTATTTAAATTCTTCATGATTTTTTAATTCAGTCTTCCAGTGCTGGTCATCCCCTTTCTGATCAACCCAATCACCAGTGCTCTTAATGGAGATCATTTCATCTAGAGTGAGCACTAGTCCCTGGATTCCTGGACTGTTATTTTTAAACTCTTAATTCCCTCTTCTGCATAAATCTTTCAGCATCTACTCTCTGGTAGAATGTTTACTAATCTCTAGTAGCCTGGACACTGATAATGCAAAAAATGTTTGGGGCATGTAATATTCACAAACAATAACTTGTTTTAAAAGATGTACTGTTTCAATTCAATTCATTTGAAATACTTAATGTCGCATCCTCTGCCATCAAAAAGCCTGACTGTGCAAATAATACATTCTTTAAATATTAAAAGGTCATGGTTTTGTTATGATAAGTGGGAGAGGTTTCCAGAATGAAGCCCAGGAGTTTTGGGTCTGTGACATGAGGCTCCATTGTGGCTCTGATCACAAAAGAGGATCTGGTTCTGGAAATAAGTGATGACAATTTTTCTGACCTTCAGTTGCTCTATTTTTTTATGTTACACTCTGGGGGGGGTGCCTTAGAACTGACACTACCAATGATTTCTTTCTGCTATACAAGGGTCCAGGAATAATCCATGTCATCAAAATCTTGATTGTCAGTCTACTCCTCTTGTTATGTTCCACACTATGAACAGAACATGTTTTCTAGGTCAAATAACAACCAAATGCTAAATGTCTCCTAATCAAAAAGTTGAAAAGTGTCTCTAACTTAACTCTGCCTCAGCCTCTAGGAATGTAAAACTAAAATATCCAGGGTTTTTCTGTGTCAACTATGATTCTAATGAAGTTAATGCTACTTGTCCATATATGAAGATGAATAATTGGTTCCTAAGCGTATGTTCAGAAATCTAAGCTATTCAGTGTTGGTCAGTTAATTTCAGTGTTATTCATCTGATCTAAGGCAAAAGGAAGAACAAGGAAATTAACACACTAAGTAACAATTGTCTGTCAGGCCTCTGCTGTGAATTCTATATGTGCTCTCATTTATATCCGTTAACACTCCAATGTGGTGATTATTAATCTATTGAGTTTTGACAATAAGAAAACAATGGCTCAGATAAGTTACTTAACTCATTTATAGACATATGTATATAATTAGTAGTGAAAATGAGATTTGAACTCAAAGATGAGACTTAAATCTATGGGCTTACCACTTTCAATGGAGGCATGCCTAATTTTGTTGTTAATGGTGTTAAATCAAAACTATAAGCTTTGAAATTTCTCCTTCATGGCATCTTTTATGTAGTAGTTGCCAGTGTTATCTCCTTTTGATTAGAATATAATTGTAAACTGAAAAGGTATAAAGGGTAAGAGGTCTCAGTCTTGTAACTGCTACTTAACTCTTTTTATTTTGATAACAGTTTATTCAACTTTACTGAACCTCATATCCTCATTTGTAAAATAAGAATATTACTAAAATGTCTCTCACTCAGCTACTTATAATAAAAATGATAACAAGAGTAATTTGTAAACTACTACGCATTACTAAGGAAATAATTATTTCCTTACTATTAGCTATGACAGGTATATTAAGTATCCTAGGTCTGTCATGACAATATATCAAACAATTGGGTGTTTTAAAGCAACATAAATTTATTGCCTCATTTTTCTGGAGGTTAGAAGTTTGAAATCAAGGTGTCCACAGGGCCATGCTCTCTCAGACATCTCTAGAATAGAATTTTTCTTTGACTTCACTCCTCTATTGTGGTATTTGTTAGCAACACCTGACATTCCTTAGCTTGTAGATATATCACACCGGTCACCCAGTTTTCTTCTCCACACATGTCCAAACATCATTTTCCCTCCTTGTCTCTCACCTTCCCCTCCCTGCCTTTAATAAGAATTAGGGTCCATCATACTGACCTCATTTTAACTTGATTGACTCTGCAAAAATGCTAGTTTCAATATGCTTATATTCAGCATTACTAGGAGATAAGGCCTCATTTTGGAGGGACACAATTTAGCCCATGGCAACAAATTAGTGTCAGAAGGTGACAGAAACATCAGGTGGAGCAATCAAATGATGAGAGGTTTGAGGGCTCTAAAGACCATAGAATTCTTTCAGATATATCATAAAGTGAGTCAGATAATATGGTTTTACTTTTGGCTACTAACAAAGATCTCCTTGGCAAATGAGGCAGATTATCCCATTTGGAATTTGGATTGAGGTAATTTGTAATTATAATTTATGCCAATGGTTCTCAAAATGTACTCCCCAAACTAGCAGCATCACAATCAACTGGGAGCTTATGAGGAATTCATTTTCTTAACTCTCACACCAGATCCTCTGCATCAGAAACTCTGAAGGTAAAGTTCAGAAACTCAAGTTTAACAAGTGTCCAGGTGATTTTGATGAATCGCAGAATTAACTGCTTCTAAATCAGTGGTGCACAACTGAAGCAACTGTAGAGATTTTTAAAATACATGGTTGTCCTTGATTGTGCACCACCGTTTCAGAATTAAAGGATATAAGTTAGGAGATGTGAGTTGGCCTAAAAAGCTCCACATGTGGTAAATACTACTGATTAAAATTACCAAGATCTGAGGAATTGTTACAGAGTCAGGGCTGATTCAGTAAGTTTGAATGGCTTGGACTAAAAACCAAAGCAGTTCATTGGAATTCAAATTTCCCTGTCTTGCTTGGTGCTGTCCTTGGTTCTGATTTATCTTGGTGCAGATGTATCTTGCTTTAGCCTATTTGTGAATTCTCTTAAATTCTGTTCCCTGACATGGAAATGTTGTTGGGATTTACCATGACAGTTTTGCCTGACCAAGAACTTTCACTTTGAACACTTTGTTGGCTCAGTTTGACTGAGTTAGGACTAGATGGTATTAACCACAGAACAAAACTGTATGTAGTTATGGACTTAGCTAAATATTAAGGTGAATATACTACTAAAGATCACAATTGTTGGGCCCTTCCTTTGGTGCATTGGTTAAACCACCTCACTAAGAAGCTAAAGCCACTTCAGCATGAGTTCTATCCCTGCCCTAGAGGTGACCTATATGGTGAGGCAGACCTCTCCTTACCTGCCCGCTGCTCCCCTCAGCAGTGTACTCCATCACTTGGCCTGTTCTGCTCCCCACTCTGTCTCTGGTGAAGCCACTCACTACCCTGCACCTCTGGCCTGTATCCCAGTTCTGTATGCATAAATAAATAAATCTTTTTAAATATCACAATTGTTGTATAAATTAACCCAGTACAAACAAATGAATAGTGTATTGCATAAAAATTACCTATGGGTCTGTAACAACAATTAGACTTTTTGACCACCACCTTGGAGTTGGTACTAATGAAGATGTGTTTTCAAAAGTCCTATGAATGATTTTGATTTGTCCTACTAGGTAAGAAATACTGACTTAATAATTACTGACTGGTAAGCATGAATCACATTCTCCTGGAATTTGAAGTCTGTCTGTTCACTAGAAGAATTCTTTTTTAGGCAGATAAGAGATGTTCTTAGGAGTTGTTTTAAATTCATTTTATATTTTTAGAAGAGATACAGACACAGGTTGTATTTTCTCCTCTTTTTTTTGGTGTTTGTTTTGATGAGTAGCTTGACAGATAAATATATTTGGTCTGTGCTGTTGGTTTGTTAGAGATAAGGAGGACTGAAAACAGCTGAAAGATATCTGCTAATTCCAAGCAGGACAATTATTTCCTTCCAGCTCTCAGCTTCCTTTAGATCTCAGGCAAGAATCCACCTGTCTTGTTATTTTTGGAAGCAAAACTTCAAGTGTTCATAAAATTACATGTTCTATGTAGTATATTAAATCATTCAGCTTTGTCATTAATAAGTATAACAAACATCAGTGCATTGTAAATCCAGGGTTTAAACTCAAATCCCAGAGCTCGTTTTTTGCTAGGTGCAGAGTGATGAAAACAGGGATGTGTCCTTGACTGCCATGGAGATAGGAAATGGCTTGAACCTTTTAAAATTTATATATTGGAGCCCCTGTTAAATTGATTAAATAGTTGCAGACATAATAGGAAGCTAAACTTCTTTAAAAATATCTCGATTATCACTATACAACCTCAGCAGACCGATTTATAGTTTTACAAAGAGCTACAGCTGCAGCTATGTTGAATTTAATAAGGTGTCTCTTTCCAGGAACATCAGCCCCAGTAACTTGTGCTAATTGAAAGCAGAAGAGAAGAAGTGTGATTAACAATGTGGTGCTGAATGTCTGAGAAGTACGTCTGAGAAAGGGCTTTGTACAATATCCAGATTCTGAAATTCCATTACTACTCAGTTGCAGGAACACAAGAATATAGTATCAGGCCTGCTTTTGAAAATCCATCTAAAAATAATCTTATATTCCAACCACAATGAGTTCTAAGCTACAGTATTGCCTCAAGGCATCTGAAGGTGTGGAGAAATTGAATCTTGTCAGTTGTTATAAATTCTTCCAGACCGTTAAAGCAGATGTTTTTTCTTTAGCACCTTTCACCTCCTCCACTTATGTCTGCATCTTAAACTTATGTGTAGTTTACACTACTAGCTCTTCTTGCTGGTTGGAAGATCTAGACATTCACTGCTCAAAGCATGGCAAACTGGGCTTAGGAAAACCTATTATTTGGTGCAACATTCCTAGATGGAGTCACTATGTAATAAATATATGAGGACTACCTAGGTGCAAAATAGGCATTTTGGCATGATCTCATAAAATTATTTGCTTTGTATGCCTTTCCTATATAGGCCATGGTTTCAGAATGGTTGGATAAGAGAAGTGTAGCTTTATCTTTCACAAGAGTCTTGTAAATCTGTCACATATTATTGGGCTAAAAATCTGTAATTCAATAGCTAAAGTAATCTATGTAATATATTTTTATCCTCTTTTCTCCATGAGAGTAAAAGGCAATGACATAAAGGGACAGAGTGAAATGCATTCCCTTTCCCTCTCTCTTACCTGAGTCTGGTAAGGTGCTCAAAACATTTCTATTTAGTTCTTGTTTAAATCCATTTCTTTTAATCCAAGCCAGCTGTTTTCTCTGAAGAGAAGCCTGGAAAAGAAATATTGTTTGGATAATCCTTTCCCAAGCCCATACATTCTTGGGGTTAGAACTGACTAAACCCATGAATGATTTACACTCCTGTTTATACCAAGAGCTTTATAGTTTCCCATTAGTCCCCTCCCCAGACCCCAAAGGGTTTCCTAAGCAGCAGCACACTCACTAAGAACACAGCTAATTTAATCCCATTTGGAATAATGGACATTTTTTTTAGAACAGGAAAGTTTTTGTTAGAATCTCAATTTTAGATAACATTGGGGAGGAAAGCACATAGTAGAGCTTACTAAGTATTGCTTATTTTTCTATTACATTTAAATGCTCTAATTGCTTCTCTCAGAGTGAATCAAATCCCATAATTATAAATAATTAATGTTTCTCTGGAGCAATACTAAATCGAGCCATCATTTGAGGATACAAACATGCAGTAGCACCTAATAAAGCATATGCCTTACTATTATTACTAAATCAAAGCCAAAGTGAAATCTTGAAGATTGAGGCCTCAGGAAGATATATCATAAAATGGATGGATGAGAATGAAGAAAGAGTAGATGGAGGTTTTCTTGTATGAACGTCTCTGTGAAACACATTATTGCAAATTCCTCTAAGCATGCATAAAATCAATATCTACATGACTCTCAATTTTTATTTAAATAAGTAACCTATTCCATATAAATTTGTAATTCATGGTAATTTTGCATGTAGAAAATTGTAATATACATCATATTCAACTTAGCTAATTTTCCCAGTGGCAAGCTATCTAAAACTAATGTAACAGTACACTTTCTTGCCCGACAGGGCCCTTTCTCTATATCTTATGTCTGACCTGCACTTTTCATTTAAAGTACTGATTCATGGAAGGAAAGAACAGGATAGCTATGACAATAACTTCTAGATCTTGAAAAATATGTATGTACTGAAGAGCAAATTACTAGCATGTTTTCTGGTTAAATCAAACACTGGACAGCTCGAGTTATAAAAAGGGTAATAAAGTTTTTATAACAAGCAATAAATACAAATCTCTGTTAGGACTGATTGAAGAAGACAGTTCTTCATCATCTGTATTTGGCTTATTTCTGGCTCCCTTGTCTCTTCCCTGCAGTTACATGCAGGGGATCCTTGCTCTGTATACAGTGGTTGAGAGAAATTTTGTTTGACGCTTACTGCTGGGTAAGAAGTCATTGGTGTCAGCTCTATATTGTATGAAGGGTTGGAGGGAGATTTTCAAGTCTGTGGGTAGTTGTTAGACCTCCCACTTATTTAATAAGCTGCAGTAAGTATGTAAGTACATACAAAAGATGTAGTACTGCTCTTCAACAGCTTAGCGGTTTATTCAGTCAGCCATACAACCTTCATCCACCCATCCGTATATACCTCTATTCTCAGGGTGTTTAGGAATACCAAGTGCTAGGAAAATTCTACTAAAAATGATAGGAATTGAGAAAAATAAGTAATTTTTAATGTTAGTGCATGATAACATTATTTTTCGCTATTGGTAGCAGAAGATGATCCATCTGACTGCCTACTTTTCATCTCTGTTCCTGTCTTCAAATACCCCCTGAACGCCTAGGTAGAGATCTATTTATATATCCGGAGACAAGGGATGTAGGATATATTACAGGCAGTTACTTTTGTGCTCTAGAAAACTACGCCTTGATTAGAACCAGGCAGTCAGTAGCTTTTCTCACTTAGGAAAGAGCATGCTTTAACTCTAAACTGATGTCCTAGAAGATACCTGTCGAAACGCTCCACAGAGTGTTATGAAATACCACAAAAACACGAAACATCCAATAAAAGAAGCAAGATACTCCTGTAGTTAATGAATCTAGGAATGACGTTAAAAATTCGTACATTTGGGCCCTGCCTGGTGGCGCCGGTGGGTTAAAGCACAGCACTGAGAGTCATAAGCCACTTCTGCAATTCGATCGCCCTGGAGGTGATCCACTTGGCAGGGCAGACCTCTGCGGGACGCCCACTGCTCCCCTCAGCAGTGTGCTTCATCAGTCGGCCTGTTCTGCTCCCCACTGTCTCTGGTGAATCCTCTCAGGGCACCTTACACCTCAGGCCTGTACCCCAGTTCTGTAATGCATAAATAAATCTTAAAAAAAATTCATACATTTACCAACAATAAGTGATGGAGAGAATGCCGAGAAAAAGAAACCATACTACATTATGGTATAATGGTACAACCATTTTAGAAAGCAAGCTGGGTTTGCCTTTCTAAACTAAAAATGGAAATGTAGGATGCAGCAATCTCACTTATGGCCATTATCAAAAAAAAAAGTAAGATATTAAACCGTCAACTCAAAAATAATACATGCTCTACAGCACTTATTGCAGAATTATTTACACTAGAAAGAATATGGAAATAACCCTTGTCTACTGATAGAGGATTACATTATGAAGATGTGATATATCCACACAATGGAATATCATCCAGCCATGAGTAAAGATGAAATGCTGCTTTTTACAAGATTTAAGAGGATCCTAAGGGAATTTTGTGTAATAAAGCAGGTCACTATGACAGTGACACAGATGTTTATATACTGGATGATTCAATGGAACAAAATACTATAAAAACTAGAATACAATGGTAAAGTGAAGTTTCTAAGGTTGAGAGGGAGGAAGCAGTAAAAAAGGGTCAAAGGGTATGGGTATAGGTAGGAAAATAAAAATGAAATTAAGATGAAGTGATTCATTTTAGGACTTGTTAGGTTGCATATTTAATCTTTTTATTGAAGTAGCATTGGTTTATAACATGTAGGCTTCAGGTGTACAGCATTATTACTAGACATCTGTATATACTGCATTATAATCGACCAAAAGTCTAGTTTACTACTCAGCTATAAAGAAGATGAAATCTTGCCATTTGCAACAACATGGATGGACCTAGAGGGTATTATGCTAAGTGAAGTAAGTTAGACAGAGAAAGGAAAATATCCTATAATTTTATTCATATGTGGGAGATAATGAAACAAAAGAAATGAATAAACAAAACAGAAACATACTCTTAAAGGTTGCATATTTTTAATATATTGGTATGCTTAGTTTCAGAATAGTTTCTTGCCCAAGGACACTGGAATTTCTTGCCCAATTTTGTTGCTAATACAGGAAACATATGTCTTGGTTACCAATTATTTGACTTCAAAGATAAACCCACTGAAACAAAGTTGAACAAAAATGTAAAGAGTATTGTAAAGATACAAAGGAATCATGTAGACTCAATGGGGAAGCCACATGAATACATATCTACACACATGCTTATATGTACACATATATGTATATGAATGTAGATAGATAACCCTATCTCTAGATAGCCATACCTATAGTCTATCTACCTATGTTAGCTAGCTATGCCTTTATAGCCCTACTTAGAAAGTAATCAGCAACTAGGCTTTTTCAATTTTTTTCTCTATGGCTATCCCATTACCTCTTGCTTCTATCCAGCAGTCTGCTTTTACTTTTTTCTCTAAACTGACATCTTTCATTGACATATATTCAGAACACAAAGGACAATCCTTTTACTTGTTATAGCTTTAGCACTTTGGATTTGCTAGGTAGTATTTCTACCTACCAGTTCAAGTTCATTGTCAAGACAGTCTAATTAACTTAGTTTAGTCACTCTCTTGAATCAGTATAATCCATGACTCCATTTCCCATGAAAGAACCCCCAAGGGAAAGAACACTTAGAATTCTTTTTCTGAATTTATTTTCTTTACATACAGTAACTTTTATTTTCATGTAAACTTTTTCCTCTTTGGGTTCATACAAAATCATATGCTCCAAATGCAGGAGAAAAAATAACTTTTTTTATATATAATTAAAGTCTGCTGAGTCAAAAAAATACATAACATGTATTTTCATATTTTCCCTGCTGAAGTATTCTGTTATTATCTACTACTCCATCCCTCATCACTTATCCTATTAATATCTTTGACAATGTATTATGGCTTAGTACATTCACTTTATTTTTATCTAAAGTTTTCTGTACCTTTAATTAAGTAAGCTTTAATTAAAGGTTACTTAAAGTACTTTAAGTACTTTAATTAAAGTAAGTTTCTTGTAAAGTTAGAATTTTTTGATCCAATAATTTTAAACACTCATATAATATTTAGTGCTGTGAAACCAGCTGAGCAGTCCAGGAGGAATTTGAAGAAATAATTGTTCCATCACATACTGATTAGGTTCATATATTGTCTGATACGTAGCTCTTTACCCCTATTACTGGGGTTAGTAATTTTCTCTTTCCTTCATCTTTTCCAATTCTAACTCAGCCTCCACACTTTAGTCAGACATGCTTTAAAACACATATTTACATATGATATTCTTACTTTCAATCTTTTGCTTATTGCTTCTATTTAAAGCCTGACAACCTTTTAGCCCAGCAACAGACCTTTAAAGATTATTCCCATTTCAACTTCAAACTTTTCCTAATGTTCTTACTCCTTGAGTCTATAAACAGCACTGCTGTTATTTCCAAGAGTCCATATTCTTTTATATTCTGCCTGAAATAACCTTCCTTCTAACCCAACCCATCTGGTGAATACCTTCTCCAAGCACTTCCACTCCCTCTCCCCAGCCCACTCACCTGTCACAGACTAGCTAGGATGTCAATTACCCAAATTCTGTTACTGATTCCCTCAGGCAAACTTATCTGCCTCCCATTTAAAATGATGGTAATTGGTATCATAATTACCTGGTTACATTTCTGGGACCCCCACTAAACTGTAATGTACCTTGAGAGTAGTGACCTGGTTGGAATCATTCATCATGCATGAGTGCATATGCCACTAAAATGTGAGCCCAAATGTGTTCTAGGTGGATCAATGAATATAAATAAGCAACCTGAGTATTTATTACAAGTCGCTTAGTGTGCTTTGTCAGGTTACCTGGATTGGGGCAGGGGGGAGGTGTTCTGATTTCGAATGAATAAAGGAGTTACTACTATGTTTTCTATTCTTATTGCTATTCCAAAAATATAAACTAGGTATTTTCCCAGTAAAGTTCTTAGGGTAAGTTTTTCAGTTTCTTTGTTAGTTCACCACTTATTTTGCTTGTTGCATTGCTTTCTTCACCATAATTGAAAGAAAACTAAGTTCTTATAGTCCAACCATATTCCATAACAAAGTGCTACATTAATGGAATAGTCCTATTTTTTTTTACTTTCTCATCATTTCTATTCTTAAAAATTCAGAATTAGTTTTCCTTTTTAATATATGCTTGATTTAAAATATTAAGAGTTCTCAGACTCAAATACTTAGTCTAAGGTAGATTTCTTGGTTATTTACATGATAAAGAGTATAATTCACCACATATTCAAAATTATTAAGGTAACTGTGCCCCTGGAAATTTATCCTATATTTTTTTCATTTAGTCCAATCTCAAGCAGTTTTGGATGAGGGACACTGGTGGTCTTGGCAATTCTTCAAGTCACAATATAGTTCAGTATTAATATCAGTGATACAGTAAGTTGGATAGTTTTGAAGTGTGCCTAGGTCATCAGGATGGCCTAATGACCTAATTAATTCACTCATCAATAAATTGCTTCAGATAGTCTTATTTCAGAACAATACAAATAGCTCTGATTAGAGTCAAGGATCACTTGAAAAGTTTCTAATTACGCATGTATTTCATCAGTTTCCAATTCCTTTTTATTCTGCTTCTAGTTTTCATGATCTGCTAATCTTTACTAATACAGCTTTAAAATATTCAAGAAATTGTTCACATAGTTTCTTTCTGTGCCAGAATTTTCTTGACAAAAATGATGTACTATTCCACATTTTGAAGAGTGAAAGCAAAGGTGGCGGTTAAAACAGGTTATGGTGACATCAAATACTTCACAGTTTAGTCAGGGAAAGAGAACGTCACCATACATCCATGATAAGGAAGGGTAAAACAATGGCCCATAAAATCATGGTGAAATAAAGAAGTTCTTTTAGTTATGAGAAATATAGTTGACTTCATGGCAAAGTAGCAGATAAGAACCACATTTATTAAGCACTTACTATATGACTTTTATGGGGTAAACTCCACTTTTCACAATAATCATAATCTTGTGAGGTAAGAATTATTCAGCCAGGTTAAGCAATCCAGTCCAGACAACATAGAAGAAAAGAATTGAATTTTTTTCCACATCCATTGGATTTATATATCCCTAAACCCTGGAAAACAAACCTCAAATAAGGGAGAGGATTTCAGCAGGGAGAGCTAGCAGGGGGAAGAGCTGCTGACATATTCACATGTGTTCCTAATTATCTAGAGGCTTCATTCTCCGTTGACTTCCTTGGGTGGTGGATGGCATAGAAACTAAGCATGAGGTGTAGAGTTGTATCTCTTTGAACCTTGGTTTCACTGTAGATCAATACTTGATTTCAAGGTAAATTACTTATGTGTTATAAAATGCAAGTTCTACATGGGAAAATGCTACTAGAGTTGTGATGAAAGATTAAATGAAATGTTAGTGTAGTATTTGCTCAACAAGAAATCATTATTAGTAGCATATTTACTAATCTCTAGGCACAAGCGTGACTATTTTAAGGGTAGTGATTAGAATTACATGGCTAGGAAAATATGGTGATATCTCCATTGCCTCTGATCTGTTTTTCATCAAGACTGATATATTCCAAGCACACACAATTCAACAAAATCTAGCATCACATGTTTATAAATAACTTGCGAGAAAAAGTGCCTCATTGCTTCATTTTTCCTGTGAAATGTACAAAATGGGAACATAAAATGAGGGGAAGTCTAGAAAACTGGCTTAATCAGTCCTCTATGGGAAACTGAGTTTTCAGACTACAAAGCAGCTCATCACAAGTTAACATGAAACTATATATATATATATGGTTTTGTTTCTTCCTCCAACTGTATTGAAGAATAACTGACAAATATAATTGTATTTACTGAAAGTATACTACATGATGATTTGATCTAAGTATACATTGTGGTGTCATTACTAATATCAAGATAATTAACACATCCATCACTTCATATAGGTGACTTGTGCATGTGTGTGTAGGTGTGTGTAAGTGAGTATGGTAAGAATGTCTAAGATTTATGTTCAGAAATGTTCAAATATTATTAACTACAGTCCTATACTGTACTTTAAATCCTCAGAAGTAAAAACTAAGTTTGTAACCTTTAATTGAATCATTTTTCCCTCTCCCAAGTCCATGAAACCACCATTCTATTCTATTTCTATGACTTTCTTGTTTAGATTATACATATATGTGATGCCAGTATTATTTGCCTTTGACTCTATGACTTTTACTTAGCATCCATGTTATTATAAATGGCAGAATTTCCTTCTTTTCAAGACTGAATAATAGTCCCTTATACATTCATATGTACACATTGAAGAACATTTAGGTTGTTTCCATATCTAGCTATTATGAATCATGTTGCAATGAATATACATGTTTTTGAGCTATCAGTCATAAAGCAAGAAAAAAAAAAAAACAGAAAATCTACACTTGGGTGATTGCATTTATACCCCTGTACTTATATGCAAAGATATACATAACTCAAAAATCGAAATGCAGCAAAAGAGTTTCCCATAGAGGACTGAAGTGAATGAGTTATACATATAGAGATACATGTGATTTTTTTATTACTTGCCCATTAAAGTCAATTTTGTTTTCAATGCAGTTCCTAATTTATCTTATTAGAAATTGCAATTTTTTCTTCTTTGGTTTATTGTAGAACTTTCACAAGAAACAGATAGCTCTGTCATAGTTTTATACATATATATGTATATACATATTATATACATATTATACACATATATAATAAGGTTATGCATATTTCTAGAGAGTTATATATGTATACATGTATATATGTGTATATATGATTTTTGTTCATATATAGGCTCTCTAGAGATATCTAAAATCTCATAATGTCATAAATTGCAATACTCATAATCTACTGAATTCATCCTGATAATCCAAACAGCTCAGTTTACTCTCAAATATTTAACTACATGTATATAAATAAATAAGTATATATATATATTTATATTTATATGTGTGTATATATATATACGTACATACACATTCAGAATATTATCAGAATGACTCTTTGGACTTTGAGGGTTTCTAATCAAGATTGTGAAACAATTTCAACTGAGGCTGCCCTTCCAGGCATTTTGCCTTAATTACCTGCTCCCTGTATAAATCACAGCTCTCTGCCTGTCATTTTTCAAGGCCCTGCTGTGAATCCAAAACAGGTGACTGTGTGGATATGTTGGAAAGCACATGACAGAACACACCTGAGCTTCCATTTTGCTCAGGGCAGTGATTATTAATGTGAGAAATCCGGAGTGATGTGAAGTGGCCAGAGTTTCAGCAGAATTTATTGCTTACAGCTTTGGGGTCCCCTGGCCTTTGCCAGCTGTTCCACACCTGGACGTGGAGAACAGAAACATCCCTCTTCAATTTATCTTTCCTGGACTTGTTGCTTATGGGACTCAGATGCCAGGTGACAGTGCTGGGAAGCAGCAGTGAGAGTCTCCACCTGCACAGCCTTGATTCCCCAAGGAGCCCTTGTTCCAACTCTGGTGCAGACACCAGCTTTTAACAATGTGCAAACTTTAAGTCTGTGTGTGAGGCGGAGGCATGGGGGTTTAGGGGGTGTGTGCAGGTGGGGGCTGGGGAATCAAACATATGAAAATTCTTTTTTTTTTGGTATATGATCTTTAGTCTAATCTGGGACAAATTGATTAAGTGAGCTGGAGACTGTGTCCCCTTAAGTGTTCAAGGGCTTCTATGGGACATGAAGGCAGCAAGCCATTTGCTTTTGAAGGTCTTTTGTTGGGTTTCAGAAACTCCAGAGGAATTTATTATGCTCTGAAATGCTGCATGAAGGTAGTGATGACTGTATTTCCCAACTCACTATTCTGACCGGAATGCATTAGGCCATCAGTGAAGGTTATTCATTGAATGAATAAATGCTCATAGTATCAGCCCTCTGAGTTCTAAGACCTATATTTTGGCAGAGTACACAATTTGGAGGGAAAGACCCAGCTCCAAAACATTGTTCTGTCACTTTTTAGCTATGTGATGTAAAACAACTCCCTTAAGTCCTCTAAATTTCACTTTCTTCAGCTGTGAACTGTGGATAATAGTAGTAACTATGTTACAGTGCTGTTTGTGGGATCAGATGAGGTAATGTCTACATATTACCAGGTAGATTTCATCTCCCTCGATACCTGATCCCTGATGCTTACTGAAGGTAAGCTAGGTTAAAGCAAATCAAAGTAGTGAAAAAGATCCCTTTTTCATAATAGGACATAGGAGCTATGTTAGTTGAGGGAAATCTTGGCAGTTTAAAAGTCTGGTTTTCTTTTTATTATAAACTGGTGACCAGCCTGTATTGAAAGCTCTTCTCTTTTACTCTCAGGATCTGAAGGTCCATCAGAAAGGTAAATCCATAGAAACAAATGACTGTAGTGTTTACAGTTCCCGAGATAATCCCTTTCTCTCTTTTATAATAAAGCCCTTCAATCAATGGCTATAGCTATGTTGTTAATATTCTTTCTTGGTTATAAGACTGTGACTTAAATTTTAAAAATGTGTTAAAACTTAAATGTAGGGCCCTCCCTGGTGGCGCAGCGGGTTAAAGCACTGCCCTAAGAAGCTTAAGCCACTTTTGCATGAGTTCGATCCCCGCCTGCCCTGGAGGAGATCCACATGGAGAGGCAGACCTCTCCTGACCTGCCCGCTGCTCCCCTCAGCAGTGTACTTTGATCATCTGCCTGTTCTGCTCCCCACTCTGTCTCTGGTGAATCTTCTCACCCTCTGCATCTCTGGCCTGTACCTCAGTTCTGTATGAATAAATAAATAAATCTTAAAAAAAAAAACTTAAATGTAAAAGGACCTTTGTAATGCAGACATAATACAATGTCAGAAATAAAGATTTGACTGCTAGCACTGTAATTACAAAGAACAGCAAGACTTGTCCTGATGGATGTGTAAAGCTCTTGTGAAAAATGTGGACTTTGCCCAGATAGCCCTACACAGGGAAGAGCCCTGGGCAGCCAGAACAGACACACTTTCAAGTGTTTGTTCTTGATGTTACCCTGCTTAGTACCTGCTAGAAGAATTGTGTTCCTTCCCTCCCTGGAGGAGATAGACACAGTGTTTCTCAGATACATGTGAACTGAGACAATGTACAGCTCTCTTCTAATGCCAGTGACTCCCAACAATCTTCTTTTTTCCCCAAGATGCGACTCTAGTGTGTCTTAACTGCAGAGTTTAGGGGAGGTGGTACAGAGCATTCAGGCTACCATTAGCTTTATTATACTTTTCTTCTGAGAAAAGATACATCTTGGATAAAATATAATCAGTTCTCAGTTTCACTGTTGACACTAAGAATTAACCTTCAACCACAGTATTAGAATCACTGACAACTTGTACAGGACACTAAGAGATGATACCCATTCGTATGTAGAGGGAAGAAAGAGACAAAAACAGCCAACAGGACTGGATGAGAAGAGATGGTCCAAGATGAGGGTTCTGTTATTTTTTTTTTTAAGATTTATTTATTTATGCATACAGAACTGGGGTACAGGCCAGAGATGCAGGGACAATGAGAGGACTCACCAGAGACAGTGGGGAGCAAAACAGGCAGATGGACAAAGTACACTGCTGAGGGGAGCAGTGGGTAAGACAGGAGAGGTCTGCCACGCCATGTGAGTCAGCTCCCTGGATAGAGATCGAATTCACACTGAAGTGGCCATGGCCAGCTTTACAGTGCATGCTCCAACCCACTGAGCCACCAGGAAAGGCCCAGAGGGTCTGTTTTGACAAAGAGAAACTATAAGGAAATCATTCTGGAATTTTTATGCCACTGTGGACTCAGTGGGAATGTGCCATTCAAACACTTGCAAAATTGATATTTTGTGTAGTCTTTCTTCTTTCTTTTTTTTTCTCCTCCTCTCCTCTTAATACATGCACAAACACACCCAAAACATAACCATACACACAAAATTTATATGTAATCAACAGTGACTGTTTCAATGTGAGACCTTGAATCCTCAGCCAGTGCGTTTGGCTAGTGCAACTTACTTACTGGATAAGAAAGGAGAAGCCTGACATGGTGAAGTTTACTGAGGAACAACTTTTCTGGACATCTCAGCCAGCTGGAAAGCTCTTTGTCCTTCTAATTGATTTTAAACACCATTGCTTCTTACTGGCAACACAACTGTTCCCTGCTGAAGCCTGTGAAAAGAAAGCCACACATCTAATCAGTTGTATTCAGGACCCTGCTTCTTTCCTCAACTGTGAATAGGAGCCTGTAGGCTGTCATGCCAGAGATGGGGAAGCGACCTGGAGTCTTCACAATGTATACAGTTGTCCAACATATTTTGAATCTTGAAATGATGACTCAGACATAGTGTCAATAGTCATTGGAATGACACATGTTTATACTGTATTCCATGGAAAGATAGAGAATTGTCTAAATTTTAGCTTATTTTCTAGATAAGTATGCAGTTTTCTATCTCAATTCCACTACAAAATAAATACTTAAAGCTCAGTATGCTTTTTCATCTTCAGCATTACTATGATTGGATTTTAATTCAATTTAGTGAAATGATTTTACCTGAAGCAATATGGAAATTGTGAGAGAGGTCTTGGGTACCTCAAATCCCATAGGAAAACTTGTGAGTTCTCATTCAATAAGTTTAGCTTTATCAAAATACTTTTCCTTTCCTTCCCTTTAGATAACTGTGAGACTAGAGAACAGATAATTAATTAATCAACCACATCTAAAAACATTTTCTGATTCAAATTAAAACAAGAGTAAAATTATTCCTATATTTTATGAATTCACTGAATTAGTAATCAAATAGGCTTAATTTAGACTTATGCAAACTACTTTTCCACTGAATGCATGCTTCACCACTCTGCAAACTTCTTGGTTATTAAAAGCATGTTTTAAGAAAGGATCCATTATCTGGGAGGGAGAAGTGTGGCTTCTGGATTGAGAATTGGACATTGAGTACATCAAAGCTCAATAAATCAAAAGAATAAACTGGCCTTCTTATTGGCATAAGGGGTTAAAATGCAGCACTATGAAGCTATCCATAGCCACTGCAGCATGAGATTGATCCCAGCCAGGGAGGTGACCACATGGTATAGCAGACCTCTCCTGACCTGCCCACTGCTCCCCTCATCAGTATATTTCAGTATATTTGCTTGTTCTGCTCCCCTCTCTCTCTCTGGTGAATCCTCTCACCCCTGCATCTCTGGCCTAAACCTCATCTCTTGTATGCATAAATAAATAAATCTCTAAAGAAAAAGATAAATTAATTGACAGCTACCCCCCTGCCATGCAAACAAAATATCCCCATCTTCAAAATACCTTTGAGGTTTGAGGTTGACATTTTCCACTAGCTCATGGTAAAAATCTAATGTCCCATGAATTCCTTTATGAAATGAAAAGATCTGGGTGGAGCCGCGGTTATAGAGGTCACAGCTGCACCTCATGTTGTGCCATTATCCCTTCCCCAGAGCTGGCAACCAAACACAGAAACAGAGTTCCAGCCTTTGCACAGCGGCTTGCCACCCCTGCTACAGTCTCTAAGCACTGCTCTGCACCCACCTTTTGCTTTATGGTGTTGAATGTGTTCAGTGTCCCTTCTGGCATGGTCAGCATGGCTCACTGAAAGCAAAGAAGTTCTCTTG
Source organism: Condylura cristata (assembly GCF_000260355.1). Lineage (NCBI taxonomy): Eukaryota > Metazoa > Chordata > Mammalia > Eulipotyphla > Talpidae > Condylura > Condylura cristata. The sequence goes on from NW_004567110.1 coordinate 32,413,761, forward strand.
TTTTGTCCTGTGTCATGGGATCTCTGGGTCCATGACCCCTGGTACTGTTTTCAGATTCCCCTCCTGGCAGCAACAAAGGTCTCCTCTGACACCAACTTCTCCCCTTTTACATCATTTAAAATAAAGCCCCTTAGTGCTACAAATCCCTTAGTTAGGACTATTTTGTTACTGAAGACATTTGTAATATGTTTTTCTGTACAACTCTACTTTGGTCTCAGGCTATGCAAATTAAATGGGTTGTGTGAATAATGTCCAAATTGTATTTCCTCTCACCTCTAGTCTTCCTTCCCATCAGATTCTCACCACTATAGTCTAATGTTTCTATAGTGTTTATTTTTTAAACCTTTCCTACCTCTTTTTTCTATGTCACACGCTTCTTGACAACTCTTACGGATTCTAAACAGCTTCCTCCCTACAATAGCTAAAATAAGAAGACAGTCTACCATCAGGGATTATTTTATTATCTTTACTGAATTATAAAAGAGTTAGGTCAACACATTTCTAGAATAACTCAAAGAAGATGAAAACAGATAAAATATTCATCCATAATACCTTTTAAAATGCCATGACAATTTGTAAGTGAGTGTATGGTAATAAAGGTCTCCATTCTTAGATGTTAGTCTATTCTAATATTATTACTTTCTTGAAGTTTCACACCTCCTTTTCAGTGCTCTCAGGCATTGATAGTTTAGATAGCACAACCTTCCTAACTTTATGTCAACAAAGAGTCCAGATTTCAAAGAGTCAACCCAGCAATGTATTAGAATCATGTCTAGGAATTTTTGACAAGACAGCAGGACTTTGGATTCCAGGTAATGAGTGCTCTCCTGTCAATAAAATACTCACATAACACATTACACTCCCAATCCAACCCTGCATGTGTATTCCTTAGGTTCCTGTTCATGTTGATAGAGTCTACAGTTCCTTCAGTATGTAAGTTATTTAACTTTTCGAATCAGGACTAAGTTTTTTCCCTTTGTGGGAACTATAGTTTCAGTCCAGAGGCAATGATGGTGAATAGGGGTGGACTTTGAAAAAAAATAAGCACCCTCATGTGAGACATTTGTATCTGATGAGGTATTTACAGGGTCTCCTCAGGCAAAGGGAAGAAGACTGTTTCTTGGACCTAGAGAAATCTAGGGATTTAAAATTTTAAGGCTCATTGATCTAAACATCTTGGGACGAAAGGTCCCACTCTTTTCCTATCAAGACTCTGACACAGGTCATCTATTAGAATGTGCATTTAATTTTCTTTATGGGTCACAATTCTGGCTGGAGTCTCAACAAAACTATTTTTTTCAACTACAGAACACAAGCATTTTCATAGGAGATGTGTCATAAAGCTCCATGAACTTTCAGGGAGTTCTGAGTTGATAGTTGGTTGACTTGAACTTATTTTCTTTCCTAAGTGATCAAAGAAGTTAATAAAGTCAGTAATTTCAAATATTTTGATTACCATGCACCCATATGTTCAAATGATCCAGCTATTGAATAATCTGTCAGTGACCTCCAACTCATCTCACTCTACTTCTTCAAAGGTCTTCAGATTTGAGACATTAAGCACCTCCCTTCCAATATGCTGTTGTCCATGGAGAGGTTGTTCATTGTTTCTGTTTCCTGGTGAATAATCTAGTTCCTAAATCTGAGAGACTACTTTCTAGGATTACTAAAAACAACAATAGACTTAATCTAGACTCCCACTGAATATACCAAAATGAGATTTTTAAAAAATAACATGCACCTTTGAGTATTTTATGAGGCCTCACTGGTGGCAACAGGTTAAATGCAGCACTGTGACACTCTCCTCAGCCTCTGTAGCATGAGTTCAATCCCTGCCCAGGGAGGTGACCCACATTGTGTAGCAGACCTTCCTGACCCACCCTCTGCTCCCCTCAGCAGTGTATTTCAGTCAGTCTGCCTATTCTGTTCCCACCTCTGTCTCTGGTGAATCCTCTCATCCCCCAAACCTCTGGCCTGTACTCCAGTTCTTGTAAGCATAAATAAATAATTTTTTTTAAAGGCAACATGTAAAATTTGAACTAAGGGGAGGATGTGTCATCAGCACTTGTACATGAAGTTTCTGCTATGAAGTACCGTTTAATCCTTCTTTGATAAGGGAATCATGTAATGTTGCTCTGACAGACATGTTTGCACATCAGTATTTAAAATGGAAAGCCCATGGCCAGAATATGACCAAGTCTTGTATGATCTTATGAAATACTGTATCACACATAGTAGAACATAGGCTTAACTTTTTTTTTTATTAAAAAGTTTATTTTTACATCATTTTGCACATTTTTTTTTCATCTCAATTGTAATCCCCACGGGTTTCCCATCACCAAATCACCCCTGTGCCACCACCATAGTCCCGTGCATTTCCCTCCCTTCCCC
>NW_004567110.1:32418081-32471867 GCF_000260355.1 Condylura cristata
TGGTTTTGATTAGTTCCTCTGTGGAGCTTTTAGGGTTTTCCATATAAATTAACATATCATCTGCAAATAAGGATAGTTTGACTTCTTCTTTCCCCATAGGCTTAACTTTTAAAGCTGGAAATGATGACTGATTCTAATATGTGATCATTTGTAATAATGACAAAAAGAGAGAGAGAGAGAGAGAAACAAACTTTATAAAGATAGCTGCAAAACTGAAGGGGCAGATGGGAGGCTGGAATGAAAGTTGTAGGGACCCCCATGGTTTATGGTGGGAATGAAGGGTACTTGGTGGTGGGTGCAGTGTGATAATATACATCTGAAGAGTTATGACTGTTGCTTAAATCATACACAGAGCTATAAATCAATATTTAAAAAATTACAAACACCGTGCTTTAGAAGAACTTTTTCAGTTTTATAACCTCACAGCAAAAATATGTAGAATTTTGTGTCCTTCATACTCTTCTGATTGAATATTGGTGATTGTATCTTCCATTTCATAAACTAAATTACAGCAAAAATTGTAAAACACAAGGTGAGGACTTTATCTCATTGGAGTTATGTAATATCTGGACTTTATGCTTCCACTACATCTGTATCTGGTTTCCTTTAATCAATGAGTAAGATACTTACTGTAAAAAACAAGTGCAGAGTTTATTCCATTAATTTAATTTTCAAAAAAAGCAATGTATGACTTTTTGCAGACTACTAGGCCCATTCATTTCCTGGACATTCCATCTATTAAAGTTTTTGCTGCAAAAATTTAAGTTCATTTTTACAGTGCAATTCTCTACTTGGGAAACACTGGTGAAACTTTTGATGTCTTTAGAAAATAAAAGTTACTATTATGCAAGAAATTCACGAGAAATTATATTAACAAGGAATATCTATTAACATGGAATGATTTTGTGTCTAATTATGTGAAAATAATATGGATGACCCATAGCTTCATTGTTAGGAGTTGTGCCATGTATCGCTTAAGAAAAGTAGGATTGGCAAAGATGGTTTGTTCATTTGTCACCTAAAAAAAAATCAAATAATTGAAAAGGGAATTATACTTGACTTTACGTTTTTACTTGTATCTTGAAAGATTTGATCTCGATTTTAATAAATGGAATGCATTTCCCCCAGTGAACATTTTTTGGGGTGCTAGCAACAGAGCTTACTTATGAACGAGGAGTAGCCTCAAAATGGCTCCACTACTGAACTCCCATCAGAATGAATGACTTATGCTAAAGGATTCCAAGACCAAAATCATCATTTTTTGCAGATGTTCTCCTACATTTACTGGTCTATGTCAAACAGTTGTAAACTGTAGGTCAGTCCATGTTGTTACTTAATGTTTCATTTTACAACTAATTCATCCCAGAGGGTCCACCAGGAAGTTCCATTGCTCAAAATATTCCATGGGAGCATAATTAGAATCTCTCTTTGGCTGGAGTATACAAGTGATGATAAGTGATTTGCACATTTTTCAGGTAAAGTTATAGATATACTCCAAAATATAAAAACATGAGGCCTCCATGGCTATTTCTTTGCAGGTTTCTGAGAAAAGCCATGGCTCTTTTCTAAGGGAAACTCTGTTTTCTGCAGGCCCTACTTTGGTACAACTGGTTTGGTATTTACTTGGATTCAAATATTGATTCAAATCTTGAATCCAAATTGTTGATTTGAGGCATATGAAACTGTTGATTCAGAGAACAAGAGATGTGAAACTGTTTTGTCAGAGAATATAGTCTTCAGCATTCTGATACTCTTACCAAGGAAAAAGAATCATGAATTAAGTTTAAAATCATGATTGTTATTATAATATTGATAGCAGGTTCTAGGCTTACAACTTCAGTGTTTATTTGCAAGGCTGTTCCCCTGGTCAGGGGATACTTGTGATAGAACACTTACTTAATCTCCCTGTACTGACTAATAGAAAAGCCTGTTCTCTCTTCTTGCTCCCTGGTAACTATAAGTTCAGGTATGCGACTTGGGGCCTGTACAACTGAAGTGAGACTTCTAGAACAAGAGACCTAGTGTCAAGGACTGTTAGGGTTCATTCCATAGTGCATAGTCCTGGAGGTCTTGAAACTCAAAGTCGTGGACCAGCAGCGTCTAGGCCTGGAAGCTTGTCAGAACTCAGCCCCACTGCACCACCATAGTCCTCAGGGCTGAATAAGATCCACAGGCGATTTGGATGAATATTAAAATCTCAGAAGTTCTTCCTCAGTGGTGTCCTGCAGTGGGTGTTAGCTTCTGGTCAGATGATTTCAGCTGCAAATAGCTTGGGTTTCCTCCTTCCTAATTTCCTGGATCGGCCCTTTCTATTTGATCATTTTTAGTCTGGTCACATTGATTCTGTTAGTTCTTGATAGTCTTCCAAATAATATATGTATATGTATTTTTTTTTCCTAATACAATGTCAGTTTCTATTACTTGAGACTGAGGAAGTTCTAACTGCTGCATAAATTATTTTAATGTTCTTATAAAAGCATCTCCGGCAGTTCTAAATGTTCTATAATGTTTATATGCTATTTAGATAGTCAGTGCAAAAAACAAGTTATTTAACAATATATGTTTGCTTGCTAACATAGAGCCGTGACTCTAGATCACATTGCTTTGATCCTTTTCACTTAGAGCATAATTTTAAAAACTACATTGTGCTTCAGTGTTTTGCCTTTTTTTTTTCTTTTGGTCTATAGTGAGAAGTAAATGAGAAGCATCTGCATGGCATTCATTATTGTTTTTGAAAAGATGCTTTTGAGGATATTGTGAATCTCATATTATCTCTCTTCTAAGGACTGCTTGAACATTTCTTGGCCTTAGTGCCAAGAAAAGCTAAACACCTCCTGAGAACTAGTTTTTTGCATTCAAACAAAATTGTGAATTCTGGAAACCAATGCTTTCCCAGAATTTCTTAATCATTTTAATCACCTGGATTGCTTAGTTAAATAGATTTATGATGCATGAAATCAATATCCAAGGGAGGAATCTGGTGATTTTCATAATTGAATAATTGTGTCTTTCTTAGTTTTCAGTGGATTGAAATTCTGACTGTACATTAGTCTCACCCGAGAAGTTTTTAGGCCCTATAATGCCTAAGCTTCACACAGTTCACTTATATCAGAATCCCTGAAAGTGGAACTTTGTAAAAACAAAATGAAATTAAGTAAAAGTACTATGTAACTTAACATCTGGTCAGGCTTGAAATACACCCCTTTGCCAGGCCCACCCAGTTTTCTGTGATGTATTCTCAAACTACGTTCACCCCTGGGTGTAATTTCCCTTTTGTTCTGATTTTTTAAAAAAAAAAATTTTTAAGGTTCATTTATTTGTGCATTCAGAACTGGGGTACAGGCCAGAGGCTCAGGGGTGGCGAGAGGCTTCACCAGAGACAGAGTGGGGAGCAGAACAGGCAGATTGACGAAGTACACTGCTGAGGGGAGCAGCAGGCGGGTCAGGAGAGGTCTGCCACGCCATGTGGTCACCTCCGGGGCAGGCAGGAAGCGAACTCATGCGGAAGTGGCTTTTGTTTCTCAGTGCTGCGCTTTAACCCACTGCGCCACCAGGGAGGGCCCTGTTCTGATTTTTATAATAAATTCTTGTTCCAATTTAATTATAGAAAGTGGATGAATGAGTGTACTAAACAGCCAAAACAATTATCAAACACTCTATTACAGGTATCAGAAGATCAAGAAATGAAAGCAACCAGTTTTCCTAGAAAAATTCTCTCTATCAACTTTTTAGCCATACAGTATTAATTTCAGAAGACTGAGCAAACTAGTTAGAGGTATTAGTCGAAACCAAAACCAAGCTGTGCCTGTTACCTGATGTAGGTGTGCATGGCAGAGTCTGAGGGTTGTAGAATGTGAGCTGCAAAGCAAGCATGGAGACGAGGCTGGAGAGCATCCTTCTTCCAGGATGACCTGTTGTTTCTCCCTCTGGGAATGACTGATACTAATGCTGCCACCCGATAGACACCAGGGTGCTCTGAACTACATCAACAGTTGCACACATATCTGGATTAAGGGCACATTCTGGAGACTTAAAGAATTTACATGCTCATTCTCAATGTACCAAGTTTACGGAATTGATGATGGCTCATTAGCAATCCCACCATTACTTTGGAAATGACTGTCTTTGAGGGCTCAATATAGCCCTAGCTTGGATTCTTTCAGTAAGCCTCTACCCTCACTGATTAAAGATGCTTTCAGAATTCGCAGTGCCCAACCATAGCATCACTTAATAATAGTTATGCCATTTACCTTTGGATCCACCTATCTGCTGTTTTGATTTCAAATCAATGGCATATGAAATGAATAAATAATAACAATGGTTAACATTTACTGAGTACTTACCCTATACAAGCATTTTGCATGTATTAACTCATTTGATACTCACAAACTCTAGGGGGGTTAGCGATGATGTTACTCTGCATTTCAACGGAGGGATTCAGACTGAGAGAGCCTAAGTAAAATGCCCAAGGTTGCATCATAGTGATAAAATCTCTGGGAGTGGAGCCCCAGAGCTTGCATGCTTAATCACTTTTCTGTGATCATATTACTGAGGCACATCATACAGATGACAGCATGGGTTTATCTAACTCACCACCTGGGAATTTGCTTATTGCTTACTATACTCCTTCCACTGGAATTCACCCTTGCATTGTAGTTGCTGCTTTTACTCATAGGCCTTTCTCAAACCTCCTGATCACTTCCTAGCAGAAGGCCAGCAAGTTCCTGGGAGAGCCACTGGCTATTCATGGAGTTCTTAAACACTCCCTGTAGCATGCCAAAAAGCTGTATAAAGTATACAACGACAGGCACCAGGTCTCAGGAGAGAAAATCTGACAGTGAGATACCATCTGTTTCTACTCCTATCTGTACAGACCATCTGTTCTAGCTCAAAATACTGCATGAATGCTACTTAGGGTCATTTAAGGTCAGAGGAATCATCAACCTTTCAACTGTGTCTATCCACACACCCACCTTGTCTTCTATTGCCCGCCATACCTGGCTCATCAAAGCCCCACACTCCGCTGCCCAGGCCTGTATCTGTACTTGACAATTAGATGGAGAATGAGAATATGTGTTGGGGTATACTGATTCCCATTAGTATGAAGGCTGACTCCAGCAGCAGTTAAAATCAAAAAGTTTGTGGCTGAAATTTTCATCAAGACAAACCTTTCCATAACATAAATATGGGGTAAAAATTTGAGCTCCCTGATAGTGGTTTGTTTAGGGGAAGAAGCACTAACAAAAATAGGAAGAGGTTGCTGCTATTCCACCCTGACCGTTAAAATCTGGCCCCTCCCATCATACTTTTGCTGACCCACAAAAAGAATTCTCAAAATTTAGCTAAATTTAAAGCATTCTTTCCCTTCTCTTAAGCAGTTTGTTAGCATCCCTTTTTGTTCCTTGCTGCTGTGTGCCCGTGGGTCTGTACTGCAACTGCAGTTGGTGTTACCAGCCCCGCAGGTACACTGGTAAACAGGTGAGATGCTGTTTCAAGTGGGTTCTTCAGAAGCACCTGATGAGAGAGCTGGGTCAACACCAATGAAAGGGAGGGGCAGGGAACAGAGTTAGGCTCAAAGAGAAACTGAACAGCATGCAGGAGAAACAAAGCCTTGACCCATCCAAAATGGTCCATCAGAGCTGCTTCTTGTTGGGTCAAAGCAGTGATGTTAGCTTCTGCCTTACCCAGTCTGCAAAGGAATATCCCAGGAATACTTCAGATGAGGCATTCTCTGCAGCTGAGGCAAACACTTAAAGGACAACTGAAGGGACTAAGCTGACTTCCCATCTGCATCTGGGCAGTGAGTCCTTTCCAGAAGCTGGCCAGCGGTGGTGGCTCTCGGTGTCTATCATGGTTGCTGTTTGCTCTTCCTAACATTCCCTTGGTGGTGCAAGAATCAAGTCCCTGGTGTGGGTTCTCTCTTCCTTGTTCCTCTTGTGCAATCTCACACTGTGACCAGTGCGAATTCCTGGCCTGGAGCCTATCACTCTGAGTAGGGGAGAGCTGCAGACCTGAAAAAGGTATATGATTGCACAATGAGTAAGACTGTATCTTCAAACACTCATCTTTGTGAGCTATTTAGAAAGGCCTATTGGTAGTGGTAGTAATTTCCTGTACTTTCTCATTTATCTGTACTACAGGTTGTTTTCATACCTACTTCCTTGATGAATCTGGGCTTTTCCCCTTTCTAAATCTTTTTTTTGTCATCTTACGTGGACACCTTTTTTGTTCTGTTCTGAGATGACTTTTTTTTTCCCCAAACTGGTTCAATCTACCTCAAACTATTCCACTAAAGAATTCCAGACTTTAAAGAAGGAGAATGTGCACCCTTGGTGGCCCCAAAGGGGAGTTTAGAGCTGTTTTTTCCAGTTATAGGGTTTGTTTGAAATCTCAGAATCTTATCTTACAAAATCATTTTGACTTTGCATTCTATTCTATAAGCTACATGTGTGTTAGTCTTAATATTAAAATAATGCTTTAAATTCCTTAGTAGTGAACAGTTGTTTTTGAAAGATGTGCCAACTTACGCATGGTTTCATGTGCCTTCTGAAATAACCTTATATAATCAGCTATAAAATTTAAAATTAGGAGGTCACACTTCTGTAGCTTGCTATAAATCTCTCATAGAATCATCTTATAAAGAGAACTAGACTATGTTTTTGAGATGGGCTTGCATACAATGGTTAAATTTTCATAATACAATAGATTTTAATGTGCATTTAAAGAAAAATCATAAATGAAAAAGATCAACATATTTTTTCTAAGTTGAGAGAAAGAATTTCCCATGAATTAGAAACTGGATGCTCAATTCAATTAAATGTTATTAAATAATATTTTGTTTTTTTCTATTAAAGTAGGTTATTTTTAATTCATACATTTTATTTTAAATTTTTATTTTAATTTTTAGAGTTATATATTTGCCTTCCTATATGTGCATGTGTCCATTAATAAATGATCTTGCCAATTTATACTAATAATAATCTTAAAACAATTCAAACACAATTCATTTAAGACATTCATATGGCGAAATAAGCACAATATATTTTAGGGTCAGAGTTCTTTGATGACCTGATATGAGTTCAGTCAATCATTTATAGATCTAGTTTCTAAAACATATCCAAACTACAGTCATGACTTCAGAATGTGGAGCAACATGAACTACATGCAGAGCAATTTTCATTGTATTTTTCTAACACCTGGGTTTTCATAGGAATAAAGCAGCATTCATCCATTGAGTTTCTACTGTCTTTATCAGATTTTTTTTTAAAGATTTATTTACTTATGCTTACAGAACTGGGGGTACAGGTCAGAGGTGCAAGGGTGGTGAGAGGCTTCACAGGAAGTTTGACAAAGTATACTGCTGAGGGGAGCAGTGGGCAGGTCAGAAGTGGTCTGCCACCACCATGTTGGTCAGCATACTGGCTGGGGATCGAACTCTTGCTGCAGTGTCTTTGGAAAGCTTCATATCAGCACTTTAACCTGTTGTACCACCAGGGAGAGCCCTGTCTTTCAGATTCTATGCTAAGTACAAAGAACAAGTGAGGAAGAAGGCATGTCAACATATTTTGCAGAAGAGGTAGGGGGAGCTAAAAGTGGTAATCTTTCACAGGAATCTAGAACTCAGGTATTCTGACCTAAAAGACAGGACCCCTGTGCTTTAGCTAACATCTAGATAGATGGAACACTTAACATACTCTTATAAATAATAAAAAGTTTTGACTGAAATTTGTGTTTAAGTGGATGATACCTCTAGTCCTGTGTATAAATGATTCAAAGGCACATGTAAAGATAAACCAGACATGTTATTCCCAAAATCAGTTCTGTGTATTTCAGCTAAGTAAATACTTAGCCTTCACTGTTGTGCACTCACTTGGGAGGATACAAGGGAATATAATTTTCTGGGTTTGATCTTACTGTTAATGCACTCCTGTTCACCCCCAGCCCATCCAATATAAGACTCTTCCTTAGCGAGTGGAGATGTAGCTGTGCTCAATTTTAATGCCTGAACAGTACTATGCACTTTATTTCATTTATGCAATTATTTATTCAACGAATGTTTCCTGAGGACTTGCTCTGGGCATTGTATTATTCTAGGGCTGTATTTCTGCGGTAGAGCAGAAAACCAAACAAAAACCACACTGCCTTATCTGAAGTTTAATATTTATAAAAAGTTAAAAGTTAAACAAATAAATAATCAGAAAATGCAAATAGCTATGAATAAAACAATAGGATTGAATTCTTTAGGTAGGACATCCAGGCAAGGTCTTTTTAGATGGGAATCTAAGAACAAAAGGAGTTTGCCCTTCAATAATCAGGGGAAAATCAGTAAGGTTAAGAATTAGTATCTGGAAGTGTTCCAACAGGGGAAGTCTCTTAGGATATTTCAAAAACAGAAAGGAGGCTAGTGTGAGTGGGCCCGGATGGGGGAAGAAGTGGCATCTAATTGGATGAAGAAGAAAGTGAGACCCCAAACAAAATCAAGAAGTTCAGGGGATCAAAATGTGGGAGTCCCATTTGAGATGTTACTGAGTGAGATCTAGGAAAAGTTTGACTGTGATCTGCATCAGAGTAAATAAAAACAAGGTGAGATGAATATGGAAGAGAAAGACAAGCTCAAACCATGATTTTACCTGTTTGTTCCTTTAGGGGCAACGAACAGTATGGTAGGGAACGTGGAGAAAATGTGGTTGGGGGTGGGGGAGGTGTCTTCATTGTTTTCAATTTATTAAGTTTGCAATGCTTTGGAAACTGCCAAATAGAAGTATCAAAAAGAGAAAATTCGAGAAAAGACTAGAAAGTTTAGCACAAAGTTTAAATGTGGTAAACTTTATTTTTTTTAAAAATAAAGTTGCTTTGTAAAGCAGTAGAAATGAGTGAGATCACTGAAGGTTATAAAAAAAAGAGAGAGAGAGAAAGGGCCCGAGAAAGAGGAATATTTAAGGGCTGAATAGGGGAGGAGAAAACAGTAAATAACGTTTCCAAGGGAAGCCAAAGATAGCAGCACAGAGAATGAATGTTATTACAATAAACAGAGGGGCAGCTATTTAAGGTAGAAAGGAGCGACCAACGCTACTGAGTGCTTCTGAGAGAGCTAGTGAAGACAGACTCGAAAGTGCTCATTGGGGGCGTTACACCTTGATAAGAGCAATTTGATAAAGGCATCCCGTGATCAGCAGAGGACACCGGACAGATCCTGATGGGGGCTGGAGGGGGAGGTCGGGTGAGAGAACAAAGGTTAGAATGAGCAGGAGCTATCTGTGCACAACGAAGTGCTGACCTGTTTGGTCAGTATCTTAAGTGGCCATCAGCTGCACGTGACAGAACTGGGTAGAGACTAGTGAGGCCAGACTGGGGGAGAGTGACTGCATAGCTGAGGAATTTCTGTAACACCATGATGGACAAATAGTCCTAAGCAAGTTACAATTACTAGTCTGCTGGCCCCAGGTTTTTGATTATGTGCAAATTACTTAACCTCCCTATGGCTCAGTTTTCTCCTCTATAACATAGGAATTATAACGAAATCTACTGCAAAGGTTCACAATGAGGACTTAATGATCTGGTATTAGTAAAGTGTTTGGGTTTTGTGTGGCCTCTATTAAATAATTCTTTAACTGGAATTACATTGTTGATATTAGCTGTAGCATATGTAAGTAAAAATAAAATATTTGTAAGACTAAAACAAAGAATATTCTATTATTTAAATTACAGCCATTGAGCTAGTTATCCCTGGGATGTTAGTTTTCCCTTTCTCTTGCCCTTTGTAACTTCTAGTGTCCTTTCTATTTATGACTGTTAAACTTGATAAAATTTTAAAGGATGTAAGAGTTATTTTGGGAGGTTCTTCTCACTGCCTCTTTAAATTGCATAGAATTCAAAAGTCCAGAAATGGATAAGGATGCTAGTCACACAACATTGTAAATATATTTAATTTCATGGAATTAGGTACTTAAACATGATGAACAATCAAAAGTTTATGTTATGTACATTGTCCTACAATAAACTAACATTTACCTAGGGAAAGAAAAGATGCTAGTTTTCAACTTGTTTCTGGCAAGGCCAGGTGAACTTAAGGAAGGCATTTAAAAACTTATTTTATCTTTAGTAAAATGGAGTTGTACTGTTATTTCTTAGATTCATAAATTTTCCAAATTCTGAAATGATAATATTCATAAAACTTAGAAAAATATCAAGTGAGGATTAGTGCAGAAAATATTGGGTATGCCATGAACACTCTTGATTTTCAATTAAGAAACAAGTGTCTCTCATATTTTTATATATAATATAAATATACATATTTATGTTTATCTTATTTTGTAATGCCACAATGATTTATAGTAGTCCAAAGGATTAGGGTTTATTATGTAAGTTGGAAATGTGGTGGCCATAAGGCACATGTGACTTTTTTAATTTGAATGAATTAAAAGTTATGGGGTAGAAAAGTTCAATTGTTTAATTATATGCCAAGTGGCTTATAACTAATGGTAACTATAGAACATTCACACCATTTCCAAAATTTCTATAGAAAGTGTTGATTTAGAGTGTTCTCTTTTCATTTTATATCTCTGGACATTTCCATGGGATACCTCTTTCCCTAATATAATTTTTTAAATAGCATTTACCAAGTGATCAAACCCGGAACAGATGTTGAAGTGTCCTCTGAGAAAACATGCCACCTCTAAACTGTCATCTTCTCCTAATACTTACTTAATTATTCTTAGTCCACACAACTAAACAGTATTTTTAAGTGTAAATATTCCATGATTATCATTATAGAAATACTACTCTTTAGTTTGAAGCAATTTTTCAATGATGTCCACTATATTTTTTCATTTCATTGCCTCTATAAAGCTTAACATAAAAGCATGAAGTTCTACAAGAGAAAGTCAGAAGTTGAAGAAGAATCATTGCTGTCATCCCACATGCATTTAGAAATAGATTTTGTAAGCCAGGATAAAACATAATCTCATTTGTTTTATGATATGACAGAAGCCAGTCATAGCTTAATTAATTCAGGATTGTTTTCATTTGGGTTGCATGGGACAGATCTGTTAATAGAAACAATATATAAATAAAAAAAATCCAGAAAAGGATGTTGAATATTGGTTGTGGTAAGGGAGAAGGCTGTCAAGAGCTAAGGCCTGCAAAATATCATCTTTCCAAGAGAGACAAAAACTGGCTGCAAACAGATGCTTATAAGACCCTGGCTATGTTGAAGAGGATAGCTTTATAAATAGATGCACAATAACAGCAGCCAGCTGTTCAAAATAATTGCCAGGCGATATTTAGTGATGACAACATGAAGAAAGTCATCAATGCAATTATTTCACACCAGATCAGTCCAGCGGATGTGTTGAACCCTCTTCTCTGTTGCTAGAGAGTGAAATGTTCGTTATTCTTGAAATGCCAATGTTGCTTGCTCATTTTTTCTTTAATAAACAATGACTTCAACAACAATTATATTGTTGTTACATTATTAATAATTTAATTGAGGACAATTAACTCAGTGAGTTAGAGTTTCAAACGTGTGATGCTAAAGGTTGAATGCACTTGTGCCCATAGACAGATGCTCTGTCCCAACATAAAGGACTAAGTTCATAACACTGGTCAGTCAATTCAGAAAAGAATACGAGCTGGCTATAAATCAGGATAAAGTCCTATTGCTAATATCTTGATCACATTATCATGATTTACCAAGAATCAGTGATTCCCCAAATGCACATATTGTATAACTTCTAATGTTCATTATCTTTCATTCTCTTTCTTCTATTACTTCTCAAATGCCCTGATTTCTCCTCTTCCCCTTTACCAATGCTTTCTCTTCAAAGAATCAGTAACAAAAACCAAGGTTATACAACAACCATAATTTCATGAGCTTTTCAGATTTTCAGGTCTTCATAACACAGGGATTCTATGTTAAAATGTTATATTACCTAACAAAAATGAAAACACTTTTGATGAGATATTTAAAATGTAGTCTTTCATGAAAGGTTTAAATTAGTATTTACAGCTGATCTGTCCTACTTGAAAACACATCAATTCAAGAGAAAAAATGCTGACACATATGTTCAAGGATAAAGTATAAAGGTTATTCATTCAACTAATATCAATTCAGTATTAATTATATGTGTAATGAAGACACAGTGTGGGATTCCTGTGGAGAGCTTTGCTGACTAAGGAAAATAAAATTGTCTTTCACTTTTCAAATTGTGCAAAAGCAATAGGCCTTTTAACTTTATGTTGATGCCAGAAAATTTATCTCTAGCTATGGGGTAGCTTGTTTTATCCTCACATCTTTTAAATACCGTTTTGTGAGTAAATGCATTGTTTTGGGGGACATTGATTACATAAAGTTGTCCTGCTCATTCATTATTGCAAGAAACTGTGGTGGGAGGTAGAGTACTTCTTAACTGAGCAAATGACTCTTTTGATAGGAAATTAGTCCAAAATAACTGAAGAGAGATGACATGCTGATGGCTTAGATAACAATCCAGTTAGCCTCAATTTATCTGCAGATTCAAAAACAGTTTAGAAATGCTTGCTTTGGCAGCATGTATAGTAAATCAGTTTAATAATAATAAAAAAACAAACTAGCAGTGTTTTTTTGTGTATGGAAATGGGCAAGTTGCTTATGAAATTGCAAATGATCTAGGATGTACCTAGTCCAGATACTTTCTATGACCATATATACATTTATATCTTTCACATCTATGTAAAATATCTAGAGTTAAAATATTAAGAAGATTCAGGATAATTATTTTATTATATATTCAGCTGTCAAAAATCTTTACTTATTCCTGTAATAAGGGATGAAATAATTAAACACTTGTTGTTCCTGTCAGCATTCCTTCTCAACCTCCAGATTTTGTTAGTAATTTTATTTTTATGTAGATAAAATATATTTTTAATTCTGTTTTATAACTCTAAGTCCATAATTATTATTTTTTTTTTAAAGATTTATTTATTTGTGCATACAGAACTGGGGTACAGGCCAGAGGCTCAGGGGCGGCGAGAGGCTTCACCAGAGACAGAGTGGGGAGCAGAACAGGCAGATGGACGAAGTACACTGCTGAGGGGAGCAGCGGGCGGGTCAGGAGAGGTCTGCCACGCCATGTGGTCACCTCCGGGGCAGGCGGGAATTGAACTCATGCGGAAGCGGCTTTAGATTCTCAGTGCAGTGCTTTAACCCGCTGCGCCACCAGGGAGGGCCCCATAATTATTTTTATTTACTTAGTATGACAGCACTTACCAACAATATCTTAATAATGAAGTCTCCTTACCTCATATTTTTTATTTTATACATCACTTGGTTTGCTAGATTTTGCCCCAGAGAATTTTTTTCATGAAGGGCATGAGAAATTGCAGTGTTCATTGAGTTTTGACATATTTTGAAATATTAGTCTGTTGATTAAATATCTGAAGGGCAATGTTGTAAAATTGTTCAGTCACAGTTTTGCTCTGGTCTCTGTAGACACTGTCTTCTAGCAATGGATTTGTGAGAATTTATGACATTTTTAATTGATTTGATTTTTAGCATAGATTAAAGTAATCCATAGTAATCCATTTATACCTGAAATTTGGATGTTTTTACCTAGGCACAGCCATGTATAACTTCCAATTTGTAGATACAAGTCTTTATTTCAAAAATGTTTTCTTCTATTATATCTACCACATTTATAATGCCCATTTACTTGTTCTTTCCAGAAATGTGATCTCCTTTTCCATCCATGGATGTTACTGATTCTATTAAAATTTTCTTAACTCTTTTCTAGCTACCCAGCATGAACCAACACTTCTCTTCATAGTACACTTGTAGTACCCACTACATTTTTTTGGCTTCACCCCTTGGTACTTAGACTTTTATATATCTTTCTCCCTCAAATAAAAGAATCCTCACAAAATAGGAAAATATCTTACTTTCAATCTTTCTATATGGCCTGTTGTAGGTGATACTTATTACAAATAGTATACCATACTATTACAAATAACAAAATTCATCTTAGTAGTCATTTGTCATAAAGTATTCATTTCCATGAAAATCTAAAAGTTGCAAATATTTTTAACTTTAACTAATAATAAAATAATAATAAATCTGTCTAACTTAAATCTGAAGAATTCTAAATTAAAATGGCTGCCTTCTAGTTGTTTCCAAATAATATTATTATTACCTCAACCACTATTACTGTCATTATTTCAAGTTACATTTTTATTAATGTTTTTATGTAGTAGGTACCCTACTAAATATTACTTGTAATATCTCATTTAGTCCTCACATAAACCTTACAGCTTCTGTTCTATCATAGTCCCTAAGGCACTTAGTGACTTACTAAGTCAGTTTTTGCATGTTTGACTCTAGAGACTAAATTACCAAACACATACTGCCTTCTGAAAACTGAAATAAAGAAGAATATTCCAAATTTCGAAAGATTTACAAATTTATTTTTACTGTATGTCCATTTGTGAAAAATGAATTTTGCTTTGAGTAGTCAGAAAACATTAAGATATATTTATTTAAATATTTATTTATTTAAATAATTATTAGTAAACACTAGTCATGGGGTCAGACTGTGTGCATAGATGAAAATTAGGTGTGATTTTTGCTTATGTGGTTACTCATAGCCACATGAAGACATTGGTAGCTGATTCATGGAGATGACTAGGATATCTCTAGAACAATAGATGGGGAGTGGCAGAAAGGGGGAACTAATGTTTGAAAGTGCTACCATGTGTTAACATTACTGCATATGTCAATTTACTTAAAAATCATCACAAGTCTGTGAAATAAGTGTGGTGATCTCCATGTAACAACTGTGAGTACTGATGCTCATGTAAATCAAATAAATTCCCATTGTTGTGAATCTATTAAGCAACCAATTGTCTTAAAAACTAGACTGAGTTCAATAGTTATGTTTTATGCTTTACATGTTCCAATCTCCTAGGGGCTAGAAACATTTTTAGGACATTTATTATTCCCTTACCTTCCTCTCCTTTTTTCTTTCTCCCAATGAAGAGATGTGTCTACATGTTGAAGTGGGAGAAGGTTTCTTAGTGGTGAGAAAAGCTGAACTGGACTTTGAAGAAGAAGTAGCTCCTCCATGTAGAGGATCTGGAAGTAGCACCCCAGGAAAATATCACTGCCTAGTAAAACGCATGGTTGCAGAACCCTGCAGGAATACTATGGGGTCTAAAAAGGGTGGTCTTAAACAATAAGGTTGGTAATGATTTGGGCAGATTCTAAAGACCTTGAAGGTCATGGTCTAGAGCATTTTGAAGGACACTGACACATATTCTTTTTGACACCCAATAAGTTTTCAGATCCAACAAAACTGACTATTAAAATAAACTGAGGGGCCCCCCTGATGGCGTACTGGGTTATAGCACAGCACTACGAAGCTACCACAGCCATTGCAGCACAAGTTCAATACCCAGCCAGGGAGGTGACCCACATGGCGCAGTAAACTTTTCCTGACCCACCCGCTGCTCCCTTCAGCAGTGTATTTCAGTACATCTGCCTGCTTTGCTCTCAACTCTGTCCTGGTAAATCCTCTCATCCCCCACACCTCTGACTGTACCCCAGTTTTGGATACATAAATAAATAAATCTTAAAAAAATAAAATAGCTTGGGACTAAAAATAAATGAGTTTCCAAATCAGAAACTAAACAAGTATCAATTATATCAATTATATTAGCTCTAAAGAGAGGTTACCTTTAAGTATGGATGGTAAACATGGAATTTCCATGTTCAATAAAATTTTGTCAATTTGAAAACTAATAATGTCATCAGTTCAGCAGAATAATGTTTATCAGATTGCCAGTAAGACAAAAATCTAGGAAAGTAGCCAAGATTTCATTCTATTATGATTAGCTACTTCCAATTTATTGCTAATTAGAAAGGTGTGGCAAATGTGGTGCCCTTTAAGAAATCTGGTTTATGCCACTGTCTTTTCCAGGCTGAAATATCTTGTCATCAGTTATTTTTTTTCTAAGCTGATCATAATCACACTACTTTGGAAGCTGTGTGGAAATGTCTAGAATTGCCACAATTTTCATCATTGATATATTCTTGGCTCTTTGTGTGAATTTTCAAAGAGCTGAGATAAGAATTTTATTGGTTATATATGACAGTCACACATAAATATGTTTCTTTTGGTGAAATGTCGCATAGAGTGCAGTGCTCAGCAACTTTTTTATTCATAGCAGCTTTGTGGTGGTACAAGGTTCTCTACTCCAGGTCCATAATGTCCATAGCTGTACAGCAATGGGTTTCAGGGGTAAATAAATGCTCCTAAATTGCAAACAAAGTATTGTCTACTTTTCCAGGAAGAAAGCTGTAGTTTTCTCCAGGCATTCAAAGGGGTCTTGACCACTCCACCCTGAATTTAACAAGTGGTAGCACTGAGGATACAGTGCCTGCGATCTGCTCTTGCCTATCAAACACAGTGGGAAATGACTAGAGCTGGCTGTGCATCTTGAATGTTCTGCGAAAAATGGTCCTTAATTTAATGGCAAAGTGTAGATGTTGTAAAAGGAATATGTGTTCCATCCAAGAGCTATTGGCCTCTCTCTCTAGGTATGAAATGAATGCTCTTAAACTCCCAAGGAGCTACCTCTGCAGAAATAGTTGCTATTTAAGAGAAGGTGACAACCAATAAACTCATTTTGCTGATACTCATTTTAAACTGAGTGTGGGACAAGATGTATACATCAAGGCATACGAGGATAAATCTGTAAGGAAATGCAGTAAGTGCTGTTCATTTTACCTAAGAAAAAAGTTCTGGTTAAATCTATTAATATATTTCCTAATAAAACACCGTGTTAAGCTGAACAAAATAGCGCTTTTTGTTCCTGAAAAAAAGCTGACACACTTTCTTTTTTGCATTGTCCTTATTAACATCTGCTTAGAGCTGTCTGAGCTCTGTCTTCGAATTCCAGCTACATGAGTGCTCCATTAATTTTATTTTGTTCCGGGAATGTCTAAATGTTTCTGTTATAAATTCCTGCAGTTCATTTAACCTTTGTAGGATGCTGGTGCTCTCTTAACAGACTTTTTTATGTGGAAGTTCCAGTATAATAAACAGACTGAAATGTTATCAGGATTTTCTTTGGTGCTATTATGTCTTTTAATGATGTGCATATACAAACTCTGGCCTTACTAAATTGAGAACCATTCTTTTTGTTAGTGGCATTTATATCAATTCTGCTGTCAGCTGGTGTTTTAGTTGCAGAAAACACCTATTTTCATTGCATTAGTCTGATATTAACTATGATATTAGATATGTTAGAATTTTATTATTTCCTTAAGATTTTGCCTAGTGGCCCTCCTTGGTGGCGCAGAGGGTTAAAACACAGCACTAAGAAGCTAAAGCCACTTCAGTGCAAGTTCAATCCCTGCCCTGGAGGTGACCCACATGGTGCGGCAGACCTCTCCTGACCCTCCCCATTGCTCCCCTCAGCAGTGTGCTTTGTCATTTGGCCTGTTTTGCTCCCAACTCTCTCTGGTGAATCCTCTCACCACTCCTGCACCTCTGGCCTGTACCCTCGCTCTGTATGCACAAATAAATAAATCTTTAAAAAAAAAATTTTGACTACTAACAAACCAATATTGAGGAGCATTAGTACCATTTCCCTTTGCATTTCATAAGTTCTTTTATGAATTTTGTAGCTTGTTTTATAACTGCATTAGCATAACATTTAATATGTTTTATGTAATACAAATTTTAAAATTTGTAGAGATCCTAATGTTTCTCTATCCCTACTATGATCATTTATATATATCAATACATTGTGGATGATAGTATGAAAGTCATGTAATTTTTTTCTTTTTGTCTCCTTTGTGTGCTGATTTCACATGTGTGAAAGGACAAGTTAGATGATGAATCTGGACATTTTCTTCTAATTTCTAATTTCAGGAATTGATGTATTCACATTACAGTAAGCATATTTGGGGGATGACCTGCTGTTAGTTATGAGCATTGTGCCTTCTTCATTTACAAATATATATTTTAAAATTTTCTTTTTTTAAAAAAAGATTTATTGGCCCTCTCTGGTGGTGCAGCAGGTTAAAGCACAGCACTGAGAAGCTAAAGCCACTTCAACATGAGTTCGATTCTCACCTGCCCGGGAAGTGACCACATGGTGTGGCAGCCTCTCCTGACCGGCCCGCTGCTCCCCTCAGCAGTGTACTTTGTCGATCTGCCTGTTCTGCTCCCCACTCTGTCTCTGGTGAAGCCTCTCACCGCCCCTGGGCCTCTGGCCTGTACCCCAGTTCTGTATGCACAAATAAATATTTAAAAAAAGATCTATTTATTTGTTCATATAGAACTGGAGTACAGGCCAGAGGTGCAGAGGGTGAGAGGATTCACCAGAGACAGATTGGGGAGCAGAACAGGTAGACTGACAAAGTACACTGCTGAGGGGAGCAATGGGCAGGTCAGGAGAGATCTGCTGCACCATGTGGGTCACCTCCAGGGCAGGGATTGAACTTGCACTGAAGTAGGCTGCAGCTTGCTTGCTCTAACCTGCTGTGCCACCAGGGAGGGCCCATATTTTTAAATTTACTTAATAAAATGGTCCTAGAAGGAAAAGCTTGAAGGAATCCTCGATGTGCCAGGAAACTAGGAAATGCTCAATCCAAATGCAGATGTGTCAAAAGGAAACAAAAACACAGCTCTGGGGCATACCACTGACCACACTTATCACCATTTGAGCATGAAATAAGATCATGACTTCAATAGTTATGAATCACAGAACATATATAATTCATGAGTAGAAAAGAGAAGAGTGGAAGGAGAAAAGCCCACTTGGCCTCCATAGGAGTTGATGATTTTAACAGTCCCTAACTATGAAAATTGGTAATGAAAGGGAAAAAATAAGCATGTACCCTGTCCTTTTCCAGAGGAAATAGAGTTTATCTTAGCTGATGAAAGGATATTTTCTTTTTTCTACAGATTTATTTATTTCTGCATACAGAACTGGGGTACAGGACAGAGGTGCAGGGGTGGTGAGAGGATTCACCAGAGACAGGGTAGGGAGCAGAACAGTAGATTGATAAAGTTACACTGCTGAGGGGAGCAGCGGACACGTCAAGACAGGTCTGCTGGGCCATGTGGGTCACCTCCCTGGCTGGGAACTGACCTTGTGCTAACCTGTATCTGTGTCTAGCTTCGTAGTGCTATACTTTTTTAACCTGTTGCACCACTAGTGGGGGGTGGGGGTGGGAGGGGCTGGATATTTTATTTTACAATAGAATTGCAGGTAATAATCAATCTAGAAGGAGTTCTAGAGTTATATATGTCAATATTTTGTAATTTCCAATATAATTATTTCAGGAAAGTATCATCAGTGGATGCAAAAATCATTACGGGAAAGGCCGTCACAGGAATGGGTGGTTCTAATTCTGCCCAGTTGTCAGTTCAAAGACTACTTGCCCATTGAACTGGGAAAAATGTGTCTTCACACTGGATCTCTGTGCCTTTCTCCACTCCAAGCAAATGATCAGATGTGGGACAAACCTGATTATATATACCTTAGATTGCCTCAATCTAAGGTACTCAACCCTACCTCTGCAACACTCTCAAATACATGTTTAATCAAAAGGAAATTAATTCTTTAAATATAGGTTATAATTTACAGAAATTAAAGGAATGCAGAAAGAAATTAGTTCACAGAAGAAGGAAATATTCAGATATATTCAGAAAGTGACACACACAAAAAACATGCAGCAGAACTATTATAAATAAAAGACTAAAGAAGAAAAATGCCCAAAAGTAGTATATAAAATTTCATTGATCCTGGATTTTTCATTAAGCCATAAAAGGAATGTTAGGAACAAGTGTGAGAAATTTGACACTGGATAACTCTTAATAGATATTCTGGAATTGCTAATTTTTTTTAAGGTAAGATAATGGCATTGGATAGCTGTAATTAAAAATGCCCCCATTATTAAGACAGAAATGCTGAAACCTCTTGATTCTTCTACTGACTTGTATATGGTTCATTTTTTAAAAAGAAATACACACACATTTATACCACATTAAGCAAACATGGCAAAAGTTAACAATTATTGAATTTCAATGTTGGGCATATGATGTTCATTGTCCATGTAAACATTTCCTCCTTTTAAAATATACACTACAAATTTGGAAACAAAAGAAAAATGGCAGATGTGCTTTGTATGTGTGATTTTGTTTATGCATATGTAATTTAATCTCTAGAAACCCAATGCAAATCTTTTGTCTCGGATTCTTTGTGTGTCCATATCATGCTACTTTGTCGGGGATTGGTGGGCCCCCAGACCAACTTGTGAAGCAGTGTCAGCTCTGTTTGGATGGAAGTGTCCTCCTCTCCTCTCAAATCTGTAACGTATGCACAGAATTTATGTGGTGTCAGCAGAGTGATGGATGTTCCCGATCGTCTGAAGGAATTATAGACATATGTTGCAATCATAACTGTATAGACTGCCATGAAATGAGAAAGAACAGGGCACGACAGTGAAACCTGGGATGAAAGTACAGATCAGAAACCTAAGAGCAGGGGAAAATCGTCAAAGTGTATATAAAGGGATTAAGAGAATGGTGAGCAGAAGGAGGCAGGATGTATGGAAGCCATGTGGCATAAGAATGTGCCATATGGTGTTGGAAGGTGGCAAAGAAGGGCAAGTGCCCCGAAGAGATGATGAAGGTAAAATCACACTGATGAGGACCAGACGGAGGTCAGCACCGCGTTGGTGGGTGGCATTACTATCACAAGGTGCTGGGAAGCCTAGAAACAATTCAAAGCTAGCAGCATGGTGAAAATAAAGGAATCAAGTTGAGCGTAGAGTGGGGGATTTTGAGGTCAGGAAAAGTCAAGTGATTTGAAGCCAAGTCAGCTTGGAAGAGTGAAAACAGTATGAGCTTTGGAATTAGGTAAATCTAATTTTAAATTCTGGCTCTGCTAGCGTGTTTTCTACCTGGGTGACCTTGGGCAAATCACTTGGTGTCTCAATTTTGTCACTTTAGACCTTCGAATAAAGATAATTGGTGAACAATGGACTTTCATTTCATCCACAGATAAAATATCAGATATAATAATTTGATTCGTGCTAATTTTATTGTTTGCCAGGATCACATAATTTTAAAAACAATTTACAGCAAATTGTGTGTATTGGAAGATTTGACTATGATTAAGCCTTTCTGATCAGGGGAGAAGGTAAGAACGAGGGGAGCAGAAAACTGTTATATAACAAAGGACTCACACTGAGAGGTGCTTGAATTGACCCTGCTCATGATTCATATTGATTCAATAAATATTTATTAAGGATACACCATTTCCATTGGGCATTATGCTCACCAGTGGGGCTTATAATAAATAAGCTTATAGTCTTCCAAGTATTTACAACATGGTAGACTCTATTGTACTTATCCATATTCCTTCAACGAACATATATCTAGCATTTCCTGTACACATTTTTTGAGCACCTGTGATGCACCACTTTCTTAAAACTCAGATTTTACCTCTTTCAAAAGCTCCCAATCTGGTAAATAGGGAAGAACACATACAAAAATGACAAATTCAGGGTGAAACATGATATTTCAGAAAAGGCACAAATAGAGTTCAAAGAAAGGGATGATCAGATCTACTTTTGCTAGTGGGGAAGAAGCAGTAGGAACAATCTCCAGAGAAAAAGTGGAATTTGAGAAGATATTAACGGTTGGACAGAACTATACGATACTAATATCATGTTTTCTAACCCCAAAGGAAATTACCACACACTGGGAGGCTTGAAATAACTCAAATTTATTCTCTCACATTTCAAGAGAGCAGAAGTCTGAAATCAGGGTGCAGCTGGTTTGTTTCCCTCTGGAGGAAACAAACTTTAATGGGGGTCTGTCCATGCTACACATTTTCTGGGGTTGTTGGCCATCTGCCCGGCACATAGCTGTACCCCACCAGTCTCTGCTCTATCTTCCCAGGTATTCTCGTTGGCATGTCTCTTAGGTGTTCCCTCCTCTTCTAAGGACATCATTCATAAGATTTAGGGGGCCTTGCCACGCCCAGGATGACTTCATCTCTAGGTCCCCAACCATGTGCAAACATCTGATTTCCATATAAGGTCACATTCTGAGGTTTTGGGGGGAGGGTGGTATGATTAAACTTAGTACAAATAGGAAGGGAGTTCATCTAGGTGAAGACAAAAGGGGCCACAAACGTATCTTAGAGGTATGCTCACACGCTGCTGTCTGCAGACGGCACACAATGTTGGAAAAGAATGAGCAAGGGAACTCTATTAAATCCTTTAGTGCACAGAGCCAGTATAACATTTTATGTGAGTACTCAAGTGAACAATTTTTTCCCATCCTCCAGGGAAGTTGTTTCTGCTTTTATATTCTATCATACTTTGTCATTACCTCTGTAATAACAATCACCACACTCTATTGTAATTTTATGTAGATGTATTTAATTTTACTAAAGTGATTGAGGGTGCAGCTACATTATTTAGCTTAGTGTCCCCAAAGCCTACCACCATGCCAGTCATAAAATAATCATTTACTGAATACTTGTGGAAGGATGAAGGAAGAACCAGAAAACAAAGAAAGCAAACAAAGTAGTTGAAATGGACCGACTGGCGAGTGAAGGATGGATGAAGACAATGAGGCTTGTGTTTTATTTCAGAGTGCCAACTGAGTGCCAACTTCAGAGTTCTGTGCCTTTCTTCATAGATAATGGGCAGCCTGTTTCTGAATAAGAGGCTAATAAATTTGTGTTTTAAAATGAAATTTATAAGAATAATGTTTATATGGATTTTAAAAAGCCTCAAAAGATCAGTTTGAGGTAATTGGAATAGAAAAAGTATAAGTATGGATTAGCTTAAAGAGCCCCTGTGTATTAGAGATGGAAAGAAAAACAGTTGAAAGTAAACATGCTTAATAGTTGGAGTATCCTAAATTTATTAATATAAGGAGAGACTATAGGTTTGAAAGAGCATAACTTGTATGTGTAAGTGATTAATTCATGTTGGGATTTTAAAAAAAGATTTATTTATTTATGCTTACAGAACTGGGGTATAGGCCAGAGGTACAGGGGTGGTAAGAGGATTCACCAGAGACAGACTGGGGAGCAGAACAGGCAGATATACTGAAATACACTGCTGAGGGGAGCAGAAGGTAGTCAGGAGAGGTCTGCCACTCTATGTGAGTCACCTCCCTGCCCGGGGATCGACTCATGCTGCAGTGGCTTCTGCGAGCTTCATAGTGTGGTGCTTTAACCCACCAAGCCACCAGGGAGAACCCCATGTTTGGATGTTTTAAAGGTGTAGGTAGGGCATTTCAAAATTTAGATCTTACCACTCAAGCAGGTGTTAGGGCATAACTTAGAAGGGACTGAATATCAATTGTGATATAGGAACTTATTTAAATAGGGGGAAGATTTTCAGCAGGGGGTGAAATGAAATCGATCTCAAGGGAAACAGAAGAAGAATCTATAACAGAATCAGAACAATAGTTAGGAAGTTCTGTGTATGTCTGCTGCTGCTAAGAAACTACATGCATGTTAAATTTCAAATCTGTTTATGATATGACCACCTCAAATTATGAACAACAAGTCACTTGTAATTTTTCTCTTGCTACTGATGTATTCTGGGAAATATGCACTGAAATTTCTATTTTGGCACTTCTTAATTTTGCCTTTGAAAAGCAAAGATTGCATTTGAATAAATGTTTTGAGGTGTATATTCCAGGCTAGATCCACTCACAAAATGCAAGACTGTGATACAACATAACTTTTTAATTTGAGTTCCTTCCACTTGGGATTTTGCTCTTTTGTAAATTTCTTTTTCAATTTATGTAGGATTTCTGCTAACACTCAGCAAGTAAAAGGTACTTTATGACCAATATATTCATACAAAGGTCTAGCAGATGCAGTTGGCAAAGTTGTCTGCCCTCAGCAGACATCATATCTCTCAAGGCCAATATCTTGCTGAACAAGCCCTTGGGGTCCTTCACAGTGCACCATTCCAGGTCCTCAATACCAATTAAAAGGGTTTGGTAAGAGTGACAATGCACACCTGTAATTTTGTTAAACCATTAAGGATTACACATAGAGAGAAACCTGAGCAGAGTCATTTATCCAGAATAAGAATATTCAATATCAAGGTTTCAGGTATTATGAAGCATTTTACAAATAAGGAGGGGTGAATAATTACCTTGTAGGGTAAATTACAAGGTGAAGGTGGAAGGAGAAGTTGTAAAATATCAGTATGGACAACAATCATGAGTAACAAACTACAATGAAATGTAACTATGACATTATTTCAGCCATAGAAGAGTTGAGGAATATTGACATCAGAAGGGTCTGTGGTGGAGGACTATGGGTAATTTGGTGGTGGGAGAGCTGGGGGACCACACCTGAGGGGAGAAATCCTATACTGGCAAAATGTGTTTATCCCTCTGGACACACATAGATTTAGAAATTTGTTTTCATAATAATAAAAAAAATTAACTTTCCTTAAAAAAATAAAAAGATTTATTTATACATAGAGAACTGGGTTACAGGCAGAGATGCAAAGGCAGTGAGAGGATTCACCAGAGAGAGAGTGGGGAGCAGAACAGGCACATTGAGGAAGTACACTGCTGAGGAGAGCAGAGGGTAAGACAGGAGAGGTCTGCCACGCCATGTGGGTCACCTCTGGGCAGGGGTGGAACTCTCATTGAAGCGGCTTGGCTAGCTTGCAGTGCTGTGCCTCAATCCACTGCGCCACTAGGAAGGACTTAAAGCTTTCCTTTTAAGTAAAATATTTACAACTGATTCCTATTGGGGAGTTAGGGTGACTATTCTATAAATGATCCTTTTCCTTCAAATTATGATGTGCTGCTATGTTTTATCATATGTTGTGTTTTCTTAAATATTTACAAAGTCCCCGCAATTTTGCACACATGTGTTGGCCACTCTCATTCCTTATGTAAAGGGGAAAAAGTGTCATTTAGTTTTTGATCTGGGATCCACTAATATGGGAGAGAGTGGGAGGAAGAAGGCTGAAAGGTCGAGTGCTCCTAACAACTACCAGAATCCATTCCATCTACTAGGTTTTGATTTGAGAGTCTCAGATTCAATGATCACTATTCTCACTCCCTCCACCAATGTAAAAACAGCTCAAAGCATGTCTTGATGGTAGCAGCGTGCCTGGCCCATATGCGCTCCCTTTCCGATGTTATGCCAACCTCCCAATACTGCATCCGCACAAAACTCCAAAGGAGCTCTCTGTGCCTACATTTAATGGAAAAATTTAACAATCCAGTCTGCTGCCCTGGTGTTTTCTAGTAGCTCAGGGCTGGTTGTCAGCAGCTCATTTGGCAACCCGGTAGGAGAGGTTAATTAGCAGGGAGAGTTGAAGAGTGCTACCCAGAGGGAGCAGGAGTTCTGTGCCCACTGGGAGCCTGGAAGACAAACAAAGAAGTTGGGAAGTATTTATTTTCTCTGTTGGGGAATCTTTTTCTCCATGGGACTTGAGTTCAAACCGGGGCCAGCACCTTGTTGCCTCCACATGAGAGACACAGAATCAAAGTGCCTGCGAATGAATGATGGTTAAAATGGGGATCGGAGACCCGCAGTCAGGAAGCCAAAAAGGTTTTGTTGCTTTCCATGGTAAAAAGCTATTGATTGCCACAAGTAAGAGCTCTCTGTTCCCTGAAGTTTAAGTTTATTCAGTTTTTTTTGTCCTTTGAGAGTCCCTTGCTGTTAAGAGCTGCTATGGAATTTAGCGCTTGTTTAATATAAAATGAATTATTTGTGATCAGCCATGACGACACTCTCAGGCGACAAGTCTGCTGTCAAGGTCAAAGTGAAGGATGCTTTACCTAGTGATGATTTTACTGAGTGATGATGCCAAAAGGAATTTCAGCACCACACATTCAAACATGCTCAACACTTGTCTACCTTCCAAATTGATGGCTTAGGTATAGGACCACAGAATCGCTTAGACATTTTTACTACTGTACAAGAAGTTACCATGATTATTATAAGTTGAAAAATGAACACAGAAGTACCAGGGAACTTATGTCTTGTAAACAGACATCATCAATTAGATTTGTAACCACAGATGCATGCACCAGATAGCACACAAGAGGGTTAGTCATGTCCCTGTCTACCCAATTCCCATATCCATAGTCTCTTTAACATAGGCCTGAACATTGTCAGCATGACCAGGAAGGGAGTTTTCTTATGGTGACCCCATGCATAGTGCTATTACTGCCTGATTAACAGAGAACAATACCACTTACCCATTTAAGTTTGATTATGAGAGAAACAATGATCTTTTTTGTATATACAATAAATATTGCATGAGACATACACACACATGTATACACACTTACATGTGTGTGTATGTATATGCATGTATATATGTGAAATTATGTTTATATTTCATATATGCTTATCACATATATTTATCTGAAAGTCAAGTTTAACAAACATTCTATATTTCTTCTGGCAAACATACAGTGAACCACAGTCTGATTTTGCCCTTTTTTGAGTTAGGAAGTAGGAGAAGGAAACAGTATCAATTCCTAAGGAGCTATTTTTTTAAAAAAAAAAATTTATTTATTTATGCACAGGCAGTGAGAGAGTTCACTAGAGACAGAGTGGAGAGCAGAACAGGCAGACTGATAAAGTACACTGGGTCAGGAGAGGTCTGTCACACCATGTGGATCACCTCCAGGGTGGGGATTGAACCCATGCTGCAGTGGCTTTAGCTTCTTGGTGCTGTGCTTTAACCTGCTATACCACCAGGGAGGGCCCAGGAGCTATTCTTTTAAAGGATTGCCTATTATTATTCATTCCAGGTGTCACTTCTCTCAGGCTCTATCTGCATCTATCTGGTGGAAATTCTTGATATTTCATGCCAGCGTATCATGTTGGCGTGAAGGATGTAACATATAAGACCCACAAAAGAACCAATGCCAGTTTACTATTACTTTTATATTTGAAGGGCAATTTCCACAGGTGTCTGTTGTTGGTGAGATTGGTGTTGTGTGTGTAAATGAGGTCAGAAGATTGTGATGGAAAAAGCTAACTCTCTCTGCTCACACTGCTACTGTAGTAAAAAGTTTTGTGATATCTATGCAAATTTCTAGGGCTCCATTTAAAAAAAAAGGTTGTTAAATCAAATTGGACAGAAAGAGTTATTGGTTGGATAAACCGAGCCATTTTAGGCTGTAACAGGTTTAATAGGCTGAAAAGAACAGCCTTCCCCTAACTATCCCTTTAGAGATTTATTTTTCCATCCCTTCACTCTATTTTCTGTTTACTACCTTACACCTTGAGCTCATCTACTCCTCTGGGAAGTTAATAAACCAAAAGAAGAGAGATGTTCTGTGTGAAACTGCCTATCAATTGAAAGTAATCATACTAACATTTATTGAATATTTAATATATTGTGGGCACCAGGTAACGTTTTTT
This sequence comes from Condylura cristata, assembly GCF_000260355.1. NCBI lineage: Eukaryota > Metazoa > Chordata > Mammalia > Eulipotyphla > Talpidae > Condylura > Condylura cristata. The sequence goes on from NW_004567110.1 coordinate 32,445,511, forward strand.
ATATGCATGACCTCACTTCATCCTCTCTACACTTGGTATAATATTTAGCCTTCCCCCTTCCCAGGTGAGGAAATCCATAACCAGAAGGTTACCTGTGTTATCACGTGCTACTCCATGAAGCTTGAGTAGACGTCTACACTGCCTTTCATTCTTCAGGTTCCTTATTCTCAGTGGTCTCTTTGAGAAACAGTTGGGATTTTGTATTGGCTTGCTTGTGAAGTCTTTCCTCCTTCACTTTCTCAGAGAGACGCAACTGTGGGTTTAGGGATTACTATAAGCTGCTGATTTTCATTAGCCACCTCGTTACACATATTGCCCCACAGCTATGTGCCAGTAGCCACCAAAGGCAACATTTTCCTTACTGGGTTTATTAACGTGTTGTTCCCATCTGTATAGGTTCTTTTATCCAGCCACCAACTTACAGAGCATCAGATGATAACTTCATGACCTAGAAAAGTACTAAAATGTAGAATTCCGAAGGGAATACAGAGCCAGAGCATGGCAAGAAGCCAGCTCCCAAAGCAAAGTGGATCAAAGGAAAATCCCCAATACCTGCTCGCGGCTGGAAAAAATCATAATTGTGTTGCTTATTTACTTTGTGCACTAGTGGTTCATGTTAATTACAGGAGATCCCCTGCAATTTCCCACGAGGTGTATCAACGGTCCACAATGTCTCCAGTTATTTCCACTGAAAAGTAATGACTTTCCAAAGCAGTAGCTGTGTGCCCTGTGTGGCATTAATGTCACACTAGCTTTAATGAGACAGAGTATTTAACTCACACCAGTATAGTGCATTCCAGAGCAGCCTGCTCATTATGAAAATTTCTGACCATACCTTCTGCGAATTATTGAAATGAAGACTCATAGTAGGACTGCCTATATGCCTCATATAATCTCATCAAATCATTTCACATTAGACTCTTCTCACTGGATTACTCCATAGTTGAAAACTTGAAGGGATAAATATAGGAATACATGTGACTACTCTTTGCAGAAGACAAAGTTTAGAGGATAAGATAGAAGCATGAGGAATAAACAGCTGGTTGAGTACTTACTATGTGCTTAATGCTTTCCATGTGCAATGTCATGCCCCTTGTCCCTTTGAATCATGCTCCGGTTGCTCCATTTTTCCAAATCCAGGAGTAGAAGGTCAGAAAAGCGACTATCTTTGCAAACCATCACAGCATTATTTTAGTCAAAATTAATCTATCAGGCACCGAAATTTTTCCAACCTCTCCTTTATCAACTGTATGACTTTTCTCCTGAAACGTCAACGTCCAGCTTCCTAGTAGATCACTTTGTATCTTATATTCATATTAATCACTGTTAATTCCAGTAAAGAAGCATTTAATGGACAAAGTGACTCTGACATGAATGCATTTATAAATGTAAAGAAACCACTTTCTGCAATTTATTATTTGCATAATGAAACAAAAGTCAAACAGAAATATATCTCACAAGTATTATTTGTTTCACTGCACTTATAATTGCTGGGTCCTCACAACTAAACTTTGGCTATTAGTTCTAGAGATCCAACTCAGGGCTAGGTCAACAATCAACCACACACAAATAAAAATACCCATGGGAAGAGAACCACAAAGATGTAAATAGAGGACACAGGAAAAGCTCAGAATATTTTTTTGTTCTCTATCTGTGGCCAGAATAATTTCCCTTGTGGCCAAAAGAAGAAAGGAATTCAAAGTTAATTATGTTTTCTGTAAAAAGAGGGAGACCACAAGAGACAGAGATGAGCAGATGTCCATTCCTAAGATTCAAAAGAAACTTCTCAAATTCTAGATTCCCAATCTTCAGTGGGAGTGTGAGAGAAGTTGGCCAAACCTCAGAGCTGACGTAATAGAAATGTTATATAAAAATATTTATTTGGGGAGACATTAAAAGAAAAAAAATACAATTTTTAGGAGACATTACTAAACCCTAAACCAAGGGGAGACAAGTCCATAAGATGAGCTTGTTTTTCAAGTCAGGGTTTATGTTTTTCTTTGCTGATTTTTATCTCCTAGAGAAAAAAGTCTAGAAAAAAGTTTTAGAATCCTAAAGCAACAGTCATGAAACATTCACAATTTATGTCAAAAGTTATATCAACACATTTAGTAATATCTTTCACTTGAGGAAGTTTTGCAAACTCAAATAGCAATTAATATTTACTAAGCACTTAGGAGAGGCATGGCCTAATGCAGAATCCTTTACATGCATTTGTTGGTGGTCCTACTTTGAAGTAGCCTTCCTTTCAGGTCGATGGTAAGATAAAGTTCTCTTTAAGAGCAGCTGACTGAGGGATGGCAGCAGCTCCAGGAGTGCCTCTCTGCCTGTGAGGTAGTAAGGATGTGTGAATGCCTGACTGAGCCTGGGTTCATAATCACAGCCTATCCTATTCAAAAAGTGGGTGCTGCAGAGACAGTGCATGAAGGAGAGAAGAACCTGAACTTAGCTGTCCTGATTCACAATTAGCAGCTCTGGTCATTTGTTCACATGCTCATCCACCCATACATGCATTTAACAGGTACTGACTGAGTGCTTTCTGAACTGAGGAGGATGCAAAGATAAATATAATTGCTGTTCCCAAGGAGTTAGCAAGTAGTGGAAAAGACAAACACAGGATCAACAGAGTTTGTAGGCAGGGGGATGAGGCTCATATTGGCAGGATATGTCTGTTAAGGAGGGAGTGATCGGTTGAGAAGGTAGACAAGGGTGAAAATAATATTTTAGGAAAGTGAAACAGCACTTGCAAAGCCTGGTATGTTTTTGGGCTCGATAAATAATTTCTATGGAGAAAGCAGCATGAATTGATTGTGAAGACTCTTATATATTTCTAAAGAGCTTGGATCTTTCTTGTAGAAGCTGGGAGTTAATGCAGAATGAAGTGAAAATAACTGTGACCCAACTGGGAAAGTTAATTCTGATAAAAATGTGCATAAGAACATGTGCAGGGTATTGGGATTCTTGTTAATATGGATTGATTGGAGAATGAAAGAAAAGCTGACATTGCTCATAGCTGAGTTGTCACATCTTTACTTGATCTACTCTTGAGATCTTAACTATGTTATGTACCTATATGTCTATGTGTGTGTGGAGTTTTTATAATAAATTCTTTTCCTTTAGATCACTAAATGAAAAGTCCTTAGCCTTATTGTCCCAAGCAGTAATGAGAAAGTTGGCTGGAATATTACTCAGCTACTCAAAATTGGTATTATATGTATAAAATTGGTTGTTCAAGCAAGGCAACTCAAGTTCAACAATGACTAAGTAATTCTAACTTCTGTATTTATATTAAAATAAAACATCATCTTTCAAGATGATGCTGTTGGTGCAGATTTTGGGACTGGCTCTCTGAGTATATTTTTACCCCTGGAATTGGAAAAGTCCACACTAATTCATGGCACCTGGTTTTCTATTGATTTGTTATATATGAGAACTGAACCTGAATCCTCGGCATTGAATTCTTTTTTTCTGAGTAAACTGTACAGATTCATAAGAGATAGAAGTTAAGAACTGAAATCCAGTAGTCCTACATTTTAACCCACTAAGTTGACAGATTAAGCCCAAGCTCACAATTTCACATCTATTCTTAAAAAAAAATTGGGACGGCCGTCCCTAGTGGCGCAGTGGGTTAAAGCACAGCACTGGGAAGCTGCGCCACTTCTGCATGAGTTCTATCCCCGCCTGCCCCGGAGGAGATCCACCTGGCGTGGCAGACCTCTCCTGACCCACCCGCTGCTCCCCTCAGCAGTGTACTTCGTCGATCTGCCTGTTCTGCTCCCCTCTCTGATTCTGGTGAATCCTCTCACCCTCCACATCTCTGGCCTGTACCCCAGTTCCATATGAATAAATAAATAAATCTTTAAAAAAAAATTGGGGACAAAAATATTTTTGTTATTTTTCTATAAATGATCCCATGAATACTTCATGCAATGAATGTTAATTTGAACAACAGGTCCTGAGCCCTGGGATGGGGAGCCTTTAAGACTGTCTTTAAGACAGGCAGTGCGCTGCCCCAAACCAATAATATACAGTCAATAAACTTTTCTCAGTATTTGTAGAACTATTGAAGTCTTTATCTTAGGTATAAGTGAATGTAAAATAAAATGGGAAAATATAGCTTGCTATCACAGTATTTCAAGTGTGATACATAAACCTTTCCTTCAAGACTGTCAGCTTTCTCATTGATAAATGGAGACATCAAGAAGAAAGCCTTCTCTGTAAATCCCATAGGAATGTTTTGAATACCAAGTGAAATAATATGTAAAAGAAAGTTCTTAGTGTATAGGACTGTCTAACCAAGATCATGATTTTACATTGGAAGAAGAGGGTCCTGGAATAAATTGGGTGACTACTTCTCCACATAGAAAAATTCCTTGGTAAAGAGGGGGAAGAAGACAAGAGGAAAGGCTAGATAACAGTTACGTTATATACCAATAAAAGATTTGCAAGAGTATTCAAAACATTTCTTAGCACTTGAGGGTACAGGAAAAATAAGAAATCCCTTGCCTCAATGTCACTCTCTTATTCTAGGAGATGCACTAAGTTGGAGAAAAAGAACATATGATCTTTGTTCTATATACTTTATCAGCACAGAAATGATACCCGAGCCCAAGGACATGATGAATACAGGGAAGGCCTGAGCACTCTACCTGTGCAGATAACCCAGGCCCTCTAAAACAAAGGTTTGAAACAGTTTCCTCCTAATTATGCACATTAGAATCATGGGAGTATTTTTGTTAACTGTAGATCTAAATGTTTATCCAAAGTATATGAGAATACAAATATGAAAAGATTTATGCACTCCTTTGATCATAGCTACAAGACATGGAATCAACCTAAATGCCCATTAACACATGAGTGACAATGGAATATTACTCAGCTATTAAAAAGAGATGACGTCTTACCTTTTGGGAAAAATATAGATGGATCTTGAGTGACTACACTAAGTAGAATAATCAGAAAATGAAAGATAATTACCAGTTGGTTTCATTTATCCGTGGAATATAAACAACCAAGGAAAACAAACAGGCAAAACACAAGAAAAATAAATATTTTTTAGACTCTAAAAAATATGCTTGGGAACAGAGGAGGGAACAGAGAAAGGGATGGACAGAATTATGTGACAGCAGATTGGCTCTTGAGCTTTGGCAGAGGGTCAGTGAAGCGCATGCACATGTTGAGGTGTGAAGTTGTACTCCCCAAATTAGTTTTGCGAATGAATGGCAAGTCAATAAAATTTGATATTAAAAAATGCAGAGGTCCAGGCTCAAGCTCTATGTATTAAAAACAGCTGTGTGACTTTGGGCAGTTACTGAACTTTTTTATATTTCAGTTTTCATCTGAAAAAATGGAAGGTAGCAATGGGATCTGTAGAAAGGTTGCTTGAGGACTGTAAGGGTTCCTTCATTGTCTTCTTCAAATTACTATTTGTATAACATTTTTTATGAGGTGTGTGTGAAACTGTACCCCTAAATCATACACAGTGTTGTGAACCATTACCTCAATAAAAAATAATGCCATCTTTAAAAGTTCTTTATGAGCTATTAAGTTTAAAACTGGAATTTAAAATCTTTACCATCATTTATTTCATTTACATTTTGGAGAATGGTGGACTTTTCCCTTTTACCACTTTGCTTCAACACACCATTGAAACTAGTATTTTTCTTTCTCTGTCCAGAATTTAAATCTTAAATACAAATCACAGTACCTTCTTTAAAAGCTGTTTTAAGATCTTTCATGGTCGAGTTGCAGTTCCCCCAGGACCGGCAGCCCTTCTCGCTGCCATACCTCAGATCTGTGCTATATTTCCAGCAAAGTGAGCCTCTGGGTAATCACAGGTCAGGCTGTGAAATTTGACCTGTGCTGGGCTGGAATGTATTCTTGAGAAGTAATAGGTAATTCGACCTAATTTGGCTTGAGCCTCTCATGAGCCGAGATGAGATTACCAATTGAGTACAATTATAGAGGGTGATTTGGTGCTTCTGACCTACAGTCAGCTGGAGACTCGAGCTGGATCATCTCACCTATGAAATTTCCCCCAGGGTTTCTGGATAATGATTTTAAATGCTAATTACTACATGTAGTCAATGTGCTGATAAAATTGAGAGCATTTTGATTTATGATGGATATTAAGTAAGAGCAAGAGTGAAACCCAGTAGATTTAAAGGATTTAAACATACTCAGAAGGTTTGGGCACAAAAGAAAATTGCAAAGGTCTTCCTTTTCAGTAGTCTTATTTATTTCAGTTAGAAACATTTTCTCCTCATTACCACCAATAATGCCTCTGTAGAAACTGACCCAATTCTGCAATCTTTTTTGTTATTTATTTAAAAAATAAAATGAATTATCGTTGACTTGGCAGCTGTTCCAGGCACAGCCAGAGGTGGTACTGGCCCTACACAGCAGCTTGGAGTGCTTGGGGAGCTTCAATGCCAGGCTAAATAGAATTTGATAGGCAGGGCCCGTCGGTGGATCGTTCTCAATGTACCCAGAAGAAAGCACATCAAAACGGCCCAGAGAGAGAGCAGGAGTTTCTAGCTTTTGATTCACCCCACCCTAAGCCTGGTCCTTTAATCACATATTCAAATATCAGAGAAGCAGAACAATTTAGTGACTTGGGCATAGATATATAAAGAACAGAGTTCAATACAAGCTCTGATGTTTATTTGTCCTATAAATATGATCAATTACTTCAACTCTCTAAATTTCAGCTTCGAAAACTGGAGGGTTATGGCACTAATTCTTCATACAGTTGTTATAAGCACTAAATGAGTTCAGTACAGAGAGAGAGCACTCAGTGCATGCAAATGAAGCGACTCTTTCCTTAATATGATTCAGGGAACCTGGGTTTCAGTTTTGAACTTGACACTATGTACGCCTGTGCAATAATATTTCAAGTTATAGGCCACATCATCTTCAAAATGAGATGATGCTACCTTAGAGATTTTCAAACTATTTTAAATAGCAGTTTACTCTATAAGAATCTTTCACATACATCTGAAGAGATGTAAAACTATACCTCTAAATTATATACAGTCTTATAAGCTAACATTACCTCGATAAAGAATACTATTCAAAATAATGAAAGCATTTATTTGTTAAAGCCTCAAAGAGTGTGATCCAGGTTTATTTTAAAGTATAATTTTAAAACTGTAACAGAGTCAGAAAGGCATGCATATGTAAGCTCTACATTCCTATGGATGGAATCTAGTGATATGAAATGTTCTACTTTGAACTTGTACAACTGATTAACTTAGTGTCTACTTCAAATAATTGGGGTTTCCATTAAATAAATAATCCTGGGGCTCTCCCTGGTGGCGCAACAGGTTAAAGCATGGCATTATGAAGCTCTTTCAAGTCACTGCGGCATGAGTTCGATCCCTGGCCAGGGAGCTGACCCACATGGCGTGGCAGACCTCTCCTGACCGGCAGGCTGTTCCCCTCAGCAGTGTATTTCAGTGGATTTGCCTATTCTGCTCCCCATTCTGTCTCTGTTGAATCCCCTCACACATCACACATATGGCCTGTACCCCAGTTCTGTAAGCATAAATAAACAAATCTTTAAAAAAAAATCTATATCACTAAAATATTTTAAAAACTACAGAGCAAATGCTCTCTGAGAATCCACCCAGTCTATGCTTCAAAATGTTTGCTTTTTCTGAACTCCAACTGAATTAAAACAAATACAAGTGTTTCTTAATGTTCCCTTGATGTGAGAAGTGTGTTGGGTTACTGGATGACATTTGAAAGTCAGCATCTTTCCCAGATGTGAAACAAATGTTCCCCTAGATTGTTCTGGATGGTTGTTTAGCTGTTTAACCATATAGAACATACGTGACATGGCAATAAATATAGCAATTCTTTCTCAAATAGATGTCTGAGATAAATATGGATTTCATGTACTCTTTCTTACACTATTAAAAGCAATAGAAATAACCCTATGAGAAGAGTCAACCTTGTTTTATGGAAACACAGAAAAAAGATTTTACTTTAAAGGCTGCCCTGACCCGGGCTTTCTGAGTGACAGGGTTTATTGTCATTTTCCAAGGACACATGAAGGACAAAGTGCAGAGCACTATAAGTTTGTTTCAGAAAGGTTTACATGTACACAGTCAGATGCTTAACTAGTACAAAATCAAAAGGATTGTCATTGTATTTTAAAGGAAATTCTTTAAGAAAGAAGTTAGTGTTTCTTTTAGGGACCATTTTCATAAATCAATCTGTGCTTGAGTCCCTCTGGATAACAAATTTCATTTATGAACTTTTTTCTATGTCTTTTTGTTTGAAGACAAATGTGATTGATTTTATAAGGCCAATTGTTTGATCAGATTAGCTTATTGGATTAGCCTTTAAGATCACAATGATTTATTTGCTTTCCATGAAATATTTAAGTATTTTATTGCTGTTGATCCTTGTACAATTTTAGAAGATTGAAGAAAGTGTGTTAGTATACAAATAAACTTTTACAAGTTTTTGCAAGTAAACTTTGAATAAAATCCATATAAGCTACATGAGAAAGACACCATTGATTCTTACACTTCATATGGCACAAGATAGCCCTTTTAAACAAGGCCTAAAGAGAAATAAGACAAATTGTATTACATACTCACCTATATTCAAAGAAGTAAAATGCTTGATGAGATGAGATGTTGAGTTCTCCAATTTAAGAGCCATCTATATATTTTGCCTTGTGTAAGTTTACATAATTCTTCTCTGACCAAAAAGATAATAATTTAATTAAAAAGCCCTCCCTGGTGGTGCAGTGGGTTAAAGCAAAGCACTAAGAAGCTGAAAGCCACTTTAGCATGAGTTCAATGCCCGCTCTGGAAGTGACCCACATGGTGCAGCAGACCTCTCCTGACCTGCCCGCTGTTCTCCTCAGCAGTGTATTTCATCAGTCAGCCTGTCCTGTTCCCAACTCTGTCTTTGGTGAATCCTCTCACTGCCCCTGCACCTCTGACCTGAACCCCATTTCTGTATACATATATAAATAAATCTTTAAAAAAAATAAAGTCTGCTTCAAAGGTGAAGGAAATCAAATTTATTTTCAGTGAGATATTTGTTAAGAATAAAATAATTACGATGTTATATTGAGCAAGGATTTGACCATATTGTATTTTGACATAAAGATTCAGAAATTTAATTTTCGTATTTCCTTATAAAGAAAAGTTACCTCCCAAGATTTAAATTTGGCTTTTCAAAACACTTTGAGGTTGCACAAAGTATAAATGTTGGGACTACTTGCACACTAAGCATTAGTTTCAAAGAGGCAAAAACCAAGTCTGTCTCTTATTTGTTTGCCTTGCAGAAACTTACCCCTTAAGTGCCTCATGCGCTCATTGAATGAATGGTGGATTGAGGCAGAGGAGCGCTGCTGCAGAACCTCAAAGCACATGCATTTGGGAGCCAAATGAGCTTTCTCAAGCATATGAGTACCAGGCCTGGGACCGGAAGCAAATGGCTTAACTGTTCTGAGCTCAGGTTCCTCACTAGTAAAATAAGGATGATATTGCCAATTTCAGAAGACTGCTGTGAGGATTCTATGACATAATCATAGCAAATATGGTTGCAAATGCCTGGCAAGTGGCAAATGCTAAACAAATATGGTTCTCATCATTCTTTGGTTTTCTAGATAATAGAGCTACCCATATTTTAGGATTTTCCAGATATTTTCCAGGTTTTCTCGCTTCCTAGTACATTTCATATTATAAAGTTATAAAATGTACTAATCACATTCTTCCAGATCAACACATAGAATTTTTTGCTTTCACCTCTGCTGGCAATGGGTCTCTGATAATATGAGGATCATTGGAAACAATACAATACAAAATACTATACAAAACATATTTTCTTAAAATATGAGGATCATTCAAGTCAATAAATATATATATTGACACTATATATAGTGTAAACAAAACCACAAATCTAATACAGTTACCATGTCCTCATGTGACTCCAGACTGCACAACTGTAAATGTTCTGTCTCAGTATACAGAATGGGGTAGGGAAAGATCTGGAGGACAGGCATATCCTAGGAAAAATCAAGATAGGAAAATTGGTTCAAAAAGATTTTACAGGATCCTGCTATTCTCTCCCAAGTTTCTTCCACACTAGAATGTGTCAGGAAGATTCCTGTGAGATAGCTGACATCGCAACAGCCCCAGTCGTTGAGATTTCCAACAGTGATGAGCAGAGAGCATCTGTATCAGTCTCTCCAACTAGAGATGTATGAGCAAGTACCAAAAATATTGTTATTGTTTTAAAGATTTATCTATTTATGCATACAGAGCTGGGGTACAGGCTAGAGTTGCAGGGGTGGTGAGAGGCTTCACCAGAGACAGAGTGGGGAGCAGAACAGGCAGATTGACAAAGTACATTGCTGAGGGGAGCAATGGGCTGGTCAGAGGAGGTCTGCCACCCATGTGGGTCCCCTCCAGGGCGGGGATGGAACTTGCACTGCAGTGGCTTGGGAGAGCTTTATAATGCGGTGCTTTAACCTGCTGTGCCACCAGGGAGAGCCCCCAAATCATTGTTTTAAAGACAACTGATCTGCTGCATCCCTAGAAAAGCCTCATCCCAGGCAAACCAGGGCAGTTGGTGATTGCCTTTCTCATGTTCCTGCCTTCCAAACCGACCACAGGACGTTGCTTTTGAACCATGCTCTCACCTTCCCTTGAATGGATGGATAGCTAATATACAGAATACACACTGATTGTTGTGAATTTGATAGCATGCTGGAAGAAAGGGATTGTAGTTTCAAAAATCAGTTGCTTATAGGTTCAAAATGTAGGTAGAGAACTGCTCTCATCTGGTCTATCGTTTTCACTCATTGGATTCTTTGGCATGCACCGGAGAGCCTAAAGTGGATACTTTTGTGTGAGGGCAGGTACATATGAGGCTTTAAAATACAGTGTTATCAAACTGTGTTACCTTAACAATAAATAAAAAGAAAAAAGTAGGTAGAGGAAGAAGAAAATAATGTAACTAACAGATTTAAAATTCTGTGATAGTTTTAATGATAATTCACCTATTAGATACAGTAATAAAATGAATTCATGGATATTAAAAGTGTTTTTTACAGTATAGGTACACAAAAAGCACATCATTGTACAAATATTTTATCTAATGTATATTATTGTAAAAGCTTATAATATAGTGCTCCAACTCTAAGTTTTGGTCAAATTTCCTTACTAAATGTTGCTAATTGACACTCAAATGACTTGGTGGTAAAGTCTTTGTCCTTTTGGATGAAATCTGTGTACAATTTCCTGGCAAAGGGGATGGAATTAGCTTCAAGATGGATCTTTGATCAAAAGACATCTGGAGAAATTGCGGAGGCTGGTAAGAAAACAAGTTAAGCTGTTCTCAGATGTGGAGTCAAGGAATTAATGAATCAAATTTCTTAGTTGCACTGTTACTAGATGCTCTCTCAGAGAAGTGGGTAAGGTGGACACTGGCCTTGATGTTAATAAACTGGTCCCAGTTTTAGTTTTATGAAAACTAAACTTTTCTAAATTATTGTCCTCAATTTCATAAGCTTGCAATTGTTTTATATGGAAATACCACTTAAGAATGTTAATGGATTCTCATTACTAGAACCACAGTTTGGAGATGTGATTTAACATGTCACAATGGGATGAAGAAATTTTACTATAAGGTAGCCACAAATTATTCAATCTATTATGCCTCAATTGTGTGCAGTTTAAAGCACCAAATTACGTACCAGGCATACCAATCATTTCCAGTGAGCTTATTACAAATGTGAAATATTAGTGATTTTGGTAAAAGGTTACCCTCTTTCATATAGTAGGACCCTCTTAAAGAATATGCAAATTTATAGATGCCATGATCTTTAGTGGTGTTGTCTTTTTGAAAAAGGAGGATTTATGCAAGATGACAAGACTTTGAGTCTTTTCTGACTCAAATGCCAACAGTGTAAAACTCCCCTTTGGAGAGAAAATGTTAGTTACCATGCAATATTCATTTTGCACTTTCCAAAAATGCTGGAAAATCTGTGCAACATGCTAAAAGCACAGGAAGTAACAGGAGGCAAATTTTGCAAAGCAGAGACCACACATGAAAAAGACTATGAGATAATCATTTGTTTCTTCATTTTAAAGCCATATATAAACTATCCATTAAATGCTTAGCAAAATAAAGACTCTAGGATTATTGGGAAATATTTTTACCTTAAGTTAAGCTTATGTTCTCATAGTGAAGATGGAATACTTTTTGATAATCAACAAAAGTAAGCTGGTTACTTTGAGTTTAGATACTAGAGAGAAGTCCGTCTTCCCTTCCTCTCTCTTCTCCTTCTCTCACTTCCATCCTTCCTTCTTTTATTCCTTCTTCACATTCAGGGTTTCATGGAAGGTTATTACAGAAGAGGTTTCATAGAAAGAGTTTCATTTTTGTGATGGTAAGATAATGTTATATATGTTAAAGCATTCAGAGTAAAAAATATAAAATGAAAATAAGCTTCAAGTTTCCCTGCTAGAAACACTCACTCCTTTTCCAGTTTTTTGTGCATTCCTTCAGATATCCAATTCATGGGCAAACATTTGTACATAGTCCATCTTTTATATATATATATATATATATATATAAGCATCATATATATACTGTTTTGCTCTTGCTTTTTAAAACTTTAAGTATATTTAATTAATATAATTTTAGTACAGGAAAATTAGTCTTTTGCCATATGTGCTGCAAATATTTTCCCAGTTTATCATCTGTCTTTTGACTTTGTTTAGTCATTTTTACCATGAAGAATTTTAAATATTTTACTTGGTCAAATTTATCAATTTTTTATGATTTTTGTAATTTTTGGTCTTCTTCTATAAAGCTTCTCAAATGAGGGATAAAAACAAAATCTTCCCAAATGTTCTTCAATGTTTTTATGGTTTTTCAGTTAAACCTTTTCTTTATCTAGGTTTCATTTTGACTTCAATTTAATCCAATGGCTAGACACTACATTCAACACCAATTTTGGAATAACTGAGCTTACTTTCCCCCACAGATATTAAGTGTCAAGAATGGTAGTTTGGGAACTTTCATAGAAGGTCAAGACTTCAGGCAAAGGGGATAATATGAGGCAAGAAAGACGAGCAGTTTTTCCAAGGTTTTACCTGCTATTTATTTCTCTGTTTCAACATTTTTCAGAGAAATATTCCAAAATTTAATCGCTGTCACCACTCCTAGCACCACTGTACACATTCAGTCCTTATTATCAGAGAAGGGGTAAATATTTTACAGCTTTTTCCCCACTCAGCTCAGCTAGCTTGGGTAACTGTGTCCGTTTCAAGGGGAGGAAAATGAGGGACTGACAAGTTCAGTAACTTTCCTAAACCACAAATCCTAAAGATAATTCAGTATGAATCTAAAACTTGGCAGTTTGAGGTGTGATGATGTACTCTTAAAATCCCAAGCTATCCCACATCTCCACAGTCTCACTTGAGCAGAAATCCAGCTTTCCTTTGAGAAGGTTTGCTTTCATTATGTCCCTTTAACATGTGGTTGTTCTTTTGTCAATATTTCAGGTGAAGAAACATGGAATTAAACACTGCAGACTGAGAGATAATTTTGGAGGTGTTTCAGGAGATCAGGGAGCTATGTGCAATATCTGAACTAGACTAGAGTAACAGGGGTGAATAGAAAAAGACATCTTTCTGAAAGAGTATGAGATAAAATTGGCCAGATTTAATAGTGGAGTAGCCTAAAAAAGAGGAGTGAAGGATGACACTTCTATTTTTAACTTGGTTGACAGATGTTGTTGCCATTAACTTAGCGAGGAGGAGAATGTTCACATAATCTCGGTGAGAGAAATTGAAGGTGAATTTACTTATTGATTGGAAATAATAAGCAGTTGTTTATGTAATTATAAAACAGAGTATAGATTAAGATAGTGTAACTAAGTTGGGAAGTTATCAGTGAATAAGTGGAAGTTGATATTTTGAAGTAAGTGACAGAGAATGAAGAGAAGATCTGTGAGAAAAAGAGAAACTTGGTGAACACCGGTATTCAAAATGTAGGTGGCTCATTCCAAAAAGGGTAAAAGAAAAGCTTTCAGCTTTCAGACCTGAAGAATATAGTGTCCAAAAAAAAAAAAAAATTAAAGAAAAGAAAAAGCCTAATGACTTTGAGGTTCTTATTTTTCCTAAGAATGAAAGCTGTTATGGTGTCAGTGGCTTGAGGAAAGCAATAAAATTCTCTGATGCTTGACTGAGAAGGACACTTTTAGGAATGATATGATATATTAAGATAAATAAAATAATTTATTGATAGTTTTTAGTGCCTAGTTGACAACAGAGATTCAGAACATTTTGTCATACAGATTCACACCATGTTCCTTTCTTGGTATAGGAGAAGAGAAGGTGGTTAGTAATGTAAATTTTGAGTTTGGGAAAGTTAAGGACATAAGGAAATTTAGCACCTCTGCAGTATAATAAGTTATTTTAAGTGATCAACATCTTAGTTCAGGGTGCATATTAACAAGCTGAGCCATAGGGCTAACATTAGAACAAAGTTAAAATATCACTCCAAGGTTTTGGAGCATTATGGAAAAATTTTCCCCTAGTCATTTTTTTTTTCTCTATCTCCTTCCCACTACTAAATTATTTTGCGATACAATGGGACAAGTTTACATTTCTTTGTCAGTGAGTCATTGATCCTATTGAACTCTTGCCACTGACCTGCAAATAATCCTGGCCTGTTCAAGGCGGTCTCTGTATTATCTCCTATGAGTGCCATGTGTATACTAGTCTCGGTGTGGAGTTACTTCTGCACCCTACATGAAGCGTTTGCCACCTTGGTTAGCATTGCTGAATTTACCCATGCTTCAAAAAGCCCATTGCTCTATCATCCATGAAGCATTTCCCAGCAATCCCAAAGTAGTCTTTTGTCTGAATAGTTTAGCTTTAGCTTATTTATCATAAACTCTCATTGATCATAAATTACTTCTTAATTTATAGTCCACACCCTTGGTTAATATCTTCAAGAGCAGAGTTTATGTCTTATATTTCAGAAATTCTCTTCTTCTACACATAATAATAAAAACACTACTATTGCCATTGAAACATTAAGAAGAAAGCAACTGATCTTTAAGTAGCACTATTTCTAGACTAGGACAAAAAGAGATGAACATTTTGTAGTTAAGGATTAAGTCCATCTTTGAATTATTGCAGGTGAAGAGTGTTAATAGCATTTTAATAATGACCTACTAGGGAAAGCACATTAGTCTAGTCACCAAGGATTTGAGTAATTAGCATCTGGTGTTTTATTTTTTTGTTTGTTTTTGATTTTTTAAGTTCTGACTTTACTATGGAGCACTGGAGTATCAGAAAAGCCCTTCTGCTTATCTGGCTCAGCTGGTTCTAAGAGCAATGCTATGACCCACAGCTTAATGAGGATTTCATAGCTTCATAAAATTTCATTGAAAAAGAAAACACCTGTTAGGTCAGCTACCTCAGATAAGGATGTTTCCATGCCTGCTCTCCAGGAGATAAGTTGCTATGAAAACTCAATGATTCTGGGTATTCTGTTTAAAAGAATAAAGATTTCTTTAAAATATCTTTTAATAAAATGTCCAATTTATTGGCTCATAAAATAGATAATCCTTTGCAAAATAGTTTTCTAATTTATTTGATTGCCTATTATTTCTTTTTCTATCATTTACATAGATTAAAACTGTTTATACATGATCAGATTGAATATGTAATTTCTAGAAAATATATTCATATGAAAATAAAATTTTATTGTCAATGACCCAGCTCTATGACTTCTTAAGCTTTCTAAGATTTTGTGGCCCACGTATCAGAAGAGTCTGACTGAATATATAGTTTAGAATCAGGACACACTTGGTTAAAAGTATCCCTCGACTTTAGAAAATAAAACTGGGATTTAAGAAGATTCTGCCATAAAAATAGGCATTGTCAAATCAACTTCTCTACTTAAGTTTTTCATATTCATTCTGTAGCATTACTAAAATATAGTTTTTAATTGAAGGCTATTTGTGTCAGTCTTCCTTGATTTGTATAATGATATTGCTCTTATTTATGTTCATGAAATCGACACACTCATTGCCAAGTGCAAACACAATTTCTGTAAAGAGAAAATTTAACAACTTAGGACAAATGTCATTTACTAGCAGGATGATATTATGGTGAGATATCACCATGTAAATATTTATTGCTGCTTCAGTTCTTTGGAAAGAGGAATATAACTTGGATCACCTTCTGCTAACCATTCTGATGTTTAGTTGACAACATTAATATTGAAACATCAATTTCATCCTATGTTATCAGGAAACAAAACATTTCACATTCGCCTCATATGTTTGAGAAAAATCAGGTAAGGTTTTAGATACCAAAATTGCCTTCAGTAATTTTCTCTAGATTTTCTCAAACTATTTCAAATATCCCTGGCTTTCATTCAGCATTAAACTTCCTTTTTCATGATCTAGGGCCATCAATGTAAGCAACAGTTTGTATAATCAGAATGTTCATCATCTAAAATGGGTAAGCAAACTATACCCATGAGCCAAATCTGGCCCTTGGCCTGTTTTTGTAGATAAAGTTTTATTGGAACACAGCCAAGCCCATTCATTTACATGTTGTCTATGACTGCTTGCACTCTATTCCAGCAAAATTGAACTGTTATGAGATTGTATGTTCTCTAAATCCCAAAATATATATATTTCAAACTTTATAGAAAGGGTTTGCAAGCCCTGACAGAAAGCATGGTTCTATTTTACTGTTTTTTGGGGTACGAGATGGCCCCTAGAACACATTTTTGGTAACTTTCTTTACCACAACCCAATTTGTAGTAAAACAACAACAAAAAAACCTTCTCAATATCTCTTGTTTACTTTGTAGATACTTACTCTCAGATGGCTTTTGAACTTTTCTACTCTTCATTTCTATTGGCAGCATGCTAATAAATCCATCATCATCTTCAAATCTATAATAGCTTTCTCAGTGATTTCTTTGCAGTCAATCTTGTCCCAAGGGAATCTTTTTTATATATGAAATCCAGACTAGTAGATTAAAAAAGCGAGAATAACTAGCCAAAGTGATATTTTTAAATATTTAAAAATACAGAGTCCCTTACCTCACAGCCATAATAAGACTTCACATTTGTCAAGATGAAAATAGTATGCACAGCACCTTTACCTATTGGCCACCAGCTCATCTTGTGGTTTTATTTACAGTGGAGTTCTTTAATTTCCTCATCTTCCTCTTACCTCCTGGCCTTTGCACAAACTTTATATTTTGGATGAAATGTTTTTGTGCCCTTCATCTGCACCTGTATCTTCCTCATTAGTTACCTAGTATACATTCTTCCAATATCAGATAAAGTTCTTTATCCTCAGGAAAGCATATATTTACATTTATTTGTGTATAAATAATACATGTGCTTACATTTCACATAGCCAATTATTTTCTTTTCTACTATTTTTCACAATATGAAAATGCTGATTTGCATAATATTTACACCAGAATATATCTCCTGCTTTAACCTTGAACTTCAGAATGGCAAGGATCAAGTCTGTATTTTTCATTGTTTTATTTCCAGCACATAACTGATAAATATCTGTTGACTGAATTCATGTTTAAGTTAAGTTTGTCACTGTTGCTTAGGTGTGTCTGATCCTCATGGCTGGCTCTTTTAATTTGTGTGGTTCCTTTCCATAGATTGTTTTCTTTCTTACTAAAGCTTAGGAAACCTGACACTGACAGATAGGCTTTTCTCAGTATACCCAGACTAGACACCTCGTAAGTTTCACCTTGGTTTTGTGAACTAAAGTCAATTTAGGGAAGTCTATTACCATTACTTAAAGAATGCAGATTTAAAAAAAAAATAATATAATAGTTTATTTTTACATCATTTTGTGCCTTTTCCATCTCAGTTGTAATCTCCATGGGCTTCCCATCACCAAATCACCTATGTGCCATCGCAAGAATCCACTGCCCCACCCACCCCACTGTTTTTGATCCTAAATTCCACTCCATCCCTGTAAAATATCTCTGGTATATAGTTGTTCATGTTTTTTTTTTTTTTTTTTTTTTTCCCCTGGCCCTTTATACTCCTGCTATGAGTGAAGCCATCTGGTATTTTTCATTTCTTTCTGGCTTATTTCACTAAGCATGATCCTTTCCAGCACCATCCATGTTGCTAAAAAGGCACGTGTTTATCTTTTTTGATCATAGAATAATATTCCATTGTGTATATGTACTACATCTTTTTAATCCAGTCATCTACTTTTGGGCATTTGGGTGGATTCCATGTCTTTCCTATTGTAAATAAAGCAGCAATAAACATGGGGGTACAGGTGACTTTTTGAGTCAGTGTTTTTGTGTCTTTTGGGTAGATACCTACGAGTGGGATTGCTGGGTCATATAGAAGCTCCATGTTTAGCAGTTTGAAGAACCTCCAAACAGTTTTCCATAGTGGTTGTACTAGTTTGCATTCCCACAGCAGAGCAGGAGAGTTCCTTTTTCGCCAACATTTACTGTTGCTAGTTGTTTTAAGATGTACTATTCTCACTGGTGTGAAATGGTATCTCATTGTGTTTTTAACTTGCATCTTCCTTATTACAAGTTATGTTGAATATTTTTTTCATATGCTTGTTGGCCATCTAAAATGCAGAGCTCATTTTAAGTTAAGGCACTAGAGGTCCTACTGGCCAAGGAGAACCCTTGTCCCTGTCTCAGTCATTTTCCCTTTTCCTAATCAAAAAAGTAATATTGTTCTCCCTTTGTACGATTCAAAGTGTTATAGGGCAGCCTTAAGGAATATGAGATACTCTAGATATGAGTCCTCACCATCAAACCTAAGGACTCAGGACAAGACTTAAAGCAGGCACACAGAGAAAAGTGAATAAAAGTCATATTTAGAAGGGAAATGAGATGATGGAGAACATAGAGAAGGGGAGGGATTAACCGGCCAAAATATCCTGTCAGTCACAATGCCTGAACTGAGACCCCAGGTGTGCAATGAAAGCAGGAAAAGCAAACCCATGTGTGGCCTAGTGTGGCTGCTAAGCTCCACCCCTGGTTTCTAGGAAACGCCCATTCCAGCAGTCAAGAGTCCTTACAGATTCTTGGCATGATGGGAGTTGTCATCCTTGGTGCCTGAGATCTCTTTGGCATGGAGGTGGGGTGGAGCCCACAAAACATCAGTAAGTGGAGTTTGTCCAGGATATGCTGTTCCTCCAACAAAAGGATGTTAGTGGGGTAGCACCATATAGGTGTGCATTTATTAGGTTTAGCAGTGACATCTGAGAAACTTGTCTTTTAATTCTAAGGGCAAAATATGAGGTCATTCCCTTCTTGTCATATGAATTGTCCCGCTTTTCTCTGCTTGAAGCCCCAGGTCCTTTTTACACAGTATAGACACACACACACACACATCTATACTCCTTATCTGCCCATTTCACTTTAGAATTTACAATCATGTAAATTTTCTAATCATATATAATTGTCTATTATTAAAAGTTGACATTTTCTACTACTAATATACCTAATGTTACTTTGCTTATCTGTCCATTCTCAGAAGATACTCCAGCCAGACACCTTCCATTTTGCAGCAATACCTCCCCTAGACTAAAAACTGGGAATGAGTAGGATAAAACGCACACCTTCTTTTGTTCTTTCTTTCCTCTTCCTATTAACCATTAAGTTGCTCCAACTGCATTCCTGGGAACTTAGGAAATTGATTGTGTTACATCCCTAATAAAAATTCTCTATGCCCCTTAGAGGTTGATGGTGGTGTCAAAAATGAACATCTGCTAATTGCTGCCTAATGATGGCCCTGAGGAAACACTCCCTGCTGAGAAAGTCAAACAGCCTGACTCATTGTCTAGACTCCCCATGACTCCCCACACCACCTCCTTGGGCCTGGAAATGCAAAGTTCCCTCACTCCCTTCACATCTTGCACAGCTTGCTTTCCTTATCTCCTTATATAATCATGACACTCCCATCATTTGGGGAGCCAGGTATTTTGGGGTGCCCCTTGAATGTTACCTTGAATAAACTGCTCTGTGAAATGACATTTCTGAGGTTCAAGTTTGGTTGTCTGGACATGAGTCAAAGACCCGATTTGGTGACTTTAAAACCCACATGGAGTGGGGGAATTTTCCTGTGCCACAGACATATATTAGTATCTAAAATAAGAATAAATAGGAAGATTATAATTCTTTGAAGGGCACGTCTGTGAGTAACCTCCCTGAGCAGTAGCAGCTTCACTGGCAAGGAGGGGGGGGAGTATTTGCAGAACATTTTGTCTCTAGCAATGTTTTCATTGCTGTTTATTTTGGATAGGAGATGTCAAGATAAAGCACTTACTACTTTAATATCATGCCACACGTCACATTTAACCTCCCTAATCAAAAAGCAAATTTTAAGGTTTTTTATACTGTTTCTGAAAGCTAGAAACCCTGCCATAGGCTTACTTCGAAAGACATGCACTCTGAGATGTATTCACATTTATGACATTATTGAATGTGCCTATGACAGATGTGTCAAAACACTTGCTTTGTAGACCCTTGATATTTACAAAGACAAAGGACACAGATTTTCTTTAATAATCTCACTTTACTGTGGAAGTTGGAAAATTAGAATAATAAGCCTTAAAAGGAACCAAAAGAGGTCACTTAATCATTCTACCTTGAGGCATTTGCACTTAACAGGGAAAAACAAGCAAACAAACCCAAAGGAAAAGTCAACCATACGGGCAAGAAACTAAACGAAAAGACTATCTTTTAATTTTTTCCACATTTACCATATTTACTGACATTTTCCAAAAGCTGGGCATCTTCTAGAAATAATTGTTAAGCAAATATTCATCGTACCTAAAAAAAAAAAATCCTGTTTTCTGACAAAAAGGATAATATGTTCCACTTTCAAACTTTTTACAATTCAATAATGAGGATTTTTTACTGTCCCTTAATAATCAACTTTAGAGAATATCACACCTCCCCAAAGCTACAGCATTATCCTTATGTCTAACATAATCTTGCTGGTTATAATTTAATCCGATCCCTCCCCGCTCTGCAGAGGGGAGAGCAGCTGGCCACATGCTCCTTCCTAATAATCTTTCACATAATTACAGACGGTCAGTCACCCAAGCCACCAACCCACTTCTCTTTTCCACGTAAAATCAGTTCATTTTTTTTCTTTTTGAAGAAAAGCTTTCCTCTCAGGACATATATTTTTTGGTTCTTTGATATTGTTTATAGGCCATACTTGTCTAATATTTATATTCTTAGTATAATTTTATTGTTCATGTTTCTTTTTTTTGTTCAATAGGCAAAACAGGTTGCAGAAAACAAACTGGGGTTGAAATTTTAAAATGACAGATACTGGAAATTAAAACCCTATTTTAAGGGAACTGGGTGGAAATGTCAATCTAATTGCAGTGATAACTAAGGCACAACCAAAGAAGATTTACCCTTGTTTTGATAAGTGAATGTTGGTTTGTTTAAAAATCTAGTGTACTGCTAATTTTACTCAGCTTTAATTTTGAAGATGAGAACGTTGATAGATGAGAGTCTTCTATCATTTTAAAAGATCTGGCAAGAAAAGAATGATGTGAATTTCGAGAGGGAGAGATAATACTAAGGGAAAATCACGTTAGACTGAAGAAGTTTGTGCAGTGTGTGTGTGAAAAGAGTGAGTGGAAAATAAAATAAAAGAGAGAAAATGAACAACTGGTGAAACGAGTGGCTAACGGAGACAAAGGGAGAAGAGCCAGGCGCAGAGGTGGGTTTGATCTGGCCCAGACTTTTTTTTAATAAGCAAAAATCTTTTTGTTGCTCTAAGTATATACTATTTCTTTTCTAATTTTTCCTGATTTTATAAACAGTTAATTTAAATTGCTAACTTCTTGTCAGCCTTTTGGGAATAAAAATAACTTTTTAAAGGGATTTTTTCTTTTGCTCTTAAGACAGTGTCTTACAGATAATTTCTGGAGCAAACAGACATTTTTCTTTCTGAAGCCCTATAGTTCTCTTAAATTTTAGACTATGTTTTATTTTATTTATGAGGTTTCTTTTATGGCTCCATGTTTAAATCATTATATTATTTTAATTGCATTAGCACTTAGCTTTAAATGCAAATGGTTCTAATTAGCCTGCAACTGATTTTTCCTTTCTGAGCACTTACAGTTTTGTCATGATTCCTCTTTTTATATCTTCCATATCTCTGCAATCTTTACAAGATAATCAGGTGTCCCATAAACCCCCCCAAATACTTGGGAACAATCCCAGATTCTCCCAATCTTTAATTCCCCCCAAAGGCAACCCACTATGTGTACAACAGCTTTTGGTGGCCTGTTCCCTCAGGGTTCCTTTTTATGGGTGATATCAAAGCAAAGGACATGATTTGGAGTAGACTGAAGAGCAAATCCATTTTCCTAAGCTGGATTTTAATTAGTCAAATGGGACATGTTAATGTTTTTCATTTGAGGTTCGAGAAGAAAGGAACCAAAACACTGAGGAACACTTAGCAGGCGTAGAGTCCATTTCAGATCCTCTCACTTCCCTAAAAATGTGCAGAGGTGTGCCCTTCAATTTTGTTTCAACAAAAGTATTACAAAATAAAGAAAAAGACTGTGAAAGGCTACATGTTACCCAGGAATTTAGTAGCAAATGTGCCACAAAGTTGCTGAAGGCTTAAGTTTATATAAGCTTCTAGCGTTTCTTTGCAGCACTCTTGCTTATCAATGAAGCGTGTATGCAGTCTAATTAACATAATTGGAACTACTATAATTATGCTATCATTTTGTTTACTTTAGCACATTCTGTTGAGGTATATGGGTAGCAATATTTGTTATTGAAATATTGCCCCCTCGCTGCATGTAGGTTGTTTAATCATCCTGTTTATTCTACCTCCCCTGTGGTGCTGCCCTGCTCCAAAAGGTGAGGAAGGTGCTAAGACCTTGTGGCCAAGAAAGCAGAAGAGAAAAAGTCCGAAAGGAATCAGGAGTCCAGAGCAGCAAATCTCCAAGAGTGGGCAGTTCTGCAAAAGCACAATGGGAAAATGCTACTCCCCAATTCAAAGCATGCAATATAATAAAATGATGAAGGAAATTGATTTCAAACAGAATGCATGTATCATACCTGGTTTGCCCCTCTGTTTTAAGCAATTGAAACAAGTTAGATCTCATTTTAGAAAACAGAATAAAGCCATACAGACTCAGTGATGTTTGTTCTAAATATCCATTACCAAAATGGTACCAGGAGATTTTATTTGCTTTGACCTTTTAAGTGAGGCTGCAGAGAGGGTGGAAAATGATTCTTCTTGCTACTCAGCCTCCCTGCTCCTAGATCTTGCTTTTAGGATTTTTGTCCCCTTAATGTCTAGGCAGAGAGATAAGAACTTCTTAGGCCATCAGGACCTTGTATCATCGCTGCTGGCCAGCACCTTCAGAGAAAAGCTGGAAGCAGAGGGCGTGATTTTCAGTATCTGTTTATGTGAACATTCTACGGCACAGAAGAGGTTACACAGGTGTTTCAGGCCTTTGAAATTTCCTTTTTGCTCATGTTGTTTCCAAGGAGAAGGTGTGGTCCAAAGCACTCCCTATGGTTCTTAGTGGCGGCGTCAAGCCAAGGCAAGCAGATGTTGGTGTCACATTCACAGCCAATGAGTGTAGTATCTGGTTTTCCATAACTACTCTTCTAAAGAGCATAAACAGAACACAGTATAAAGATCAATAAAACAGGGGGAGACATGCTCTGTGCCCTCTCATCCCACTGTGCTCTCAGAATGACTCCACCTCCTCCTGCCTACATTTCCTGAGCTGCCTGTTAGACACCAAAAATCACTGACAACGCTGCTAATGTGCTTGGTCCTCCTTAAAGGTACATCCCATATTCTCTGCCGAAGTTCAAGATGTGGATCTTAATCATCTACCAGATGTTTTTATTTACTAGTTGTTATTTAAAATAGCTTGCAGGGCTTTGTTATTTCATTCTGATCTCATTTCATTTGGAAGTCTTTAAATGCATGCAACACATGTATTCCCGAAGCAGAGACTCAGCAGCAATAGCAAGGACTGTGAAAGTGTTTTGAAAAATCCACACAAAGCCAGTCAACTGCATGGACATGCTGCACACTATTTCATGCTAATTATAAGTAATGAATAAAACAGGAATTTTTAAAATTTTATAATAGTTTATTTTGTACATGTTTTTGTGCATTTTTCCATATTAGTTGCAATCCCCTTGGGATTCCCATCCCAAATCACCCATGTGCCATCACCATAGTCCAGTGCATTTCCCTCCTCCCACTGTTTTTGATCCCATTCCCCACTCCACCACCACAAAATGTCTCTGGTATATAGCTGTTCATCATTCACTATTCACACTATTTTCTTGCCTGTTCCATTATATTCCTGCTATGAGAGAAACCATCTGGTATTTTTCCTTTTCTTTCTGGCTTATCACACTAAGCATAATCTTTTCCAGCTCCATCCATGTTGCTGCAAAAGACATGTGTTTCTTTTTTTTGGTTGCTGACTAATATTCTATTGTATATATGTACCACATCTTTTTAATCCAGTCATGCATTTTTGGGCATTTGGGCTGTTTCCATGTCTTTCCAATTGTGAATAAAGCAGCAATAAACATGGGGGTGCAGGTATATCTTTAAATCAGTGTTTTTGTGTCTTTTGTTAATGCCTAGGAGTGGGATTGCTGGGTCGTAGGGAAACTCCATAAAACAGGAATATTTTAATGGAGAGTGAGGATAGTAGATACTGTGGGAGCACCAGGTCAAGATAGCCTTTTTCTGACTAGTATCGCTACCCTAACCCCTATCTGTGAATGTTGTTGGCAAAGGGAGTATAGTTGCTTCCTTCTCTGGAGAACTTCCCTAAGTTGATCTATGGAAGAATGTTTGCCTCGAAATGACACTGAAACACACACACACAAACACACACACACACACAGACAGAGCAGAGCAACCCACTGCCAGCCACTGACTAACATGGAGATATATAGTGCCAGTCTTGGTTGTGAGACAGTGCATGCCCCAGAGCTCTGTAGGGCATAAACTAACACAGCACATTAGCTGGGACTACAATCTTATTTATCTATTTCCTGGGTCCTATCCTGATTTCTCTCTCGTTGCATTCAAATTCTTGCTCTACTTCTTGGGAACCAAACCTAAGGTAGTAGAAATAGCTACATGTCACACACCACTAGCATTAAGGTTGTAAATCAGTGAAAATTTTATCTGTAATCTAAAGAGAAAGGGTAGCAAAGAACAATAAAGACTATCTGGTGTTGAGCAATATTTCTACTATTCTTTAAATGGATGAACAAATAAAAATCAACAGGTTGAAGACTGACATGTTTAGTTGAAAGACACGCATGGTTAAGAGTAAGGTTCTGTCAAGACATCCTGGTGCTGACATTCTCTGGTGATGTGATTATGGCAGAATACTGAAACTAATTGATCCTCAGTTGTCTCATTCATAAAATGGGAATAACCCTACGACCCAGCAATACCACTCCGAGGTATCTACCCAAAAGACACAAAAACACTGATTGAAAAAGATACCTGCACCCCCATGTTTATTG
This sequence comes from Condylura cristata, assembly GCF_000260355.1. Classification (NCBI taxonomy): domain Eukaryota; kingdom Metazoa; phylum Chordata; class Mammalia; order Eulipotyphla; family Talpidae; genus Condylura; species Condylura cristata. The sequence goes on from NW_004567110.1 coordinate 32,471,091, forward strand.
CTGCTTTATTTACAATTGGGAAAACATGGAAGCAGCCCAAATGCCCAAAAGTAGATGACTGGATAAAAAAGATGTGGTACATATATACACAATGGAATATTACTCAGCAACCAAAAAAGAGAAACACATGTCTTTTGCAGCAACTTATGGAGCTGGAAAAGATCATGCTTAGTGAGATAACCCAGAAAGAGAAAGAAAAATACCAGATGGCTTCACTCATAGCAGGAGTATAATGGACCAGGCGAGAAAATAACAAGACTAATGAACAGCCATATACCAGAGACATTTTGTGGGGGTGGAGTGGGGAATTGAATAAAAAAACAGGGGTGGGGGGTAGGGAGGGAAGTGAATGAGATTGTGGTGATGGCACACAGGTGACTTGGTGATGGGAAATGCGCGGGGGTTACAATTGAGATGGGAAAAAAAAATGTACAAAATGATATAAAAATAAATGGGAATAAAATAGTACCTACTCCATAGACTATTAGAAACATTAAATGAGTTGATGTATGTGAATTTTGGAACGATGTGCTATATATGAAAAACTCAAGGAGAACTAGCTGTTACCAGTATTATTCACATCTGTAAGAACAGCATTACCACTATTCACGAAAAGAATCAAATGCGGCCCTCCCTGGTGGCGCACGGATTAAAGCATAGCACTAAGAAGCTAAAGCTGCTTCCGCATGAGTTCGATTCCCACCTGCCCTGAAGGTGACCACATGGCGTGGCAGACCTCTCCTGACCTGCCTGTTGCTCCCCTCAGCTGTGTACTTC
>NW_004567110.1:32473067-32499707 GCF_000260355.1 Condylura cristata
GGGGCACGAGCTGCCATTGCAAACTCACCAGCATGGCTGAAATTAAGATGAAGAGACTCATGATATCAAGTGAGTATGGGGATGTGCAACAGTTGGAACCTTATACAAACTTGTAAGAATGGCAACTAGTATAGTAAAATTTGAAACCATTTGCATTTTCTCGACCCCAGCACATCTATTCCTGACTCAATGCTGACTAGAAATGTACATAAATGTGTTCCAAAATATGTGTACAGTCCCCTCCCACCACCCTGTCCATTATAATGCCTAACAGAAAACTGATGAAAATGGGGCCTCCTTGGTGACACAAGAGGTTAAGTCGCAGCTCTATGCAGCTATCAGCAGTCACTGCAGTGTGAGTTAAATCCGCAGGCCAGGGAGCTGACTCACAGTGCAGCCTCTCCTGTCTTGCCCGCTGCTCCCCTCAGTGGTGTATTTCAGGAGATCTGCCGGTTCTGCTCCCCACACTGTCTCTGGTGAATCCTCTCACCCTCCTTCCTGGCTACGCATCCCTGACCCCACTCCCATACCCCTCTGGCCCACCGCCCAGCTATTCTATGCATAAATAAATAAAATAAATATTTTTTAAAGGATGACAGTGGTCATGAGCAGAAGAAAGGATGAATAGTGGTGGGTTCATAAAGGATTAAAAGTGAATTAACCACTGATAGAGAAGCATGGATGAATCTCACAAACACGGGACAGAATGAAAGAAGTCAATCAAGAAATAGTATGTGATCTGACCGGTAAATACCCTCTCTGGAATTTAAAAACAGGCAAAACAAAATCGACTTTGTGGACGCCGTGGAACGTCAGCAGGGGGAGAACGAGAGTGAGAGTCCTAGAGCAGAAGAGATTCTGTTTTGTAATGGATGTTGGTACCATTCAGCTATGCATTTTATAGGTGTATTTTGTTTAATAAGACGCTTATTTTTAAAAAGCACATCGCTAAACAGAATGTACAGCTAGATTTTATCTTCCATTATGAAACGATGTGTGTGGTGTCCTTTGCAGAAGACGGCATTTGCTTTAGGGGTGTAGAGGGAGTTACCTAGTACTTTGCCTTTACTTTGCTTCTGACATTTTCTCATACATCTGCAATGAACATGTATCACTTGGTAAAAAGGAATAAATGTTTCCCATATAACAACAACAAGAAGAAAAATATAGTGGAATAGCAGGCAAAGAGAAAATGGAAGATCAAAGGGGGCATTTTCTTTTAGAAGATGTGAGAGGCCTGAGTATTTTCATGTACTGAGTGGGAAGAGTTAGGGAGAGGCAGAGGCTGTGATATTTTCATATATTTTGTCATTGTGAAGATTCAAAGAACCATTTATCCATTGATACCATGTAAGGGTTGGGTCTAATTCTGGTGTGGGTTAGTACACCGGAGTCTGCCTTGGACAAGTTTTCTTTGTATTAGTTTTCCTATTTCTCTTCTATTCAGACACTCCCAAGCACTGCTTTTGAAAAGCAGTTCATTCTCTGTGAAAAGTGTAAAATTAGTTAACAGCCTAAAACAAAAACAATAAAGAAAACAGCACAAAATTAATAATTTCTTTTTATTTTGCTAAGTGCAAAATCTCCAGATATCTTATCAGAATATTGAGAGCCTTTCATAAGCAACCTTCTTTCTTGCCTGATTTCATGCTACCATATAGATCCTGTTCTGCTCTAGGCACATGAAAATAGATATATACCTACTGTAAGAAAGATCCTCTTGATATTTTAAGCTTAAGACCCACTGATGATTTTATCAGAGATGGTGTCTAAATTCTCCTCATTGTAACAGTTATCATCTCTCTCTGTTTTCCGAACCCTCTGTTTGAAAGTAAGAGCTACCAATATGTACTAGGGCTTGATAGCAATATTGCTAATCCTCGAGATGCCTCACTCAGCCTTTTGGCTAAGATCAAGTGTAGTATCAAGACTACTCTACCAAACTGATATGATTACTCCTCTTTATCAGACTAGATCACAGAGGTCCAAACTCACATAGCCACTAAGTAGATGAGCCAAGATGTGACCTAGATCTGTCTCTAAGTGGGTATTCTTATGTATTCCCACTATACTTTGTATTTGAGGGCAAGAAGTATGTCCTCTGAATTTTGGTTTTCCTGACACCTGGCACAAAAATCATATAGTCAGTAAGTATAAATGTTTGCAAAACTGACCTGAAGTGATTTCAAATCAGGAATCATAACATCATGGGAATTACATCCATCAAATCCATATGTTGAAGTCTTAGGCCCCCACACCTCGAAACATGAGGGCATTTGGAGATAGGACCTTTCCAGAGGTGAATAAAGTAAAATGAGGTTATGTGAGCTGGCCCTAACCCAATAGGACCGTTATCCTTATATAAAGAGATTAGAACAGTGACACAGAAAAACAAGGACAATGGCCATATGCACATTTAAAAGAGGCCTCAAAATAAATCAATCCTGGGCACAACTTCTTGGAGCCAAGCAAATTGAGGCTACCCACAGCCACTGTAGCAAGGGTTTGATTCCCTGCCAGGGTGGTGATCCACATGGCATGGCAGAATTCTCCTGGCCCGCCCGCTGCTCCCCTTAGCAGTGTATTTCAGTCAATCTGCCTGTTCTGCTCCCCATTCTGTCTTTAGTGAACCCTTTAACCCCCCCCAACCTTTGGCCTGTACCCCAGTTCTTGTATGCATAAATAAATAAATCTTTAAAAAAATGAAATCAATCCTACTAACATCTTGGTCTTGGACTTTGATCATCACAGCTGTCAGAAATAAATTTTTGTTGTTTATATCATCTAATTTGAGGTAATTTATTATGGCAGTCCTAGCAACTGAGTACACCGAGGTGATATCAACCCTAGTAAACACCTTATCAAAAATCTACTGAGTTACTTTCTATCTCCTGTTTGTCCTTTGGCTTCCCTCTGCTGTGTCTATAGATTTTCCAGTTCTTAATTCCTCTTTACCAATCATCCCAGCCCCCCACTATTTCATTCCTTATTTGGAATTTTTGGTCTCCTGTTTTTTACACATCTTCCTGATTTTTCTCTCTTGCTTTGCGTCTTGTGCCAGTCCTGCTTCAGGCTATTTTATCGACTCTTGCATGTGCCTTTAGATCCTATGAGGTTTCAGTCTAAGTAGAGTTGCCCAATTTATATAAAAAAAATTATCTTAAATTCAAATTTAACTGGGCATCCTGTATTTTACCTGGAAAAAGTATGTCTGATTCTTTACCTGTCACCATCATTTTCATTGTCCTTGTTTTGACACAATAAACTAAAAAAATGGGGGGAAATATATACCTGTCATTGAAAAAAAAAGAACTATGAGGACTTAAAGTATTGAGTTCCAATTCTAATATTCCCAATAACTTTCCAAATGGCATGAAACAATTCATTCTGCCATGTAGTAATGAGAAGCCAGTAGTGTATTACTTGTCAAACCTGGCTTAGAAAGAAAAAACTTAATTCTATGCTATTTATTTCAAATCCTTCATCATGTGTTCTGCAAACAGCTGAGGCCATGTCAGTGTGCGAGTCTGTTTCATCCTCACCACATCCATAGCCCTCTGAACTTTCCCACTTAATACTAAGGCGCCTTTTTCCACTCATTCCTTTGGTATGAACCACTGGAAACATATCCCCATGCCATTTACAACCCCCTCGCTGCAGGCGCCCTCCTCCCCCACTTTGAATCTACAAATACTTCTTTTGGAAAATTACTCTAAATCATTTACCAACTTCATAAAGATATTCTGTAAATAAACCAGTTTGGGTTTTGCTTGTGATCTGCTATTTTATTCAAAGAGCAGAATCAATAGTAAGTGTTGTGACTCTGCTTAAAGGGAGACACGATTAAGAAGTTTAACAGAGACAACATGGGCCATACAGCAGTTGCCTAGGCTGGGTAGATGTCGATTAACTACCCAATGTTCCCTTTCAGACAGATGTTCCTTAGGAAAGTTGCCAAAACACATGCATGTTCTGTTAGCAGTGAAGAAGTTAAATAGAAAGCCACTTCCTCCTTTCCCTGAATGCATGCTTGAAAATCAGAAACTATAATTAAATGCATATGTGGCATTTTTCACAATATGTTAAGTTGGTGGTTCTAATTATTATCATACGTACCATATTTGATCTGGTGCAACATGTGAAAATGTTTATATACTTTTACATTATGGTTTAACAACACATATAAACATTTAGGTACAAAAGGATTATAAATTTTGTTCAAGGCATTGAATTACTGTCAAAAAGAGAGAAACTTTAGCAATTATCCCTGTATTTTTTGCAAACCTTTTGTCACAGAACAAACTGTTTCAGAAAGTAAAACTGTAAGGAGAACCCAAATTGAGGAAGTGAGACTGAAATGTGTCAAATAAACAGAATCTATTTTGTTGGCGCTGTCTTCTGGGGCCCTGCAAGGATCTGAGAATCCCACAACAGGGCAGGTACAAGCTCCTTTATCTCTTGCTCCACTGGGGAAAGACAGAAACAGGAGTGGACAGGATGTAACACATCAAGCCTCACAGAGCAGCCACCCACCTGGAAGTCATCAAGAACCTACTGTGTTCCAGGCACTTTTTACCCTCAAATTCAAATCTTTACAAAAACTAGCTCTCCTTTGACAAACCAGGAAACTGGTTCAGCAGATTTAAACTTTCCCATTGGTATTTAGCTGATTAAAGACAGAACCTGGAAGGACAGACAAACTAAGGCCACAGGTATATAATTCCTCCATCTCTGGGAGACGAGGGTCGGCTTAATCTGAGGTTCTCCTCTAAAGCGTTAGGAGGGTTAAGTTAATTAAACAAGGAGCTTGCAGTGACAGTGCTCTCCTGCCTTGCCAGCCAACTAAGCAAACCAAAATCTAAGCCTGTAAATACCTCAAGGTTTAGCCAACTAGTTATTAATCTACAACCAAGCAAAATGTCCTTCCTCTGCTTCTGACCCTTCTCTGTGAGAGTTACTCCCCATCTCCTATCTGTGGAGTGCTCCTGTTTCTTCAAGTTTGGTGCTGCCTATTCTGTACCAGGGGTGTCCCCACGGCAAGGAGAGGTTCCATGTTCCCTGCTCAACTGAAGGGAGGGTGAAGCTGAGCCAGGAGGAGAAGAAGATGGAGAGGAGATGGGGACGGAAGGAAGCAGGGTGGAGAGCCAGAAGAGACCTGAGGGAGATGCATGGAGCAGAGAGACACATGAAGAAGCAGCTCTTGTTTCTTGGTCATGGACTGGTTGAAACAGATGGGGGTGAGAGACCCATGGGGAGATTTAACTGTGGCAGCATTTATCTTGGTTTTGACTTTGCTTGTTTCCTCCCAGACTTGTCTGGCTGTTTCTGAACCTTTTCTCTGGGTCTCTGCCAGGAGGCACTTTAGACCTGTGGCGGGCTCTCAGGCCGCTTTGGGCTAACCCTGTTTGGCTGGACATTTACTCACGAGGGGATGGGTAACTTCGGGAACTTGATTTACGAAGTATATATTCCTTGTCTTTTTTGTATCACACACTAATTGAATTCCTTTCCATTAAAGGTCTTACATGTTTGTCCTGATGTTGCAGATGACAGAATCTATTTAAAATGGTCAAGTTTGGGGCTCATGAGGTGTCCCCTCCCTACCCTGTAATAATTCCAGTGATAAAATCTCAACAAAACTTTTAAATGTTTTATTAGACCTCAGTTTAAGAGTAGAGGGATATTGTAATTTAACCTCTAACTTTGTCTTACCCAAAGACAGGTGGCAAATAGCAGGCGAAGTCATGTGTGAACAAATTTGGTGCAATCCACTCAGAAACTATCAACGCTGGAAAGCTTTTGCAAGGCTTCTGGGCCATCTGCTTCACTTTGAAGGTGAGGTATTTGAGGTCAGCTTGCTGTGTGATTTGGTATCAGAGCAACTAACAAGGGTATTCTGGAAACTCATTCTCTGGTATCTCTTAGCTCTGTCTCTAGTGTGGAGGAAAGGGCTGGTGTAGTGTGGACTCTGGAGGTGGTTTGTTCATATTAGATAATGTTTCTTTTTAGGCCATGAGGTCAATGAGAATGATCTGGATAGGCAGCCCCATAACTACCACAGGGAAGGAGACATCTCACTCAGGATGTTTAAGCATGCAGATAACCCAGCCAATTAGGGAAGCATCTCCTAATGATTTTTGCTTAATGTAGAGGATCAGTTAATCAAACTCAAACTGCTTTAGCAAGTGTCGGCTATTTCAACCTAATTGACAGGGCTGGAGTGCTCACCGGAGAAAGCCTCTATAATCCTCTGTTGTGGCTGAAGATGAACTTTGCGGTTGAAGGGAAGTTAAGATGCCCTGAAGTCTAGACACAGAGACTCATCTTGAAAGGTGGACTGAGAAGCCACGGAAAGGACAGTTATAAAAGCGTAGCACAGGAGTCTGCTGGGCTGATAATGACAAGAAGAGACCACCCTAGAGCTCCCTTCTGACTTAGACTATTAGAGGTAACCACTGTGATTTATAGAGCAATGGGAGTAGGGAGCAGCTTCCTTCCTTCCTCCCTCCTGTTCCTCTAATGTGTTTTGAAATTTGGTGATATCATAGGGGCCACTTTCATTCATTTCTAGCTGTGAAACACATCACAATTACCCATTATAACTGCAAAGTAGCTTAAGAAATCACATTTTAGGGAGCGTTTTTAACACCATATGGTCGGGTACTGACAGGATACAGCATAAAGGCAACAAAATGTGTTTGGTGGAAGAGCATTTTCATTAGATCCACCTTTTCCTTCTCCTGACTCCCATTTCCAAGGCTGTTGAAGACAAGGATTAATGCTGATGCCCAGCACAGACAAGACTGTTAATCACAGCAAATGGAGCACATGTGCAGAGGAGGCCTTGGGGTAACTCCAGGACTACCTGTGCTTCACAGGATGCGCACATGAAGATTACTCCCTTATCCATTTTTCAATCCCAATGATCTAATTTCTTCCATTATTTCCCCTTTAAAATGCCTCCAGGAGAAAAAAGCTAATTAAATATGACATAAGAAACTATCTCAGAAGATGCTTCACTAAATCTCCAAAGTTACCCCAAATTAGGTTCATCACAGAAGTGTCTTAAGTATTTATTGAGAGCATCTTAAGTGTTAAAAAGTTGGGCAAAAATACAAAGGTACTGAACAAGTTAATAAAAAAAGGGGAAACATGGTTCGTGGGTTGTGCTTTGGGAAAGAACTTTGTAGGAAGCTGGCTGGGGAGAAATCCATAGCATTCTTGGCTTGGAGGTCTTTGTCATGGGCAAGCAGTTCCTCGGTATCTCACAGAAGCCTCCCAGCTGCCATGCAGAGAAGAAAGTAGTTGACCTCAATTTACACACTGAAAAACTGATCCTCAGAAAAATTAAGTCATAAGACCATAAGTCACATAGTTAATAAAATACAACCATATAGCTGAGTCCCAAGTTATATTTTACAATTTAATGTTTACATGTATATACTGCGGCTCTGGACTTCTGGGCAAGACAGTGAGTTGAATCCATTTGTTTAATAGCCCTAGAGCAAAAATGTATTAAAAATTAAATGAAGAAGATCCAAGAAGACTGAGTATCTGCAAGTCTGAGAGAGGGGGTTGGAGGTGAAATGTACTAAGTACGATACCAGGAAAATCTGAGTATCATGAAAGCAACAGGATACCTTCTGGACAAAGAGCACCTAGCACCTACACAGGTAAGATGGGGCTCATTTGCAGGCACCATAACAAATATGCCATCCTTTGAACCAAAGGCAAAATTACCTGCAATGGTTGCCCAGTGTTCTCGTTTAATCTCCTTTTTCCCTATGCTCCAACCCCTTAAATGTGAAATACCTAAGTTAGCCCAATAAAACTGGTAAATCAAGTATTTTACCTTCTTTATTTGAAAATAAAAAAAATTGAATGTAGGCCTAAATTAAATCTATGCCAAATTTACTTTAAGTCCATCCTGTGTAAACATAGATGGGCTTGTGCAAGGATATGCAAAAAGAAATCATCATCCTTGGAAATGACATCATAGTGAAAAGAAAAGGAAAATACTGATTTCATTCCACGTATCTTTCTTTGAAATAGAAAAAGGCTTATTTAAATTTATAACATGGGTTTTCATAGACATACAAGAAAGCATGAATATATTAAGTCAGTTAACAGTATTAAGTCATAAAGAGATAAATGTCTTGTATAAGAAAATGTATGCAATATAAAAGACAAAGTTTTGCAACTCAATATTAGACTATAGTCTTTCCAGGGTGCATTGGATATAACAAAAAATAAATTTACATTTAACACTTTAATATAGAATTCAGAAGAACTTGATACAGTAGCAATATTCTGATGAGCACAACATCAAATCAAGTGAAGTGCAGATGATATGTATTTCGGATATTCATTTCTTGTGTAGACACCCAACACTTCAGATATCCAAGGTGGGGGCTGTCCGAAAAGATAACATTTAAGTGCTACCTGAAAGTAACTATTTAAATCAGTGAAATATGTGTTCTAAAAAATTAAGTCACAAATTGAAAGTAAAACTTCAAATACTGTCTATAGTTAACAACACTGGCTACCGTCAACAACACTGTACTATAGTATATAGTTAAAATTTTTCTGAGAGGGCTATCGTCTGTTTCCATTTTTATTTTGATGATAGTTTCATGGGTATATACATGTCAAACATTATATCATAGACTGAATATGTGTAGTTTATTGCATGAGCAAAAGGAATATTTGCAGTTTTTTTGGCATTACTCATTTTAGTGATTCATTTGTTTAATCTCAGATATATGCTAAATAACATATATTTTATGTAATTCTTTTAAAGAGGGTAGATCTTATGTTAAATATTCTGATTACAAGGGAATAAAGTGAAGAATTTACTTTATATTTGCTGAGATGTCTATTCTCAAGCTCATCAAGTTGTATACATTAAATATGCACAGTTTATTGTGTGGCAGTTGGATAACCCAATAAAGTGGTTTTATAAAAAGAAATTCAAGAACAGGCAATTAGAGGTCTAGGACTAGGAATGAACAGTGAGATCAGTTAAATGTATTGATACCATTTTCAGCATGGTAATAAAACTTAATGCAAATGTGAACGTGGTCTTTCAAGTGCAGATAAACAATATAGTCAACTAGTCAACACCAGCAATACTGAAATAAATGCTTATTTGTTGCATATACAACATATTTTTTCATAAATATGTGTATTTATACATTCAAAAATTCTTATCAACCAGATATGGCTTTGAATCTTTGGGTAGCCATTTAGTTTTATGTGATTTAGGCAAATTATCTTTACAATATCCACAAATATACACTTACACACACCCACACATGCATGGAACACACTTATAATAGGTAATCCAACAAAGTGTTCAAAATAACTAACTTTAGTCCATGTGAAGTTTTTCTTATTTGATGCCTTATCTTTCCAGGCTTATTCAAATTGGCAAATAAGCAAATTTAGCACTTTAGTAATCAGAGAATGTCATTAAATCCAAGAAAAGAGATACTGAACTGGAAAACAGTAATTCTAGCTAAGGCTTTTTTTTTTTTTTTCCTGAAATTCAAATACTTTGCTCGACTGGAAAACTGGGTTGAGTTTTAGTTGAATCTGTTTTGGTAAGCTTATTCATCACACATGTCGTTCTCTGTGTTTTGAATCTCAAAACTAGATCATTAGAATTATTGGCACTTTTGAAAATGCCATTAGCTCCTGACTCAGTGAAGGGCAGTGGATAAACACTCTGAGAACCTGGTTACTGGAATCAGCTGTGTGGGTCTGAGTTGTGCTCAATTCTTATTCACACATATCATCTGATTCCGGGTAAGCTATGCAACCTCGCCAGACCGCTCTTCTCTTCTTTTTTTCTCTTTTTTAAATTAGTTAATTAATGAATTTTTTACATCATTCTTCATTTTGTGCCTTTACCATCTCAGTTGTAATCTCTGTGGACTTCCCACCACCAATTCACCCATGTGCCATCACCATAGACCTATGCAGTCTTCCCACCCCTTTTTGAACTAATTCCCCTCTCCAACTCCATAAAATGTCTTTGGTTTATAGTTGTTTTTCATTTTTACTTTATTACAATTGCTTTTTTTCTTTTCTCGTGATCCTTTATGCTCCTGTTATAAGAGAAGCCATCTGGTATTTTTTTCTTTTTCTTTCTGGCTTATTTCACTAAGCATGATCCCTTCCAGCTCCATTCATGTTGCTGCAAATGGCATGCGTTTATCTTTTTTGATTGCTGAATAATAATCCATTGTGTATATGTACCACGTCCTCATAATCCATCCATTTGGTTGATTCCACATCTTTCCTACTGTAAACAGGGCAACAGTAAACATGGGGGTGCAGGTGTCCTTTTGAATCAGTTTTTGTGTCCTTTGGGTAGTTACCTGGGAGTTTTCTAATCTGGAAAGACGTGCTTCTATCACAGTTTGATGGTAAGAAAGAAGTCAGATATGACATAGAGGAACCCATACGTCAGGGGGTGGTGATTGGAGCTGACCACCTCCGGGACAGTCTCTGCCTCCTTGCTGGCCTTATGATAGCAGTTCTACGACCTTGGTCCTTCTGCCTAGGATGAGACTGTGTTACGGCTTCAATCCTAATATTCATTTTCTTCTACAATTAATACATCACTTTGGACACTCTTTCCTGATGATTTAATTTTTTCCTCAGCATATCACTCATGTTTATCAATAAAATAGAAAAAATATAATATAAAAACATATAATTAAACATATAATATAAAACATATAATTAATGATTTTGAGAATTTTATAGTTTTTGAAATATATATGCTACATAACCCAGGGTGTGGTAGAGTTAAGACCACTCAACTTCCTTTACAGTTCTTTTATTTTTTAAGATTTATTTATTTGTGCATACAGAGATGGGGTACTGGCCAGAGGCACAGGGGGTGGCTAGAGGATTCACCAGAGACAGGGTGGGGAGCAGAACAGGCAGATCGAGGAAGTACACTGCTGAGAGGAGCAGCGGGCAGGCCAGGAGAGGTCTGCCACCGAGGTCTGCCTCCGCAGTCTGCTGCCGTGCCATGTGGTCACCTCCGGGGCAGCGGGGATCGAACTCATGCGGAAGTGGCCACTAGGAAGGGCCCGCCTTTACAGTTCTTAAAGTAATATGACATCGCCTGTGTGGATAATGGATCTGTAGGGAAATGGAAGTGCAGGCACAGTCACTGCGTACAGAGGCTTTGTGTTTGTTTTATAATCTTTGTATTCACTTTTTTCTTTCTTCAACTGATTGCCCTGTTCTTTTGATTTTCTGTCCTTTTTGCCTAAATAGAAGCTGTCTGAATACTAATGGTTGGCCATTTCCAGACTATCATTTGGAGGTAATTAACTTGGACAGCAAGCATAAACCTAACATTTGTGGAGCTGACTCCAGGCTCAGTTAACTCACCAAATGAATTATTTCATTTTTTTAGTAGCTGCTCTTCCAAAGACCCATCAACAAGACAGGTGTTTGACCTCCAGTCCCACATCTGGCTCAGTCCCAGCAGAACATCTAGGTTCCTGAATGTATCAATAAAACATTTTGATGCAGTTTTTTCTATAACTGTTGCTGAGCCAATTGCTTCATTAATTCATCTTTTTCAATTTATCTTTATTAATGTTATATTATCCCCCCCCCTTAAGTTCAGTAAGCACGCAGGAGCTGACACAGCAGTAGAGCAGTGAGAGACATATTCATTTTTCTCACATCAGAAAATGCTATGATTGATACCCAGTGAGTAATTCTGAAACATAGACATGACATTTCAAAAGCATACATTTATATCAGGGACCTAGTTGGCCAGCTCCAAAAATGTACTCCCTTGGAGAAACACATAGCTCTTAGAACACTGCTCACAAAATGTCTTTGTGAAATTATAGCAATACTTTTGAAAAATGGTGAAGTTTGCAATCAGCAACTTAAAAATCTTCAAGGATGAGCTCAGAAAGAGAACACCATATTGTCAAACCTGAAACAGATGTGCTGCTACTTGAAGCTCAGCTCCTCAAGGCCCTTTATGTACTGGCAAGTATCACCCAGATGTTGCTACCTGGAAGGCCTTCAATGACTTGCATACTTTGTCTAACATAATAGGACAGCGACCCAGCCCCTTAGTTCAGAGGTATAACACAAATGTAGCAGAAAATGCAATTGCACAGCATGGTGGCTGGTCACTGGTCTCTGCTTTCACCTCGGTAATAAACTGAATCGTGTTGTCTGGCTAAGGATCGAACTCCTGTGCTCCATTTATTTTAGTCACGCTCCACTGACATACGGTTACTCAAATGGACAGAAGTTAACCTCAACCTCTCCATCCTCCAGAAACACTTAAGTCTGTTTCATCTGATTTAACATCAGCACATATGTGCCTTACAAATCTTTGTTAAAGACCACTAACCTTAATGTTCAGAAAAAGGCACTGCTGAATCTGATGAATTTAAAACATGGAAGGATGAAAACCAAGAATTTCACAAGATTGCTTTCGTTAAAAATGCTTTATTAGTCAAGACTGCCAAACGGGGAATGTATCAAAGGTAATGCTACTACAAAGAAGAAAAGTGGTTTTTTTCCCCCCAAACATATGTTCTGCAGCTGAGCCCTGTTCTCAGTTTTGAGTCTTGTTTCATGTGGCGGTCTGATTCTCTCCTTTGGCCTAAAGCCCAAACATCTCTGATGATACTTTCTCTATCTTCCCAGACTTTAGATTCAGACACTGAAACATTAAACTAAGCACAGAATGAAGTATTAACATGAGATTGAATCTCCATGCAAAAAAAGAGCTCAAATGACATAGCCATCCAAAGGGAAAATTACAACAGAAGTCATTTTCACTATTTGGAAAGGCATTTGGGGCAAGTTGCATGAATTTTTTTTTCCTTATCAATATTCCTTCCTCCTCATTTTGAAAAGTGACTGAGGTGAGAAAGAAAATGCAAAGAATGGAAAATGATGGAGAATTTTTGAAAATTGGCAGTAGAAAATGTGCAGATTTAAAAATGGTGTTGATGGATAGAGAAAGGAATGTCAGCATGAAAGGAAGAGAGGTTAGTGCTGTGAACAGAGACGTTTAAGGTGCATGTGCATTAATGCTAATTCTATTGAAAAAGATGTGACTGTTTCTGGAGGATGGAAAGGTTAAGGGTAGCTTCTATACATTCTGCTCACCATATGTCAGTGGTTTATGACTAAGATAATTGCTGCAGTGCTTCCTCCACACGGAATTAGAAAAACTACAGAGGAAAAGGAGCATATTTGCTGCTCTTTCATGAGGTTTTATGAATCTCCAGCAAGTCTGACCCGATTCTTGATGACTTCTCATCCTTATTTCATGCTGCTTCTCAACGTTCTCAACGCCACTCAGTTGCTGAGTCTAACTTTACCATTCCCAGCCCAAATTTTCTTAGACCTCTTTAATGCTCTGGGCAACAGATGATATCACACAGACGTTTGTGCTGACATTTTCCCTTGATTCACATTCCCTATTTACTTAAACCTTCCATGCCTCTAGCTCATCCCCTGCACGCCCACACCTCCAGTCGTCCTGGGGGGTCCCATGGGTTCAGGACCAAGTGTGCCCTCGTGACAACCCTTGTGCTCTAGGACACCCCACTGCTTCATGAGCAGCAACACCTCTTCACACTCCTGTGGACCCCAAGAGTTCCTGGCTGTGAAACTGCTCTTCTGCTGAGACCTCCGAGCATATACCAGCTCCTCCGGTCCCTGTGGTGTCTCTCTCCCTCCTCCTGTAAGCACAGAAAAAATGATTCTGCCTAGATCTCTCCTGAGTCCTTTTCTGTGTTAGAGACAGGGATGGTGTGTTCTTCTGTGGATCACATCCTGTTAGAAACACTCCTAAAATAGAGCTATTTGGGCCAGAGTAGGATATGACTTTTAGTAAAAATGCTCTCCTAGTTTTATTTACTGCATCCTCTAGGATTCAGATGTCCTAGAAAATTGAAGCTAGAAATATACCCATGTGGCAGACAGAATAATCAAAATCCACAATGTGGTCCAACTACCTGCTCATCATATTCAGCAAGCTCATATGCCTGTTTCCTTCTTTCCTTTTAGAGATCCTTCCATCCTCACATACTCACTGGGTCATTTGCCAAAGCTTCAAATTTCCTAAGAAATATTTTTTTTCCTCCATCAGAAAATGGTTTCTTCTGATGAATCTGTCTCCCATTTATGCACCAGACATAACAAGAGTATGTGTGTGTGTGTGTGTGTGTGTGTTATGATTCTCATAGGTCATAGCTCATATTTAAATGGATATGTCAATGGTGTATAAAGTTTACATAAATTTGATATTCTTAAAACAAGTACCAGACCAAGCTTTAAATTTATAATGAACACTATCTGAAATTGGTTGCACCACAATTATCTTCTCACCTAGTTTTCAGTTTGGGTCAGACTATGTGGAAACCAGGAAGGAATCTTTGCAATAAACCCTTTGCAAAGAATGATGGTATGATGTAATTGCCACTATTTAGAGGCTAGTGAGAGAAGTCACTAGAACCTCTCAAAGAACTTGACTCGTGTCTTCTGCAGCTAGAACATACACATTGGAACCATATACAATACAGAAATTCTACCCACAATAAATTAATCTACCCAAGAAAGGCAAAAGCATGTCCATCTAAAAAGTCTAGAATAGATAAATTTATAGAGACAGAAAACAGATCCATCGGTGACTAAGGCTGAGAGTAGGATTGGAGAGAAACTGTTAATGGAGACTGGAAATGTTTGGGTGATGGGAAAATTCTAAAGTTGTATCCTGGTAATGTTTTTATGACTAAATTTACTAAATTTCATTAATTGAAAATATGTTTTAGGGGACAAGTGAGGATAAAGATAGGGAATAAGATTTTGTTTACTATTTCAGTACCTCCTCCAACTTTTGGTTAATATAGTAATTAATGGTGACATAGCTGTCTAATCAGTTCAAGATATTAGTCATAACATATCTTTTCCATAAAAATGTGTTGTTGCAACAGGCAAACTGTCTGAATGCAGTGCCTGCTCTGCAGGAACCAGCCTAAGGCCTATTCCGCATGGGTAAACACCACATATCTTTGTGCTATTTTGGACAAAGTCTGAAGCAGTAGTACATCTTATCCTGTATCTTTATATTGTAAAGTGAATTCTGACTTTGCTTTATATTGAAAAAGAAAATAAAAATCCATGAAAGTCAAAAGTGCTAAGAGTCCTTATAAGTAGTAGGGTCTCCTGAGCTCTGGGAGTTGCCAATATATCCCAGAGTGCATTGAGTCGAGTGTTTGCTCACCTCCTCTCCAACTCTTTTTGGTGAAGGAGACTCCCTTCCTATGGTCATGGGGATGGCTAAACACACAACACCCAACATTGGACAATGAGATCAACAGCAGTTTACCAGTCACATATACTCTTATCCCAGGGGTGGGAGATACTGTGTGTGATTCACCCTAAATTGGGTGTGTAACTAAGAATAATGACGAACCAGATCCCCTGGTGTTTCCATATGAGGACATAATTGGTATGTTTGTGTAATTCTATGGCTCAGGCAACTGAAACCTGCTTCTTAGGAATGAGCAGGAAGCCTACTTGCCCCATTTGATAAGGAGGGTTGTTTGACTGGAGAAACTGATTCTCATTAGCAGAGTGAGAAAGGCACTTGCTGGATGGTCATTTGAGGCCCTCTCAATTTTACCAATATCCAGATAATGGGTAATATCAAACCTGAATTGTAGGTATGATAGCACACCAAGTTAAATTCATGACATACATTACTTTCTATATGTGACTATAAATCCCAAACAATAAATCCATTCTCCATTTATAATTCAGTATCCATCAATCAAGTAAGTTGATGAGAAGAAACATTACACAATTAATTACCAAGAAGTGTTACATAGGATGTTTGACATACTTGTGGAGAAAAGCACCACACAAAATTTTACATACCATAGATGTATAATAAATGTAAGGATGAGTAAGTGTTGCATTTGCTGCCTGCGGTCCCCACCAGTTCCCTCTATACTGTCGCACTGTATTGTTGATTTCAGCCCCTTGAAAATGGGGCTCTGCTTATTTGTTATGGTGCTTCCAGCACTAAGCCTATGTCTGTCAAAAATGTAGATATCGATACCTAACAGGCAAGGAGAATTTACCATTTTCCAGAGAGTATCCTAAGCAATACACACACACGATCTTATTTAATTGTTGATTCTCTCTTTTCAGTCTCCTAGATCACAGGTCAGCAAACTTTTTTCTGTGAAGGTCCAGAGTATTTTAGACTTCATGGGCCACATGGACATGATGGCATACTTCATTCTACACTTACAGAGTAAAAGTCGCCCGAGATAAGATGTGAGTGGGCATGACTGCATTGCAATAAAATGTTATTTACAAAAACAAACAGTGAGCTGAATTTGACTGATAGTGTGCCAATTCCTATCTTAGGTGGTACACAAACACTTGGTGGGTTCACACAGCTCACAAGAAAAACAAGATTTTAAACTTGAGATTGTCCTATTTCACATTCCTTTTCCAAATCACTATTCCTCACTATACTTAATACTACAGTAGCAGGAATCCATACATATGTACTAAATAAATAGAAATGTCTATTTGTTTTATAAGAGAATAGTAAGAGTCATGTTATAATGCTTCCACACATAGTTAGGGCTTCTGATTCCTAAGCTGAATTGAAAATATAATGAAAAAACTAAGCAGTCTAGGATCAGTACCCTTCTGTCTACTGGTTTAGTGTTATGTCAAGTCCAAAGACCAGTTACCAGAAGAAAAACAGACTCTGGGCTATGGAGTCTATTTTTCATTATTTCATTATTCTCATCTTTAGTAACCTCACTTTAATTCATTTTTATTTCCTTCAGGCTTTGACTAATGTATTTGACTTTCCAGTGCTGTTCAATCCTAAACCTATTCACATTCCCATATGTTAGAAGAAGCTCAGTACCCCAGCAACTAGCTCCTTTTCTTTCTCAAATTAGTTACAAAAGACTAGCAATGTTTTTTTCACACTTTGTACAAAAAAAAATTGCTTCCCAGCTGGGATACTGTCTTCTAATTTTTAACCAAAAATACATAGGATGAAGAATAAAAAATTGCTGACACATCTTTGACTGTGCTTGGAATAATGGCATTTCTAAGATGGTTCAAGGATTATTTTCCATAAACTGAATAGCTACAGTGTTGTTACTTAGAATTCAGAGCTAGCTGATATTAAAAAAAAAAAAAAAAAGACATGTGGCATCCGGAAAATGTAATTAATTTGATGGTATAAGCCTTCATAAATTATCAAGTATTCCCAGTAGCAGCTATGAAAAACTTACAGAGAACATGAGCTGCCTTTAAATTGCTTAGTTTGCTCACAACCAGAATTATTTTAAGGTGGTTGAGTTGCTGTCGGTATTAAAAGATGTTTGACTTATTATTGCCATTAATGGTCGACTCCACCTTTAAATAAGGTGATAGAGATTTGGAGTCACACACAAGCCAGCATTGGCGTCTCGAGGCTGTCATTCTTCTTGCTAATGAACTGCAGCTTACAGAAATTAATTATGGGGGAAAGGTTGCTGTTCCCCCCACCAGGAATGAAGTCTCCAGATTCCAAATCGAGTGTTGCTGAGGAGGAAGTGCACGGGCCTCCTCCCGGGGCGCTGCTCGTGTTGCGCTCATTCTGCCAGGAGCAAGCACATGCATGACTGCACAGCGAGCCAGGGCGACTGGCAAGGAGATTTCATATTCACCATAAAAACAAAGAGTACTCCCTCAGAGATGGAAGACGCTGGTGACCAGGACAATTCCCAGGGTGGGCCAGAAGAGTGGGTTCTGGGATCTGGGCTGTGGGTGACCATGATTCTACTTTTGAACATCTACGTGGCATTTATAAAATAAACAGGGGAATAGCTTACCAACTTGTCTAGTAATAAGCATACACACACACAACACAAACCCTTACATATACATACATGCTGATAAAATACACTTTTTTTTAAAGATTTATTTTTTTTTATGCATACAGAACTGGGGTACAGGTCAGAGATGCAGGGGTGGTGAGAGGGTTCACCAGAGACAGAAGGGGACAGGTTGACTTTCCAGAGCACAGAGCAGGACAACTGATGAAGTCCACTGCTGAGGAGGGCAGCGGGTGATCAGGAGCAGTCTGCTGCGCCATGTGGTCACCTCCTGGGCGAGTACTGAACTCAAGCTGAAGTGGCTTTAGCTTCTCAGTGCTGTGCTTTAGCCAGTTGCGCCACCAGGGAGGGCCAAAATATACTTGTTTTTAAATAAAAACAATGCACAGCAAAATTTCTACCTTCTGAAATAATAGACATCTATGGTCTGAAAGGTGTTTAAGTGGGATTTGATGACCATCTGCATTATCCAGTTGCTCCACCATGTGGAAATAGACAAGGAAACAGAGTATCTCCTGTTGGAAGATGGGGTAGAGGCTTTGAGGCAAAGTTACTGAATGAGTCATCCCTGGATGTTAAGATCTAAACTGTGCCTGCTTTTTTGTCAGCTTGTATGGGAGTTTCAAATATCTGTATGAGGGACTGGGTAGTCTAGAGGTCTCTTTTAATCTTGTGATTCTTTCACTGGGTTATAAGATATTTGCAGAAGTGATGGAGGTTAGAAAAATAGAAGCTTGAGTTATGTGACTTAAGAGAGAGAGAGAACGATCACTCTTAGTAGGATCCCAGATACCTCTTTATTAATTAAATTGTTTTTCTTACATCACTGTGGTCCTCATAATTCTCCTGCCACTGTATCAACCATGAACCATCACCATATTCCCTTTTGTTCATCCCTCCACCCTTTTGACCTCCCATACCCCCCCTTTTTGATTGAACCCAAATATTTTTAAAGTGGGGATAACAGAAGACATTGTGGGGATAAACCAGCCATCATCTGAGCAGGAGTTTGGAGAATTCAGAGTTCATTTGGCGACTTGCCCAACTACACAATTGCTTACAGCTGATTTGCAATTTACAGCTATGGCCTCATCCTCTTGCTGGAAGTAAGAGAGAAAAGATAAATGAACTCTGTGGATCACTCGTTTGATTTGAGATGGGAGGCAGAGGATGAGGAACACCCATTTTAAGACATTTATTATTAACCTGTTCCCTATTCACTGCCACTATCAGCAATGTGAAGGAACCAGGATCTTTAAAAACACTAAAACATGTTTTTATAAAAATCTCATCCCAATAGCTCTTGAGCATTTTATGCTTCTCATTATGTGTTTGTTTTTTTTTTATAATTTCAGGATGTATTAAATTAGTGACAATGATTTCTAAAAAGAAACAAACCCAAATGATCACATATAAAAATGCATGTCTTCTGCAAGGAGAACAAAATTAGGTCAGAGCACCCCATGCTAGCGATCCAGGTCTATTGTGGTCAACAAAAGCAGAGACTCTGCTTGATCTCCATGATTTACAAAGCTAAGACACAAGCCACAGTCATGGTGTGCTGGCAGCTGCAAAGATATGCAGAAAATATGATTTTTTAATCTACCTATCTACCTATATATGCATCTATCTATCATCAATCACCTCTCACCTAACTCTCATCTCTCACCATTCTTCAATGGGTAGATGAGTCTATTCATCTAACAGCCTATATCTGTTCATCACAATTTGTGGACCCAGTCCACTTGGCACAGGTCACTCACCAGGTAACCTGTTCCTATCTTACAGTTTAGCAGAAATTCACTCTGAAGAATTGCCAGTCAAAGCCCTCCAGCTTGTCATGGGAAGCTAGGAAAACACTGCAGAAAATGACTTAGCTCAGTTCATTTTGTTTAAATAAAACACTCACTAAGCTTTCATCTTGTAAAAAATAATAGCCCGTTTAGATTGACATGAAGATCAAGGGAAAGTGGCAAAATGACATTTAAAGAAAAGAAAATAAAGGAGCCTTTCTTGAGGACTAGGAGGAATGTAAAGATTTTAAAGGTCATTTGAATCTTCTGTTGAAGGAAGAGGGTACCTGCTAAATAATCTTAAATTAAGCCACATTGACCTTAACATGAAAAAAATAAGACCTCCAATATAAAGTCAGAAAAACAGAATTGGTCAATATGCTGAAACAAAAATGCATGCAAACAACAAACCAGTGAAAGAGGTTGCTGGAAGAGCTTAAAATAGTCAAAAATGAAGATTTGGCAATTGTTTTCTATGCTTCTGTAAAGAATAGCTTCATTTTTACAGCTCTTCAAAAGAGGTATTTTAGGGACTGATGCAGATGGAGGAAAAGGAATGTATTCAGCCATCCATCCAGCATGGAGAGCATGAGTCACCACCAGGAATGTCAACCACGCACAAGTCCTGGCCTGGAACGGGGACGGCTCCAGCCCAGACTCCTCATTCTACACACGAGGATGCCCATAATCACTCTGGGTATCTGGAGGTAAGGGCAAAGCTTCATAAACTTCAGTGTTTGTTAAAATTATCTGGAAATGTTAAAATCATCACTGATTCAGCAGTCCTGGAGAGAGCCTGGGAGTTTGCATTTTCAACTAGTTTTTTTTTTTTTTTTTAAGATTTATTTATTTATGCATACAGAACTGGGGTACAGGCCAGAGGTGCATGGTGGTGAGAAGCTTCACCGGAGACAGAGGGGAGCAGAACAGGCAGATCAAGGAAATACACTGCTGAGGGGAGCACCGGGCAGGTCGGGAGAGGTCTGCCGTGCCATGTGGTCACCTCCGGGGCAGGTGGGGATTGAACTCATGCGGAAGTGGCTTTAGCTTCTTAGTTCAGTGCTTTAACCCGCTGCGCCACCAGGGAGGGCCATTTTCAACCAGTTTTTAAATGTTGCTGCTGGACCACACTGAGAAGTGAAGAGCAAGAGTTTCCATCTTAGTGCAAGAAATGGGGTCTGAGTCTGCCCTTGTATCTCACTTGATGTTACATATAATAACTACTCCTGAATGAGGAAGTTAGAAATAGGCATAGGCAGTCAACTTAAGAATATGGTGTCACAGGCCAAGCCCAGGCTTTCCAAGACCACTTATCGATCAATCCGGTAGAGAAACAATCACTTGGAATCAGAGCGCTTGGAAACCCTCCCTAAAGGCACAAGTGGTTAGGGCGCAGCACTGCAAGCTGGCCGCAACCGCTTCAGTGCAAGTTCCATCCCCAGCCCAGGAGCACATGGTGCAGCGGACCTCTCTTGTCTCGCCCACTGCTCCTCTCAGCAGTGTACTTCATCAGTCGGCCTGTTCTGCTCCGCACTCTGTCTCTGGTGAAGCCTCTCGCCGCCCCTGCACCTCTGGCCTGTACTCCGGCTCTGTGTGCATAAATAAAAAACAAAAAGTGTTCAGAACACCAACACAGTAAACCAAAGCTAAAGTAATGGACCGAAGCTGGTGTTGGGAAGACATGTCAGGTAACATAGGTAACATGGAAAAACTCAGTGAGCCTCAGTAACCTTGGAGACCCCACAGGTCCCAGCAATCAGCAAGAGTCACAACTCCAAGCCACCCACTGCCAAACCCCCACTCCTTGCCTACCATACCTCTTCTTGCCTCTTTACTGGCAACCTGCTAGGGACCCTCTCTGCTCAGGGAGATAAATAGTGCCTACCATCACCCTCCTAGTCACCAGCAAGTGATTACATGTTGGTGATCGGTCAACCAACATTTTCTAACTTGTGGGGAAACGGGAAAGCATAATAACGCTCTCCTACACCAAAAATCAAGTCACCTTATGCTGACTGCTTGAATTTATTCTGTTCTACATATTAAAAAGACAGAAAGTGAATGGAAAGTTTTGATATTATTGTCCAGAGACGGGTTCCTATTGGTTTCTCCTGGTCACTCTCCATCTCTCTCTTGATCTCTCTCCCCACTTGTCATATTTTCTATCACATCTCCACCTCCTCATATTAATCTCTCTCTTCTTGTTTTTTTTTTTTTTTTTTTGCATAGAAGAACTGGGGTATAGGCCAGGAGTGTGGAAGGTTGCTAGGATTCACCAGAGACAGACTGGGGAGCAGAAAGGCTGATTTACTGAAGTGCACTGATGAGGGGAGCAGTGGGCAAGATAGGAGAGGTATCTGCTGTACCATAAGTGGTTCAGCTTCCTGATCAGGGATGGAACTCAGGCCCTAGGGTGAAAGCCTCATAGTGCTGATACTTTACCCTTAGGCCACCAGGGAGATCTTAATCTCCATTCTTGCCTGAATCAATGTAGTCACAGAATTTATTTGATGTCTGGGTTACCATAAATAATAGAGCCTTTCAAAAGGATTAATGGGCAATCTACAATTTACTGATGATTACATAGGTGAGACGGGAGAAAAGATTTATAGTCAAAACCCCTCAGCAAACTGCTTGAACGCATCCTTCTACAATTGTTTCTTTCCTCCCATGCTGAAAGGGTCCTTGGCCCCCCAATCCTTACCTAGTTGTAGCACTTACATCTTCTCTTTCTCTCCTCCCCCAGAGGCCCCCTCAACCTCTCCCATTTTTCTTAACATTCATTCAGTAAAATACTGTTTCCTTTCTCAGACAAACATTCACTGAATCTATCCAAGCACACTGCAACCCTTCAATTACAAAGACTAACATTTTTTAGAAGGCAGTGAAGTGCCTGTAGTGGGAATTTTACTGGTCAATAACAAAGTTTACAAGTAGAACCACTGTGCGTTGTGCACCAGCAAGGTTCAACAAGGGGTCCGTCTCTCTCCACCTTACAGACTAGTGGGGATAACAATGCTTTGATTTAATGACTCTCTGTGCTGCAGGATTTACAACAGGAAGATGGAGGTTGTCCAAAGGATGAGCCCCTGTCAGAAAGAGTTTCCAGAGCTAGAAATGCACTGATTGAAAATTAAAGGATGGGGTTGAATAACCCTGATGAAGAGAAATGGGGGCAGGAGAGTTCCAGATTCAGTAAACAGGATGCTCAGAGCCCTCTTCTTGGAGTAACAGGATGTTCTTAATAAATTCACCCACTGATTACAGGCTCCACCCCCACCTTCATGCCAAAGACATCCCAGGTTCCTAGGTTAACAATTCCCATCATGCCATGAATGTGTCAAGACTCTGGATTTCTTGAAGGGGGTTGCTGGGAACTCAGGGTGGTGCTAAGCAGCCATTCTTGGTATAAAATTGAACACATGTGGGCCTTGATTTTGCCTCCCTTAAGCATGTGACTGGGCTTCCAGCTCAGATAGTGTTACTGGTAGGACAAATGACAAGTTCCTACTTCTTTCTTCCACCCCCACCCCTTCTCATTTCCCTTGTAAATAAACCTTTTGTTTTTCTTTCTCTGTGTGCCTGTCCTTAGGTCTTGTCCTGAGTATTTTTTAAGCACTGAGTGTGAGGACTCACCCAGGCCATCCCATTCCCTTTGGGGGTTTCCCTGTAACACTATGACAAGGAAAACCCACACAAGTGCTAATTCCTTGATTGTCTATAGAACAGCCTTCCCCTCACAGACCTTGATAACCAGCTTCAAGGTGACCAGATGTCATAAGTGGTACCAAGGCTTACTAGAAGCCCTCCAGGGACATTTTGAAGAAATATTAACATCTCATCTTAATCCAGAGAGAGTGCCATGTACCTCTCTGAATATTATAACCTATCATCTTAAATAGTAAAATATTCATAAAGGCTAATGTGTATGTCTAATAGTTTATCCCTGGAGACTTTAGGGAATAAAAGGCTATAAATACCACTTGCTGAAAACCTACATGAAAACATACATATATGTATTTGGTCGTATATAGCACTTGTATAAATCAATAAAGGGATATTTTTAATTGCAACAATTTTTCCAAACAATGCTGTATACATGATTGTATTTTAAGTATGCAAAGGGACTGTTGGGAGTGACCAAAGATTTACTGACAAGGACTGAATTAGGTTGGTAAAGAATTGAGCCTTGTATCCAAGCTTGATAAGGTGGTAATAAACTGACCTTGTGTCCAGGATGGGACTAGCTGAAGGTGACAGTGAACTGGGCTTCACATCAAGGAAACAGCGATGAGTCACCCCCTTTGGAATCTGAGTTTGGAATCTATATAAGAGACCCTTTCCCCTTATTTGAGTTGGCAGTAGCTGCGGACCCCACCCTAGGGGCTCTGTCTCAGCTGCTGTCCAGGAGCAATAAACTCTGCTTGCTTAGCCTTTCTACCTCCCGCCTTCCTTTCTTGCGGCCAGTCACAGAAGTTGGGACAAAACAGGGACAATCACATCCCTCAGGAGTTTTATTTAGGGCTTTGTCTTCCTGACCTCTGGCAGTTGTACAATTAATGGAAATTTTCATTAGCTTGAAAATCTGGTAGACTTTTCCAGGACCACATCATCTTTAAATCCTTGTCCCTAATAGAGTACTATTATTCTAGTTTCTTCGTGTATACCTTTATTAGGCAGAAAAGACCAATAATTTGCATATCAAGACCAAAGTCAAATTTCTTGCAAGAATTGCTAGGCTGTGCTGAATTTTCTCTGCTGGTTACCTCAGATTCATTCACTGTTTCTCTCCCTCTTTCATCTGCCTGCCACATGTAAACTTCATGAAAACATAGATTTTTTATCAGTTTTACTCCCGAAAAGCCATGATATACAGCAACACCTGTATATCATGGCTCGTGACAAAAAAATTTCTTGTAATGACTGAGATTTTCAATTACCTTGCCTTAAGTCATGGGTGAATCTTAATTCACAGATTTTTCTCTTCATCTCCCACAGTGCATGAGATGTTTTTAAATAAAAGTAACCCTAGTAGTGGAAGATAAAACTAGAAACTTTAGGATGGAGTGATCATAAGATCAAAAATTGGATGCAGGGATAGAATTATTTAACACAGTCATGAAACCAGCTATAGAAATGAAAAATCCTTAGGCCCCAAATGCTATATAGCAAGTGCCAGGTTTTTAGAGAAGTATCCAGAGGCACAGACCTGATAAAGGGATATGATGATGGAGGCCATTTCAGAGAATCGCCAGTCCTTACAAATCAACCCAGTCACTCCCTAGAAGAATTAATTAACAATAGATAACAATCCCACAAAAGAATGAGCCCCAAACGCAGCCTTCCTGCCCTCAGGTGACTGTGCAGGTGTCCTTCATCAACCTTTTCCCTTTGCAAAAAAGCAGAGCCCAGACACTCTTCACTCTTGCCTCTTGTGACGGTGCAGGCCTCTCTTTTAGCCAACCTGTCCCTTTGGGGGGCAGCTCTTCCTGCCCCCTTCCATCTGTACAAGCACCCTTTACATTCCTTTTAAATAATGAACCTACCTTTTTGGATATAACTGAACATCGCTGCCTCGTGGGGAAACTTGCCCTGTGCTGCTGAAAGGGGACACTGGTGAAACTTCTCTAAGACCCCGTTCCCCTAACACCTCTCCAAATCCAGACTACCAGGATTTTATTCATGTCTCATACGCACACGTGAACACACAAATACACACACTGCCTTCTCTCCTTTATCAGGCATTTTCTTCAAAATGACTATTTCTGATTTAATACTGATTTCTTCTGTTACCTAGAACAAGCCCTAGAATACCACAGATAGTGAACATTTGTTGAATGTGTATGAGAGAACAAAAGTGAGAGACAGTTAATATAAAATGCAAACTACCGCCCTGAGGTAGCACAGTCAGCCCTCTGCCCTGAATCGGCGAGGCTGCAGTTAGCTCTGTGTATCTGGAGCTCCACAGGACTAGTAAAGATTTTCATTCTGATGGCTCAATACTCATCATTTATGCTCCCAGGTGGAAGAAGGGCAAGGTGGGAGAAGTGACCGGAGTTCGTCTCCATTGATTAGGCACTCCAGTAGCACACTGCTTCCCAGGATGGCAGGTGGCACAAACGTTTTGCTGCTCAGCGGGAAGTGTTGGCTTGGTGCTGCAGAGCTCTGTGCGGCTGGCAGGTGCAGCAGAAGGCTAGCTGACTTCCTCAGTGTGGGTTCAACTGATTATACCAGGAGTCCCCACAGGAGCAGAGCTCGAGCGGCCCCTGGGACTGACTGCAGCCAGCTCTCTCATTTACAGGTTTCCCTTTCCACAGGCCTGACATTTTTAAGGCTGAGCTGGCAACCAATCTACAGTGACAGCCTCCAGAGAGGAAATTCATATTAAATAACTATAATAGCTTGAGTTTATGGAGAATCTTTCTTATCACTTAACAAGTCATCTTGTTTTATTCTCTCTCTGATCCTTTCCTGTAAAGCATAGAGTGATTCCTGCCCCTATTTTCCAGTTAAAAAAACAAAAATATGGGGACCAAATGTGCTTCTGATGAAATAGGATTAAAGACTAGGTATTCAGATTTCCACTTGAAGATTATTTCACTTTAAGTCTTGGAGATAAAATCAGACATTTTTGAAAGCACGGTGACAGCATACTTTTAAAAAGAAACCAGATTTTATCACAATGCAATCATTCCTTACTTACTTTAAATTTAAAACCTTAACTTCTATATTTGGTGTGAGTCTCCTAAACTTTTGCTTTTATCTGTTAAACATTTTATTTTTTTAACAGATGTTAATATACCAGTTTATTGAAAGTTTGAAGTTGGGCCCTCCCTTGTGCTGCAGTGGGTTAAAGGGCAACACTGCAAAGTTGGCCTTAGCTGACTTGAGTACAATCACCTTCCCAGAGTTCGATCCCTGCC
>NW_004567110.1:32499997-32505108 GCF_000260355.1 Condylura cristata
GCAATGTTTCTTTTTTGAATTTTATTACCATAACTTTTCACTTTAAAAAATGTGTTGTTGTAGTGCAAAAAAGTAGTAAGAGAGAAAGAATATGTCTAGATTAAAAAAGAAAGCAATATATCCACATCTAAAACAAACAAATTGGTGAGCAATGGTGGTACTTCTTTATATTTTTCTATTTGTTTAATGTTTCATCAATGTTGAAGAAAGACAGCAGTCAAAATTATTTTCTAAATACAAATTTCCTCACACTTTCAAGGTAGGCTGAGCAATTAATTTTCAATTTCTACTCACCGCCAAGCATAAAAATAAGTAGAAGTCAAGCCAGGATGAAATCAGTAATCAAATGCCTATTAAAGTCCAGCTGCCCACCTGCCTTTCCTCAGGTACCAGCTCAGCCATTTGCCTGATCAATTATGTCTTTATGACAGAAAGAAGAACTTGTTTATTACATAGATATTAAGCATGACCAAGACATCAGTCTTGTCAACCTCATTATCTGGAAGGAAAAACTTCCCCCCTTCCTTTACTGAGAAAAAAAATTTTCTCTTGAACACTCCAGACTTTTATTGTTTGAAGGCGTAAAGGCAACCTATTCTAATCTCACAAATATCCTCCCTGGCTACATGTAGGCTTCTCTCCATGGTCCTGAGAACTCAGAATCAATAGTGAATATTTTCACTTTTGAACAGTTTTCTCACAATCCTCTGAATGCTCTCATCGCTGCAGTCTCCATTGCTTTTGTAATTGAAGGATTGTTTTTCCCCCTATTTCATCCTTTTAAAAAGAATATTTCTTGGAATCATCAATTTTGTATATCAAATCATCATCTTACTTGAAAAGAAACTAAGGGAAAGAAGAAAATGGAGGAGACAGTGTGAGATCTTATTTCGTGTCAGGGAGCAACTTGAAGTTACTAATTCAGAATTTTCCTTAGAAGTAAAATCTCCTCTTATTTGTGTTGACTTCCCTTCTGGGCACAGAACGTGTAGGAACTAAGAAACTTCTTATACAAGCTTTCTGGAATCTCACTGAACCTTTGAAAACAACTATGGGAAATATTTACTCAAGATTTTCTATTAATGTAAATACTTGTAAATTTGTTATGGAGAGTGAGTCGTGGTAATGAATATGTGCTGAGGAGACTGAAAGAGCTGACTTTCACAGAACCCTCAAGCACTTAGAGATAGCAGTGAATGTTGGGGACCTTTTAAAGCAGTAGTCACATCTTCTATAGAATTAAATTAAACCCCAAGAAAAATGTTAGTGTTATTTTGAAAATGATAATATAATATAACAAAAATACTTATTCCTGATGACTCATACATAGCAACAAGAAGAAAAGCTACAATTCCAATTGAGTCAGACTTCCTAGGAGGCCTCAAGCAATCCTTCATATATTTCTAAGGATCAATATTTAAGCAGCTGCAAGAAAACAAATTTAGAGATTTTCTTTTCTTTCCTAGTTGTGAAATCAGTACAGGCCTTCACAGAACAAGGTAGGAAATAAGATGAAAAATCATTTCCCAACGTGAAGAGAAAATAAGGCAAAGGGTGGAGGGGTTGGGGGAGGAAAGAGATTTTTATAGATCATACCACTAAGCTTTACTGAGATCCAAGAGCCAATTGCTTTCAGTGCTATTTTCTAAGGGATTTAAAAATACATCTCCTCCTAATGTGGTTCTAGGCCACCTCTTGAAATGAGAAATTTTAGCAAAACACAGGTGTTGTGAGCAGGGGACCCAAAGGAAGCAGAAGGAGTTCTTGGTGGAAGCTGCGTAGAGAACAGTCCTGGATGAAACCCCAGCCACCCCACGGCAATTTAGAACAAACGTCCATGAGCCGTGAGGCATGATGTGCTACAGGTGAGAGAACTGGGACAGGTGGTGGCTCCTTCTACCTTTTGATGCTTTTCCATTCAGTATCCTCCTTTATCTATTCTCTGCTCGTGGATGGCCATGCTGATTTTCCCTACCCAGGAGCAGTCCTGCATGCTGGAATGTTGCAGCATGTGTTTGGAGAAAACTTCCACAAGTGATTTTTAGTTGAGGGCCTTCCACTCACATGTTCCCTTAAGACCCAGTTTTCTAGTATGTTCCAAGTCACCTTCCCTGCCATACTCTACATATATATATTTTTAAAGATTTATTTATTTATTTGTACAGATCTGGGGTACAGGCCAGAGATGCGGAAGGTGAAAGGATTCACCAGGGACAGAGTGGGGAGCAGAACAGGCAGATAGATGAAGTATACTGCTGAGGGGAGCAGCAGGTGGGTCAGGAGAGGTCTGCCATGCCATGTGGATCTCCTCCGGGGCAGGTGGGGATCGAACTCATGCAGAAGTGGCTTAAGCTTCTTAGTGCAGTGCTTTCACCCACTGCGCCACCAGGAAGGGCCCATACTCTACATGTTAACGATTCTCTGATGTGTATCTGTGACTAAGATGTGAATATTGAATTTTAAATGACCTCATTGAGAGACACACAGGTGTCTCAGCAACTTCAGCAAAAAAGTGAATTTAAGACACCCTGTTCAGAGAGGCAGAATCCCACTTGAGAATAGATAAAGGAGGTTTACTAAAAGGAAACACAACAGAAGCATACAAGTACCCAAGGACAAGTACTAAGTGCAGTCTGTGGGTGGATATTGGACTGGAAGGTCAGCAAATATGCTTCTTCTTCTGCGTGATCATGATTCTTCATTTCTCTCATCTCAGACTCTCACTGTTCATCTCTGTTTTCTCCATGGCATGAAGTTCCATGTTGCTCTTGGTATTTGCTCTTCTATTTGTTTTTAAAGATGATTTTGGCTGTAATCAAATGACTAATTCATCACCTCAGTGAACTAATTAAATCCCAAGTATTTTTCTGTTTTTCTACTCAGTCATCCTGACTGGACTACTATTATGATCAAAGTTTAGCTCCCTTATTAATCACAAGATGGTGGTCATAAGTCCAGGCATCCATTGAAAATAGAGTGATTTTTTTTTCCACAAGTGAGGGAAACTTAAAAAAAAATCCCATTCAGATTTTACCACACACTAACCAAATATGGTTCCATACCTATACCTAAACCAATTACTAGCAGGCAAGAGATATGCCATTATCTGTAATTGGAAATGAAGGGGTCAGCTGGAGTCAAATTTATCCTGAATTGTCAGCCTCCAGTTGTCATTTGGCACTTACTTCCCTGTTCTTACCTTCAACGATTTTTCTCCTCTTTCATTTCTGCAATCCTCTTCTTAACCTTGTTGAGAAAATTTTCAGCTCAGAGATATAAACATGTTTCCTGCTTCATCCAAATCTTTATTCAAATATCACCTCCTCAAATCATTCCTTATTCCTAACCATCCAATCTACAATTACTACTTGTCACTTGCTAATCCCTTACACTGCTTTCTATTTCAAATAATTGCACACATTTGTTTTTATCTGACTTTCTGCTGGAGTATGACTTCAATAAAGAATTTTTTTTTGTTTGTTTGTTTTTGTTTTCCTTTTTACTCACTGCTATATCAGCAGTGCTTGGAAATTTTGCTGTCACATAGTAAATACTTCGTCCATATTTTGGACTAAACAAAGAATTTCCCAATTTCCCAGCTTCTAGGGAGAAGGGTCTTACTGGCTAAAATGTTAAGTCTGGTGGTTGTTTATGGTCCACTCAACTGTAAACTGTGGGCAGGACCATGAGCTTTAAAGATGTGGTGATCCTACACCCTAGAGCACCAGAGAATACCAGTTAATACCTGTTCTTGCGTAGTAATGTTAATAGTTTCCGCTTTCACTCCCTAACATGCTCCAATTTAGATGATAAATTAGATGAGCACCCTGTGCACAAGAAATGCTCCTTCCAGCTGCTGTGGGAAGAGAGGCTGTCTCTAAGTAAAGGATTGTGAGTAAGACCCGATCATTAGCATAGCTAGTACTCTTCTCAACTCTCTTCTCCATCGGGATTTGCTATCCAGAAAGCTCTCTTCCATTCACCCAGATGGCCCAACCATAAAACTAGCTCCGCTGAGATTTTCAATTCTCAAAGGACATGCCATCTTCATTTAATGGGTAATGAACTTTTTTCAGATGTACTTCTTTATCACATCTCGTAACAACCTCCTCCCTTTCATCCCCATTGCTAACATTTGGGCTCAGAACCTCTATCCTGGAAAGCTGTAATAGTTGTATTTCTTTTAAAGATTTATTTATTTATTCATACAGAACTGGGGTACAGGCCAGAGATGTGGAGGGTGAGAGGATTCACCAGGGACAGAGTGGGGACCAGAACAGAGAGATCAACGAAGTTCATGGCTGAGGGGAGCAGTGGGCGGGTCAGGAGAGGTCTGCCACTCCATGTGGATCTCCTCCGGGTCAGGCGGGGATTGAACTCAGGCGGAAGTGGCTTAAGCTTCTTAGTGCAGTGCTTTAACCCGCTGTGCCACCAGGGAGGGCCCTAATTGTATTTCTTTTTATTCAATAAATGGTTATTTATGTGTCACAGATTCTGCTCAAAGTTCTCTCCAAACATTAATTTAACCCTCAGAATACCCAATGAGGTAGGCATTATCATTATTATTATTATTATTTTCCCCTTTAGCCATCAGACAATTGAGGTACAGAGAGATTGAACAATGCCACACAGCAATAGCAGGATGGGGAATTAAGCCCAGACATTCAGTGACTGTCAGGAGGATCCCTCAGCACCCACACTGTGCTGAGCAAAAAGGTCTCTTCCAGTACTCTCCCTCCTTTCCTGGACTTATTAAAGGGGAAGGACTAGCTAATCTAAACTCTCTAACACAGTGTATATGGACTTGTGCAATATCACTTTGTCTCCCCGCCCCCCCCAGTCTGACCCTATAATGATACTCTTGTTTAACCTTTTACTAAACTTATGTGAAAAAAGCTACCTTTCCCCAAATAAGCCAGGTAATTTTGTCTCTTACTTCATAGATCTCAGTCTCCCTAGCATGTCATATTGCTTGCAATGGTTTGTCTATCAAATACCAATGAAACTTTCAGTCTTCGTCAGCTCTCCTAGAAGCTTTCTTCTTACTTTGATTTGCTTATTCTCTGTTTCTATGTCTAGCTCCCTTATTAATCACAAGATGGTGGTCATAA
>NW_004567110.1:32506543-32526621 GCF_000260355.1 Condylura cristata
CAGGGGCAGTGAAAGGATTCACTAGAGACAGAGTGGGGAGCAGAACAGGCAGATGTACTGAAATACACTGCTAAGGGGAGTAGGGGGAATATCAGGAGAGGTCTGCCGCACCATGTAGGTAACTTCCCTGGCTGGGGATCAAACTCATGCTTCAGTGACTGTGGTAGCTTCATAGTGCTGAGTTTTAACCCATTGCACCACCAGGGAGGGTCCTTAACTTCCACTTTTAGCTTAAATGCTGTGTCATTAACATGGAGATGCATTTATATGGGGAAAGCAAATGGAATAAAAAGGAAGCTAGATCCTTCATTCTAGTGATGCTACCATTCTTTTGCATCTATTGCAGGCCCTGGAACAAAACAATACTGGATTTGGTATTCAAGAAGAGTGTGTTCACTTTCAGTGCTACAGACATTTGTGTGTGTGCAATGACATCTGGACATAC
The DNA here is from genome assembly GCF_000260355.1 of Condylura cristata. Taxonomy (NCBI): domain Eukaryota; kingdom Metazoa; phylum Chordata; class Mammalia; order Eulipotyphla; family Talpidae; genus Condylura; species Condylura cristata. The sequence goes on from NW_004567110.1 coordinate 32,506,989, forward strand.
GTGGGCAATGCTAGCAGGTCTTTACAAAAGCAGATGTTGTGTGAACCATTTTTGTACTACTCACCAGTATAAGGGGCAGGCAAGCAGAACAGTGCCATCCTTTGCCTGGCATTTGGCAAAAAAGAGAAAACAAATGCATTTTTCACATCTGTTCCTGTTCTTTTTTATAGCTTAGCTCTGCCAGCCAAGCAGGCCTGATCAGGCATAATTGATAAATTATTAAAAGCAACTTGACAAGAAGGGCAATGCAAACTAATAAGAAGAAAAAGGAGAATGATTTCACTCATGTCTGCCAGGTGCTTTAAAGAAAAAACTCAAAGGGATAAGATAATCTCAACCAAAAAATAGCAGCATGGTTTTAGGGAAACTTGCAATGCCATGGTGATTAAAACATAAATAACTGTTCTATTTTGCCTCCCACAAGTTATTGGGAGCAGATTGAAAAGTTAAAATTCTTCATATCATGAAATAATAACAGCTACAATTTATTGAGTCCTCTGCAAGGTGCTGCGTGATCTCAATACTTATCACAGAAATTATCCTAATTTTAGAGACTGGAAAACTGATGCCCAGAGAGTATTTCGACAGCTGAGTGAATGGCAGTAGTAGAGCATGCAAGATGCTTTAAATGTGCCTTTTTGGTTGACAAGCTGTTCCTTTGTCCGTGGCTGTTTAAAAAGGTGTTGTGGCTTAGTGGACAGGGCTGGGCGAAAGAACTGCAGAACTTGAATCTTACCTCTAGTACATTGCAGCTGGCAAATTTGGTTTTATTTAACTTTGAAATCCTGTTTCCTTGGTTGGACATGGGCAATAAAATCTATCTCACTAGGCTTTAGTGTGAATTAAGTGAGAAAATATTATATACAGTGAACACTCAGTAACAACTCTGTGTTCTTTTTCCTTTTCTCATTGAATCGCACCTTATATACTCTTTCCAGCAGGCAATCAGAGAAGATAAAAGTGGTACTTAATGTACCGTGGTATAGTTTTCTAAAAATTTTCCTAAGCTGCTGTACTTGATAGAAGAGCTTTCAAATAGAAAGTACTTGCACTGGTTACATTATCTAGTCTTACTGTTTGTTATATTACCATCTTTCTAAATAGCTTGACCCAGTAGCTTACAGTGGATCAGTAGTTCCAAATCATCTTTTTAAACCAATTTCCAAACTGTCTTCAACTCTGCTGGACCAGTGGAAAGAGAAACTTTCAATGTCTCAGCAGAGACATAACTATTGATTCTAGAAGAATTCAACTAATATCTCTACCTTGATTTAGTTATTGAAAAGTCTCTATCACTTGCTTCTGGTCTCTGCCTTAAAACACTATTAGAGCCTAGAAGAATTCTTGTGCTCACTACAATTGTATAAATAAGTAGTGGTCAATTGTTAGTTGATTCATAAGAAGAAAATAAAGACAATTTACAATAAATGACTTTTGAAGATTCCTTTCCGAGTATATTGCCTATGCCTATTTAGCAGAAGGTGAGGAAGTGCAAGGAGTGAAATTCTTGCCTTTGTAAGTTCTAAAATGACATACATCCTTTGGTCTTTCTTTGCATCTGGTGAAAAACACTTTAGTAGCACTCTGTATTTGCCTCTAAGAATACCTGAGATGATTAGAGGAAGAATGAGGCCCAGCTGTAAATGTTCAGTAAGGTTACATCTTGCAATTTGAATAGTATTAGAAATCAAAGATAAGTGGTATCAGTGTGTATAAGCAGACAGTAAATGAGATGCTAAGTAGTTCTTTTTCTATTTGTATTTCTGCTATTTCTCTCTAATAGCAGCATAGTTAATCAGGTGTTCAGCATTTATTTCTTGAACTCTGTGATGCCGTAATTCAAACAAAAATCACAGGGAATTAGCCCAAAAGAAGATTCAGGTCAGATAAACTTGTGAATGATTTGAAATTAGAAAAGAAATATTGCTTCATCACCACGACAGTCTGAAGATATTTTCTTGATACTAAAAGGCATGCAAATATGTTACTCATGAACTTATAACTTCCCAACAGAGACGTAAGTATTAAGCATCTGCAGGTGACGATAAATCTAAGAGAAAACAATTGCCTTTGAAGGGTAACTTTGAATTCCATCAACTAGTTATTCAGGACAACTTCATTATTTTCCCCCAATATAGAAAATGGACAGACATTAGGTTCAAGCTCTACAGTTTACTACTTCTGTGTCAATAGTCAAACCTGTTTGAACTTCTATTCCTCACCTGCAAAATAGAGATGATGCTTGTGCCCGTTACCTATTACTATGAAACCAAACATCCCAAGTATTAATTTTGCTCAGAAACCTAATTGACAAGCCCTACTAGAGACACCTTGTCTTTGCACCAGTGAGGTGAGAGGAAAGCTTGCCAAATGGACTGGAATCACCTCGAAGATCACCTCTCACACGGGTGTTTGCTGCTTGATGTTTAACCTGGGAATATGGAGTATGCATATCGATTCTTTCCGGAAGGGTCACTCCACATGGTGCTTGAGTTTCCTCATGGCATGCAGGCTATATTTGAAAGTAAGTTCCCTACCCTCCCCCACAAAGCTCTGTCAAAGCTAGAAGCTCTGAGCTCTGTACTCTTTTTTTTTTTTTTTAAGATTTATTTATTTATGCTTACAGAACTGGGTACAGGCCACGGGTGTGCTGGGTGAGAGGATTCACCAGAGAAAGAGTAGGGAACAGAAAAGGCAGATCTACTGAAATACACTGCTGAGGGGAGCAGCGGGCGGGTGAGTAGAAGTCTGCTAAGCCATATGGATCAGCTCCCTGGTCAGGGATCGAACTCGTGCTGCTGTGGTTTCTGAGAGCTTCATAGTTCGGTGCTTTAACCCGTTGTGCCACCAGGGAGGGGCCTGAAGCTCTGTACTCTTTTATGATGAACATTGATAGTGATACGTTGTAATATCCTCTACACTCAAGAATCAGCTCATGGAGAAGGGGAGGAACTTAGAGTCACTATTTCTTGAAATAAAAAAGAAATTCAAACTTAACATTAACTAATTTCTAACCTTGTTTCTTTGTCCCTAAGTAATTGTGTTTTGGGTAAGGATGCATAGAGACTGTAGTGCTTAAGCAAGAACGAGGTTCCCCCTGGCTTGGGTAAGTATTGATTGTGGGTATTACATACAGGAACATATATGCAGCACTCCAACCACTCAATGAGAAGAAGCTCTTTTGGCAAGTAAAGCCTCAAATCTCATGTAATTATCATAAGCACTAAATTTACTGATTGGCAAGTTACACAATGCACTATTTTGAGCCTCGGAACCCTTAATCTTTTAAATTTTATTTTTTTTATTGAGGTAACATTGCTTTATGGTGCCATTTTTGGCTTAGAAGTACAGGATGCCACCTTTCAGGTGCATGTTTCCACACTATGCCCACAAGCAAGCACTAAATGGCCTCCAACATAGTCTATGGTGTCCTCTGCACATATTGTTCTCCCCCAATCCTACTCCTCTCCCTCTCTCTAGTGGCCTCAGTTCTTCAGTCAGATTTGTAGGCTTCATAATTGGGTTTCATTTGATCTTTTGTTTCTCTATATTTCACATATAAGTGACACCATCCGGTATTCCTTCTTCTGACTTATTTCACTTAGCATAATCCCCTTTCAACCAACATTCTCAATTCTTATCAAGAGAATTGCCTAGAAGGCCAGTTGGGAGAAATAAACAGTTCTGGCAGAAACTTTTCCCCAAATGTCCCCAAATGTTCCCCAAATGTTGCAGTGAGCCCACAAATAAAACTCCTTACATGTTTGTCTTCCCCTCAGAAAGCTGTTATAATGCTAATGCCAACTATTCAAACAAAATAAATCCCCCACTTTATTTATACTTCTGGATTTTTCCCCCAAATTCCCAGATATTTAATATCACAAAGACTCAATTAAAATCTGTTTACCTCCAAGTTTTATTTTGGCATTGATCTATTAAACAAGAAACTGAGAAAGTCATTGAGAATAGTAGCAAAATGAAGTGCATTATTGAACTGTCAGCAAAACTGCCAGGCATATTTTCTAATTTGTGGGAAAAGAAAAAAATAATGTAGACAGAGTTTTCATTACTTCCATTAAACTGTTGCTTTTGTTGTTGCCAAATCATACTATCTATATGCAGTGCATTGCAGGCGGGTTGAGACTGAAAATACTAATTAGCAGCCAATACTTTACCCGAGGTTTCCTACCTCTACACTGAGTTACGTGTCTGCCATCTTTACAACGGTAAGATCACTGGTAACTTTTCTATTGCTGTCAAAGGGAATAGCCCTGGAGGTTTATGTTGACCCCTGGAAATCAATTTTGGCTTTGAAAAAAATGCATGTAGACAATGTTGGAAAACATCGGTTATATCTTGTGTGTATGCTGTGCAGTTTAGATAGCACAGCATATTTTTCCAGTATAAGCATAACCATTGGATTTCATCAGTGACAACAAGGTAATTAGTTAACTAACTCTTGTGAATATCTTAAATCACTAGATTAAAGCTGTCACTAAATGAAAAGACCTTTTATCTCGAAAGAAAATGCCATAAAATAAAGTCGCCTTGAGAAACACAGCATCTGGACTTTTATGTCATTTCTTTATTGTGTGACTTGATATTTTCAAATCTGTGACTCTATACTCTTGGTACAAATTAAAGATGTAAGATGATTGCTTCAGTTAACCCTCAGGTATTCTTGAGAATGGAGAGTATGGATAAATGAAACCCATAGATATTCCAAAAACATCTATAGTCCTGCCTTTGGGGAAGAAGCTGATGGATGTCTTGTAAGGTTTCAGCCTGAACCTGAATTGGGCTCTGAAAACTGGTGAGTCAGGCTGCCAGGATATGATTCCAATCATGCAGAATAAGGACTTTTGGAAAACCTCTTTTGGCAGGTATATTAGTCATTGATGACTAAACAATAAACTATCATGAATTGAGTGGCTTACAAGAAAGCACATGAATTACCTTGTAGTTTCTATGGGTCAAAAAACTTGCCCAATACTTTGGGGTCTTTTATCTCAGGTTTTTCTACAAGGCTCCAATCAAAATATCGGTTGAGACCAGAGTTTTATCTAAAGGCTCAACAGAGGAAAGGTCTCTTGTCCAGTTCATTGTTTAATGGCAGAAGTCAGTTTGTCAAGGGTTATTAGACTGAGCAACTCAGTTCTTTGCACACTGACATAATGAGGACCTTCATTCCTCACTGGCAGTTGGCCGTCCTAAATTCTTGCCGTGTGGATGTTTCCATCTGCCTCAGAGCATCATTGTAGCCTGCAAGCCAATATTACAATAGAATCTGCTGACATGTGGAAGACACATTGTTTTGTAGCCTCCTCATGGAAATGACCTTCCATTACCTTTACTATATCCTACTGATAGAGGCAAGTCATTATTTCTTGTTCTCGTGCAAAGGGAGGCATGGGCATGAGTACAGAGGTCGGAATTATTATGACTGAATATCTGCCTGCCCGGGAATGGTTGACAATAAAAGGGCTGTATAGAAGGCTAGCTGTGGTTGTTCTGGATAGTGGTTTCTAGACCTGTGCCCAAGTTCTGTGGTGAGACCTTCAGCAGGTAAACAATGGAGGAATGGCTTTCACTAAAAAACTCAAAAACCTGAGAGGTGTAACTTTCTGTCCTATGTGACAGTATGTGACACTGGGTGGGGATAAAGAATATGTTTCTCTGTTCTACATGCACTGAAGCATTGCCTTGTCACCACAGAAACTGTGTTCTTTGCAATAAGAATTTAGCTAGTAGAGCCTTGCCACTTCCAGAGTTTGATCTATAAGGAATTGTGGGAGATTGTGTCCTTGAGTTTCTTTGCCACTATGAAAGGGAATGTTAAAAGTTACAGGAATGGAGGCCTGTTGTCTATTTAGCAGTTTTGTGTATACTGGATGTATAGTTGAATGATTAATTATATGTGTGTGTGTACATACATATAGAGAGAGAGAAAGAGAGAGAGAGAGAGCTTGTGAAGCAATTTTATTTTCTTACCATCTTTTCTTTCTTTGAATCAATGACCAAGTTTGCTGGAGACTTTAAGTATTCTAATTTGTATGTAAAAATAACAAGGAAAGCCAAATTTAAGTTAATTCTTTGTGTCTCACAGCAGATGACTGGGGGAGAGGGTGGCAGCTATTCTGACTTCTTACATCCGGCAACATGTTTTGAACAGTGCTCATGGTATTCTTATATTATTTTGAATGGCTATAAATATAAGAGTATATTAATTCTCAATTCCGTGAGGAATTTTCTAATCATTAAAGTATGTGTATTTATTCATAAACAAATTGGATACACAAAGTGGATATAAGTGCTGTTGTCCATCAAAAGCTAAAGAAGAAGAAAAGGAAAAGAAAGTGGTGGAAGCAGAAGAAGGGGAATGTGAAATTATTTTATATATATATATATTTTTTTTGACAACCCCTATCACATCTCTTCTGAAAGATATACTTCAGTGACCATTACAAAAGATTCATATACTTTCTTTCTTTTGAACAAAGTACCTCAGGTTCCTTGTGGAATGAAGGGAAGGACAAGAGATGACTGCAATCTCAGATTTGTCTATTGAATTGGTCCTACAGTTTCTTTTGTAAGTTGTTTTATATTGATCTTATGATGGACTATTTTCTCTGAAAACCTAGAGATTTCAGGATGGTGTTTCAATACCACCTTATGTCTAATATTTATCAAAACAGGAGAGACTAAAGGATTAAAATGTCTAAACTTTATCACACATTTGTGTCTGCTGGCAAGACTATAAAACAGTTGTTAATATTGAAAATGAGATGAAAGATGTTCTAAATTTATCTTATCAGCACTGTCTTTCAACATAATGATAGTTACTTGACACTATCACATTGCTTTTCAGCCAGTTGAAACCAAGTCTGCAAAGACACAAATTCATTCAGACGTCATGGTTCAGAAATATAGCGTGTTGCCAAATGAAACAGATAAGTGTTCATTCACCTGGGAGCCATATTTTGACTGCATTAATGCGCAAGTTGAAAAAAAAAAGCAATGTTCACATCAATTTAAAAATCATATTTAAAAGACCTCAGATGGAAACTATATATTTTTCCAATATCCATATATAAATTAATATGTACCATCTGGGTTACATCTGGCAACATAAAAATGTTGTCTTATGAACACGAAAGGTGTGAGAACCATCAAGCAGATCCAAGTTGATTTGGCACATTTGTTCACAAAAGGAGGCAGTTCTTTATGTGGTAAGATTTAACCTAGAAAGTAAATAGAAGTTTAAGAACTCAACCCAACATACACAGTTTTGTCAAAAATACAGAGCTAGATTATATTAATATTGATGAGATAACCAGATTTCACTCCACATTAGAAAATTATAAAGAGGAAGAAAAGTTTAGAAGATAAATTGGCATTTGGATCATTTTATCTAAGATTTTAAAAAAAAATATTTACTTATGCATACAGAACTGGGGTACAAGCCAGAGGTGCAGGATTCACCAGAGACAGAGTGGGGAGCAGAACAGGCTGACTGAAGAAGTACACTGCTGAGGGGAGCAGCAGGAGGGTCTGCAGTGCCATGTGGGTCACCTCTGGAGCCAGGGATTGAACTCGTATTGAAGTGGCTTTAGCTTCTTAGTGCTGCTTTTACCCATTGCACCAGGGAGGGCCTATCTAAGATATTTTAAACATATTTTACAAATGTAATATTCTGTGTCATTCTTCTAAATGGGAAAGCCAATATTTAACTCTTAGTCTGTTAGATTCTACAAATCTATAGAAAGTGCCAAATGAAATTCTAAAACTCCCCAATGTGGAGTTTATGCTGCCCATCACTTGGAAAGCCTAAATAAACATCACTTCTTTCTTCTACATGCTTAAACCAACATTCAGAACATTAAGAATAAGATGCATACTTAATAGATTCAATGTTACTTCAATTTTTTTTTTTAAAGATTTATTTGTTTGTGCATACAGAACTGGGGTACAGGCCAGAGGCTCAGGGGCGGTGAGAAGCTTCACCAGAGACAGAGCGGGGAGCAGAACAGGCAGATTGACGAAGTACACTGCTGAGGGGAGCAGCGAGCGGGTCAGGAGAGGTCTGCCGCACCATGTGGTCACCTCCGGAGCAGGCGGGAATCGAACTCATGCGGAAGCGGCTTTAGATTCTCAGTGCTGTGCTTTAACCCGCTGCGCCACCAGGGAGGGCCTGTTACTTCAATTTTTAAAAAATGTAAAAATAAAAAAAATGTACAGATGTTATCTACTCCTTATTGTTGTTTGGAAATATATTTTTATAAAGATGTGGCTAAAAAAAAATCCATTCGAAATAACCACATTGCTCCCTTTATTAAGAGTTCTAAGCTAAAAGCTACTAATATGCTGAACTAAGAGTTTTTATTCAATATAAGCAAGTAGATAAAATATGGAATGAATATGTCTATGATTTGATACACAAAGGATGACGCAACTGCGTTATATAAAAGCACCTATTCCATAAATTGGCAAAGTTACGAGCAAAGCAATACAATCAAATATATAAAGTGCTATCTTTCCTTGATGTGAAGACTGGAGGAAATCTCTACTTGTTGGTCTATTGGCTTAATATCTGTGCTAGGAGGTGACCCTGGAGCCAGTATGCTGGAGAGTGGCGGGAGGGATAGAGAGCAGTAAGGCTGCTGGGAGGGCTGAGAATATAGTCCAGGGCTTCCCCCAACCTGTATACCCTGCTACATTTCTGGGGTGCTCAGTAGGGAGCACCAAGTCAGGCCAAGACACTGTGTTGGGGCCAAACACTCCATGTATTTCCTTTTCCTGTGTGTGTGCCCAGTGTGTGAATGCAGGTAAAATCAATTTGGGGAGACCTAAGGGAAACACTGAAAAGAAAAAAGGAAAACAGCCAACCATGGCCCAGCATGCCAGAAAGTGACAGCTGGCTTTTCCCTGTCAAAGAGGAGGACTGAATTGGCCATTGAGAGAACAGCCCGTGGGTACATGCTGTGACAGAGAGGGGCGGTGGAGGACAGGCCAGCGGTGGATCCCCAAGACCGCTCAGCCATGGGCAGCACTGTGTGAAATCACTATAATCAAAAGTCTGTAGACTCAGAGACCCAATTTTGGCCACATCTTTAGAAGAGCTCTTCTGAGGCGGGTCCACATGAACTAAATTCATAAATCTGATGGCTAATAGTCCAACGGCTGTTTGTGTGTGTGTATGTGTGTGTGTGTGTGTGTGTTGTCAGTGACCTGCAAAACCCAACACCCACGTTCCTCCACCTTATCTCCCGGAGCTAGCCTGCGGCCTTAGCGCTTGCTCTCTGGGCTTGGGCTACCCTAACGCCGCCAATCATCCTCAGACTACTGCGCATGCTCCCTTCTCCCAGGGGCACTTTCCTCATTTATTTTCTCCATTTGCTCCACGTGTTTTACTGGATCATTTCATAAGTACCAGCTTCTCAGTGAGGCTTTCACTCGAGTTCCTTTTAAAAATTCTACATTTTCCCACTCCCGGTCCATTCCCTCTCTCTCTTACTTTTCTCTGTTTATTGTTTTTCCATAGATCTTGTCATTGTCAGACACAAATTTACATCTTACTTGTTTACTTTTATTTATTAAATTGTAAATTCTGGGGGTAAGGAGGGACAAGAATAAAGAGGGAAGGATGGAATATGGCAGTGGACTGTGGGTGAATTTATGTGGGTGCATTATGGTGGCAAAACCTGAGGGAGGGGATCCTAATGTTATCTTAATTAAAAAGTAATTAGTTAATTTTTAAAAACCCTGTGAATTCTAATTTTGCTTATTTACTAGACCATAAACTCTGACAGGGAATTTTGTCTACTTATTCATAATTGTATCATCAGAATGTGGGCCACACCTGGAACATAATGGATACTCAACTAAAAAATGGTTCATAAAATCTGAAATGGGGACCCTCCTCCCCAAAAGACATCAAAAGCAGATTCCCTCCTTCCTCCTATTAGTAATGATCTGAGAGGCGAGGCATTGAGATCTTCAAAGGATTCCTGTGGATGGAGACAGGGTTCATCGGTTTAAAAACTTACAGCTTAATAGGTGCAATTTTGAGGGGAATAAAAATAAAAAGTCGCTAATTTATACAAGAAATATATAACCATAACTACAAATATATATGTGTTTATGGCAGGATACTTTAAGAAAACAGAGTCATAGGAGAGAGGTGATGGGTTGTTATATCTATATAAAACAACCCATATATACATACATACATACACACATACATACACATACATACATATATGCACACATACATATCTACACACACATATATATCTACACACACATATCTACACACACGTTTACATATATCCACACACACATATATCGTATATATATCCACACACACACATATGGGGGTGGGAATGAGATTGTGGACACTTGCTCACGTTTTTATAGAGGCAGAGAAGATATATGACCTGTGTGCTCTGTCAGCTGGAGGAAAGAAAAGCAGGTGGTTTTATGCAGTCTAAATTTGAACACCCAAAAATGGGGAAGAAAGGGATGATTTAAGTGCAGGTTTGAGTTCATAGCTCAAGAACCAGAAGCACCATTGTTCAAAGGTAGGAAAAGAGGATGTTCAACATTTTTTTTTCCTATTCAGGTCCTCACCAGATTAAATGATACCCACATGCATTAGTGAGAGCAATTTTCTCGCCTTGGTCTACTGATGCAATGCCTGTTTCTTCCAGAGACACTTTCACAACCAGAAATGATGTCTTGGTGGTTACCTGTGTATATCTCTTACTTATTATCCCTGGAAATTACAATGATCATTTTATTATCAAGTTGACACATAATTAACCATCATATTATATAAAAGTGTACATATAAAACTTACATGATACATATGATAATTTGTTATATGCAAGCTATGATGTGTAGTACAGCTAGTATATTTATTTATAGTAGATAGTGGAGCATGATTAAAAAAAAGTAAAAATTTTTAAATTGCTTGGGGAATGTGCAACCAGACTAAAAGAACTGATTATATAAACAGTAGTGACAAGCTCTTCAACCATAATCTTGGGTATGTGCCTCAAAAAAAAAAGTTAATTTTATTTAATTGCACTTAATTTCTAGCTCGAATCCCATTCTGTCTATAGCTGAATCAATTTATGACAATTCAAAGTAAACATACTCACTTCAAGGTATGTTCAATCCAAAATTGTTCTCCTTTTTTTCCTTTGTTTATTCTATATCTCAAGAAGTTAATTTAGTGCCAGCCCACTGAAGGGAGGTCGTTGGTTACCATTTTCTGCATTGCTGGCATATGTCAAGAATGCCACTTTCCCACCTGGTCCTTGTAGGACTAAGGTAGCATTTCCTGGCTTCCCTTCAAACTACCTTCCGGGCCTCTTCAGATCTGTCATCTATCTTCCATTTTCTTTGTGCACGCTAGAGGAAGGGTGGGAAGGATAAAAGAATATTTTACATGTTCTCCCATGACAAGTGAACATAGAGGGAGCTTCTGAGGATGGAGCTGGTGAGTGTGATGATATATAGAGAGGCCTTTGAGCTTCCCTGACAAAGGTATTTTTTTCTTCTTTGACTATTACCTGGTTAAACCAGCATGGGGAATCTCCTTGAATCATCCCACCTCCCATAAACACTGATAGAAAGTGAGATGTAAGTTGACATTGTCTTAAGCCCCAAACCTCCATCGTAGCTAGTGGTAGAAATGACCAGCATCCACCAAAATCTTTCATTTTTCTTCCATTGAATGGAATTTTTGCAGGAACTAGGCTGTATAGCCAGGAGCTGCATCTCCAAGTTCCATTTGCATTCAGTTGCAGGTATGGCACTAGTTTTGCCAATTTAGTAAGAGAAAAAATGATTAGTCATTTCTATATCAGGATTGTCACTACATTAAGAAAAGCTGCCCACCAATTAAGGTAGAGATGATAAAACTCAGTGGTGATAAAACTCTTCTTACTCCCTGTAATTTACAAGCATGGCACCAGTCAGGACTTGCCATATAGCCCTAGACATAAACTCTAAAATTCAATAGTTACTTTCTCTTTGAGGGTGTTCAGATGAGCTCTGCCATCACCTGCCTTGGTAACCTTCCTTTATTTGTACTTTATTATTTGATTCACCTTTCTGATCTACCTGCCATTTCATTATACACATTCATCTTTGTAACTAAATTATCTTCAATGTTGATGGTTGGGACACATTTGAATCATTAAGGTGACTGTGCTTACCTGTGTTCTCAATAATCAAATGCCTATTTTAAAAAATGTATATCAGAGAATAAACAAAATATCTTAAGTATAAGATTTGGGAAGCAGCAACTATCAATCATCCCTCACTTTTTTATACTGGCTTTTTGGAGAGGTATATTTTCTATTTGTGGATTTGGCAATCCATTACAACTAAGAGGAGGCCAGCTAAATCTATTCCTCTAACCTGAATTTCTAGAGTGAAAGAAAATATTTTCTAGGTATGAATTGAGTGAAGAGTTCTGGAAAGAGAGAAGTATTCCCTTGAGTAAATTTTAGATCAGTAAAGAAATAGACCCTGAAAATGGATACAGGGAGATGAGATCATGTACTTAGGATACTGGTTATGTCAAGGGGAGGTTAACAATACAGGATTGTGTCTTTCAGTGTACCAGTTCCCTCAGAGTGCAATTTTGGAATTTGGGCAGTAAAAGATGCTTGTAGTTGAGCTTTTAGTTGAAATTATACATTTTGGATAATGAGAGACCCTACATTTCCAGGTTCTTCTTGGAAAGATCTTTAAAAGGGTATGATACCAGGTTCTTTTCTTTGTTATTATAACCAATGCTCCTATTCAGCTTGCAGATAGGCAATTATTTCCAGTCAGTATTAGGAATTATTCAGATGTTAGCGTGATTAACAGGAACTTAAATATTGTTGACTTCATGAAAATGGAGTATCTCTGCTAGACCTGGAAAACATCACCTCATGTACTCTTTACACTTCTCAGATAATGAAACTGAAACTCAGAAAGGTAAAACACATGTCTGAAGGTATCTTTCTTTGTACAGAATGAGGATTATGAGGAAATGCATCCTCACTAGGAAAAGAATGGGGCCAAGGGTATACTCTCAGAAGTAGGGAGTGTATTTGTAACACTACTAAATCCTTTTATGATTATCCATGCACACATACACATTTATGTACGTTACTAGAGAGGTACAGTGCTCTCAATTGCTACTTCCCTCTCTATGCAAACACACATACACACTTCATTAAAAACAACAAAGAGGGCCCTCCCTGGTGGCTCAGTGGGTTAAAGCACAGCACTGAGAAGCTAAAGCCACTTCCCCATGAGTTCGATTCCCGCCTGCCCCGGAGGTGACCACATGGTGTGGCAGACCTCTCCTGGCCCGCCTGCTGCTCCTCTCAACAGTGTACTTCGTCGATCTGCCTGTTCTGCTCCCCGCTCTGTCTCTGGTGAAGCCTCTCACCGCCCCTGCCCCTCTGGCCTGTACCCCAGTTCTGTATGTATAAATAAATAAATCTTTAAAAAAATAACATAGAAAACCAAAATATTGAAATGCTCAATACAACATATAAACTTCTCTAATTTTAGAATGATGTTGGTACACATGTTCAGAAGTCTTGGAAGTTGAAGTAACTTATAAATTGAAAACAAATAAATGGAAAAAACCCACAAATATGCAAAACAAAGCAATTTGGAAACTCAAGGGACAAGTTGTAATAACAGTCAACTAAATGATAATAATAGATGTCAGTAAGCAAGGATTTTAATGTTCATTAAATTCATGTAACAACCTGATGGCTAGTAGAAGGAGTGTCATTTTGAAGACACAAAAACTGAGACTCGGGGGATCACAGAGATTTAACACAACAAATATGCAACAGAGCCAAATTTGAACACAAATTCCTTCAGACTTTATACCCCTCCAGCTAGATGTTGCCTCCTTAAGCATCTAGGAAAAGCAAGTTCAGTTGTCCTCCCTTTAAGTTCTATATCTACCTCAGTCTTGACTGGAGGCTCTCCAGATGCACTGGTCCCTGGTTGGCTGGGGCCGCACACACTCAAGGAGTCACTGCCCTCTAGTGCACATCAGAGGCACTCAAACGGGACAGCTCTCCATGTGAACTAGCAGTTCAACACCCACAGTAAGGGAATTTTACACTGGAAAAATGTCAAGACCAGCAGTTTTCAGAGATTAAAAAAAAAAAAAATTCTGCCTCAGTCACCTAATCCTCCCAAATCCATAGATTGAAGAGGGTGAATATCAGTAAAATCTAGAAACTTGAAACCAATCTTTTGATACTTAGCTCATGGGTATATGTTACTGCTCTTCCTCCCTTTTTCCTCCCTGTGTGACATACACAGTTTTGCAAATGGTGTTGGACTCTGGGGTAGGTGTAGAAAGTGAAGCCTGGCTAAGCAGGACACAAGTTCTCCAGTCTTTCTTATGCTTAGTTCTCCTTAGGAAACTGTTCAGACAATATTGCTAATTCTCAGTCAGTGTCTTGATGTTTCTGGTACAGGGAAGTGGAGATGGGGGCGGGGGGCCCTGAGAACTAGGTCCTTTTCATTCAGACCTGCATCACTGCTCACATGCCCAGCTCTGTGCCATGCTCTGTGCCACGTCGGGGATATAGAGGAGAATCTGGCCAGGTCCCTACACTCAAGGAGATCACCGTGCAGAGCTCTTTCGTGCTCTTTTCCTTATCCCCATTCCATTGGTTGAATTGACATTCCATGTTGAATACATTAGAAACTGAGGTAGTTGATCTTTGAAAGAAATAGCAGCATGGCAATTCCAAGTAAGACACAGGGCTCAGGAATCTCATACAAAAGAGCCCAGCACGCATACATAGAAATAAGAATCACACACTGTAAACCAAGTGCATTTCAAAACAAACATCAACAGCTTTTCAACAGGGTGTATGTACCTTAGGGGTTAGGGTTCAAAGGGCAGACTTTATCATTATAACTCATTGTACTGAGAAGGCTCAAGCCAAATTACAATTCTGTTTAATTTGGTCCCTCTCCTGACCATCAGCTTTAATTATATAGTAGCCTATGTGTATAGTGTATTTCACCCAAATAACCTTATTAGAGAATGAGTCACTCTTCAAGAATTGATCCACTTTCCCTCTCTGGCTGTAACCTATAGCTTTTGACTTCAGCCTGCAGCCTATAGTTTTTGACTTCAGTCTGCACACTCTTCTCCTCCCACATGTCACATACCCCATCACTGTGAAGTAGAAACTCTGAGTGTATGAATGTCAAAACAATGTGCTAATGTGGAATCCAGCCACCCAAGTTTGTTCTGAGCACAGCTATTGCGAAATCCAATCTATTTTATCACTCTGTCTTCGTGCTGGATTTAGCAGCTTCATAATTCCACACCTCTGTCAACGAGACCCTCATTATGCAGGCTTCTAAACATTTTACTTGGGGAAAGAATAAACAACATATTTAGTACTAATGAGGTGAGATATTGCTTTTTTATTTGCATTACTGTTTAATGATTGCAATATCTCCAGCACTTTGAGCTCTGGGAGCTTGTTTTGATTGATGCAGTTTTCCAGCGAGCAGCTCTTGCAGACAACCAGCTACTTGCACAGTCAGTTTGTCACATGTTTGGGATGTGTGGCTTCAGAAGGGTCGCAAAATGGGGGGCCCATCTTCCACTCACCATGGATGCCGTGCAGGTAGGATGCTACTCATTTGTTTAGGGTTAGCTTTCAGCATCAATATTGAAAATGGACTGTTCACCAACCAGAGAAATTTAATCATAACATTTTCCCACTTATTTTCCTCTTCTCTTTCTATACAACGATTGTGAAATGTCAGCAATTTTAAATGCTTTTCCCGACTCCTAATTCATCCCAATTCTTCCTGCCTCAAAGTTCATTTACTCAAACAGTCATCACTTGGTGCCATCTTATAAAATAAAGTGAAATACTCCACGCTTAACTTCAAACTCAACATGACAGACAGCAGCAACTTTGGGGCTCTAACTGGAGAGAGATTGGGAACAATAGAATAATTACAAATTTCCTTCACCACAGGTCAAATGCAAAGACAAATGAAAAGATTAGAGTCTTTGTATCCAGGCACTGATTTGAGTCCCAGCTGTGTTCCTTAGTAGCTCTGTAAATTTATGCTTGTTATTTAATTCATTTGACACGCAGGTTCTTTATCAACTAATGGGGATTAAAAACATATGAACTTCATTGAATTCTAAGGATTAATAAGATAATGCACTTAAAATATCATTGTCCAAAACCCTGGCGCATATCAAGCACTCAAGACTTATTTGCTCTTATTATTATTATTATTATTATTAAAACACAACAAAATGAGGCAGTTCACAAATAATCAACACAGAAAAATAGCAGTGGCACTAGAACTAAGTTTGCACAAGAAGACTGAAGAAGGGCAGTTTCATTTCTCTCTGTGTTTAATCCTGAACTTTGAAAGCGAAAGCAGTTCTCCACTCACACCCAAAAGGAAGCCTTACTAGCTTAGAGAAGGTCCTTATG
Organism: Condylura cristata; assembly: GCF_000260355.1. Classification (NCBI taxonomy): domain Eukaryota; kingdom Metazoa; phylum Chordata; class Mammalia; order Eulipotyphla; family Talpidae; genus Condylura; species Condylura cristata. The sequence continues at coordinate 32,523,509 of NW_004567110.1, forward strand.
CAAAAGAAGAAATAATAAAGACCTATTTTAAATTGCAAAATGTGTGCTGGGAAACTCTCTACTCAGATATATTTTCTGTCTCTGTTCACGATCTAAATATGAAGCCTGAAGATGTGGATTTCAATCTTGACTCTACCTCTCCAGCCTATAAAGAGAGCTCTATGCATTTATATTAAACAATCATGAGTCTCACCTGGTGTAATGCAATGCACGAGACGGTTTATAATGAAACACTTTATATATGCTGTTTATTATACTTCAACTCAGATGGATAAATAAGATACTATTTAATTAGTAATTCCATTTAAATTTTCTCATGGTTTTACTTAACTCATAAATATGTTAGGAGGAGTTAATTTATTTAGTATTTTCCTGCCAGAATGCCTAGGGTGAGAGGTCCACTTTAACATCATGATGTTATCGCATGCCAGAAGACTGTCTCCAGAGCAGACCATGCTGAAGTATCTATAGATCACTTTCATTGCACATTTATCCAGAAAATGAGATCTTAAAAGAGAAAAGCGGGTACTAGGAATTAAGCAAAACAAAAGTTTCACAACGAATAAACAGACTTTCTGGAAACATTTAAAATTCTACAAGGGTGAAACAAGTTTGAACTCAGTAGGACATCAGAATACCTCCTTTGAAAAAAAATCCATGGCTCTTGAATGTATTAAAGGAAATGATATATATATTTCGTTTACTATCTGGAATCATTCTATTGCTATGCTTTTGTTAAGGGTGTCTTTGCTATGTAATATGAAATAAAATATATTAACCAGTATAATTGGCATAACACTAGACATGACCATCAATTTTGTTTTACTTGATCAATACTTCTGTATTATACATTTTGTTCAAATTTGTTCAAGTCTGCAAACATTTGAATCACAATAAGGTATTACAAAACATAATACAACTTTATCTTTAAATTAGCATGGAAACCATTATTCTGGAGTATACCAAGAACAAGAATTTCTTACCAAAAGTAAAGTAGCATGATTTGGGACTGGTTTTGAAAAATTTCCAATATGTAGTTTAGATTCATTCTCTGGCTTTAATGAGGACTTTATTTAGTCACATGTGTTTAGTGAATTCCTTCTTTGTTCTAGGCACTGTGCTTAGACCTGGATACTGACATGGCATATCTCAAAATAGTGCTGCTTTTGCACAATAATTGAGCCTGCAGTCTGTGGCCTCACTCGCAGTGTCATAACCTTTAATGTGATGTGAATGGCAGGCAGAGAGTGTAAGCACAGAGGTTTGAGAACAGGTGAGAAAAAGTAGGATGAATGAGAAGAAACAGGAGAGGTTTGAGACCTCCCAAAACTCTCACTGAAAAAGAATTTCAGATGTCACTTACTTTCCATAAATGACTGTTTATAGGTGAGTTCTAAATTTTTATAGCTCCAACGAAATGCCAAATTTAATGTTTCATATTATAGAATACACTGCAAATTGCTGCATTAAAATAAAGATTGGCTAGAGATTTTGAAGTTGTGAGTCTGTCTTTATGTCTTTGTAATGTTTTGGTATATGATAACCATACTCAGCAGTGAAAATAGTAAAACAAACCTTTCATAAAAGGGGCATTAAATAAAAATTTTGGTACTCACAACCATAATTACAAAGGATTAGGTAGGTATTTGAGCTTGGACACTATGGAGAGTTATTTTCATTTATGTTTGTTTAAATGCATGCAATGCAGCTACAATTTATTGTGATTATAACCAACATAGCTGGTATTCTATAAACTAGAAATATGGGTTGAAACACCATTTAACTTAAATCTTTTTCAAGTCAGTAGCAGTGAGTTGCCTATTCTTACTGCGAGAAAGGACAGGAATTAGTTGAAAGAGATTAGTTATGATGTAACTGTGTTTGTGTTAAAAGCATATCTTGGAAATTTACTCATTTTTGGAATTCATTTATTTCCCCCACATTATTAATAAATAGCAGTGACAGAATCTGGATTCTTTTAGTAAAATATAATATGTGTATCTACAAAGGCATGGAAAAGGCATGGAAATCAACCTTTTGAGAATTAATTCCTTTCAACCCCTCCAGCTTTCATGCATTGTCCTTTTATGAGCCATCTTTCTGGCCCTGCCCGAGGCAGGGTCGCAGGGAGATGGTGACACTCTCATGCTGAGAATAGCAACACTGCTATTAGGCAGGACATTTTTCATCTCAATATGAATCTTGACAAATGTAGCCACTTACTGGTCTACTGTCTTTTGATTCTCAACCTGCTGCCCATATTTTTGATGCCTAGAGTTATCCAACCTTTATTCTTTTTTTTTTTTTACCAGCAATACCTACTGGGAATTACTTAAATATGTCTAAATTTGAACTCAAGTCTGAGATGCAATTTTTCATCCATCTTACTTTCTCTGTGATTCTCTGAATGCCTGGGGAGGAATTGTTACATTTCACTTGGTGAGAGGGTGGATAACCCAATAGTGAAGGACTCAAACAGAAATCACAGGCTTCCTCAGAAGTTAATACAGAATATGTTTTCTATAGACATATGGAGTTGCATATTACAAATGATGAGAAAAGCAACATATTTGATGACAGTCAGCAGCAATCATTTAAATATACTAAACGTATTATGGATGCATTTCTATACGTCAGTGTGATGTATTATAATTGAGAAAAGACCCCTGTAATTCTAATGAATGTACACAGGAGTATCAGACAGAGAATCCCATAGGAAAATCCATCTTTTCCCCATGTTCCAAGTCAAATGTTGGTGCTGTTCACTGGTGTCTTCCATTTTTAGTGTCAGAAGTAAATATTTACAATGGACATTCATTTCCAGCAGACTTTTGGGGCACAGGAAGCATGTCAACATAGAAAATGTTTCTAAAAACTGAATGGGGATCTGTTTGGTTTTTCAAAATCATACTAACATATCAGTAAATTCATCACTACTTTGAACTTCAACATTTTTAATTCAGGGCCCTCCCTCATGGCACAGCAGGTTAAAGCACAGTACTAAGAAGCTAAAGCTACTTCAGCGTTAGTTCGATCCCCTCCCTGGAGGTGACCCACATGGTGTGGCAGACCTCTACTGACCTGCCCACTGCTCCCCTCAGCAGAGTACTTTG
>NW_004567110.1:32526721-32581820 GCF_000260355.1 Condylura cristata
GCATTGGCCTGATCCACCTCCCACTTAATTCTAATCACTCTGTCTCTGGTGAACCCTCTCACCGCCCCTTCACCTCTGGCCTGTACCCCAGTTCTGTATGCATAAATAAATAAATAAATCTTCAAAAAAAAAAAGATTTTGCATTCAGTTCAGTGGGCACTAATTACCCAATACTCTATGCTTTGTCTTATTTGCATTGGCCTGATCCACCTCCCACTTAATTCTAATCATCTCCTTATGTATGAGCATGGAGTGGAGGGACATTACTAGATGTGGGCACACTGGGAAGAAGAAGATAAGCTGGGGAGAGTGGATATTTGAAAACTTGCATAACAAAAATCAAATGCTAGCAGGCACAAAGGTCAGAGTAAAAATTCCAGTTTGTCATATCAAAAGTTACAGCAATAGAAGATTATGAATAGCACAGGAGTAATTAAGGAAGTGGCCTAAGTGACTCTATCGTATGATAATATATTTTACCATTAGGTTCCAGAAAGTAAGAGGCCCTGACATGCTAAATTTGTTAAGACAGAGTGACATACCTATTGGGCATTTGTTGATGCTCCTGACATCTCTTAACAGTTTATACTAAAGCTATTATTCTTGTCAAATCATTATATTTGCCTTCTTATGTCTATCACACGGAGTTGGAACTATAAGAATTTTTGGAACGGAACCTTCCTAGTGGCGTGAAGGGATTAAGTGCAGCACTATGACGCTATCCACCGCCACCACAGCATGAATTCGACCCCTACCAGGGAGCTGACCCGTGTGGTGCAGCAGAACTCTCCTGTCTTGCCTGCTGGTCCCCACTCGATCTATGGTGAATCATCTCATCCCATGAACCTCTGGCCTGTACCCCAGAACATATATGCATGAATAAATAAATCTTTTAAAAAATTTTTGGAAAAAACTATCTTGGCTTAGATTGGGATGAAACCAAACAGCAACAACAATAATAATAATATGAAATTTAAGAACATTTATGAAAATCTGGTTCACTGGCTATACATTAGATTAACCTGGAAAGCTGAATTGATACTGTTAGTTGGCTTGTTTTGGTTTGATTTGATTTGTTTTTTAAATGTTCCAATGATGGAGTTTCAGTCAAACAAATTTAGTACATTTTCTGGTCACAAACATGAATATTTGTTTAAAATCTTTCAAGGTGATTTAAATGCACAAGAAAAATAAAGAATAAACAACCTAGACCTACTGATCCTTGAAGTCAAGTTTAACCTTACAGGGCAAATTGAGACATTCATTGGCTGAATTTTCAAGTATAAAGCATGAAGAAGATTATTATCCATTGAAAATTTATGCTGATTAATTCATTTTTTAAACATTTATTAAATGGCTACTCTATACTAAGCACAGGTATCAAAATAAGAGCAAACAGTAGAATCTCAAGCAGAAATTTGCCCTTAGTAATTCCAAAATGCATCACTGCCCACATAGCAAAAAAATGGATTAGTTACAGTTCAAGGCTATTTCAGAAATTTCTTTTTGGGCCCTCCTGGGTGGCATAGCAGGTTGAAGCTAAAGGGGCCATCATGGCTGCTTCAGCACGAGTTTGATCCCCGGCCTCAGCGGTGACCCACACGGTGCAGCAGACCTCTCCTGTCTCACCCACTGCTCCCTTCAACAGTGTATTTCTGCCTGTTCTGCTCCCTACTCTGTCTTGGGTGAATCCTCTCACCCCTGCACCTTTGTCCTATATCCCATTTCTGTACACATAAATAAATAAAATCTTTTTTTTTTTAAATAAATTTCTTTACACCTGTTCATTGGCTCTCATCCTGTCTTTCACAGACGTTCTTAATTTGGTTTGAGATCTTCTGCCCTGCAAACTTGTTTCTGCTGTGGACTTTTAAGCCTGGTATTTTTATGTGACCTCCTCACAATTTCACTCTTAGATCCCCTAGTATCTTTGGTCTTTTCAGTGCTCTGACTTTTGCTGCTCCAGCTGCCTTGGTTAGATTTTTGCTCTTTAAAGAATAATCTCTTTGATAGCTCTAGTTCACTAGTAAAACTGCAGAATGACTTTGATACACAATGGGATTAAGAACCACAGCTCTAAAAGAACATGAAAAGGTAGAAGAAACCCCAAGTTCAGTAGCTTTTTTTTTTTAACTCACTAGGAACTTCAACAAAGTATATGCTTTCTCTGCTTCAAAACCTATGGCAAGCTCATAATATGAATTCTATTGACTCTTTGTGGAGAAGAGGGAGAAAAGGAAACTCACCCACAGACCTTTTGCACAGACTGCATGACTGGGACTCAGTTTCTTTAGGGCATGTACTGTATCTAAGGGTTTTTAAGTATTCTAAAGACATACCATTTGACTGAATTGTTTTAAAGTTATTTTATTCGGCAAAACCGTAACCATAGCTCTCCTTTCAAAAAACTTTCTTCTTTCCAAACCTAGATTTTTTTTGGAGGAAAAAGAAAGCCAGGTAATATCAAAAACATATCTAGTGACAGTCAATAATGGATCAACACTTTTTGTGTGAAAAGAAAAATAAGTGTCATCTACCTCTAAAGATTAACAGGTACCCTTTAATTTATTTTGAAAACCTGGTGACTAGTTGTATAACTCCATCACATCTCCCTAAAAGTATTTGTGTTCCCTGAGGACACAGTATGGGGTTTCTCAGTCTTTCTAACATCTCCCTTTAATTACACAGCAGGCCATTGTATACTTCACTCTCACACACAGGCTTCACAGTAGTAGCATCATTGTGCTGAACACAGTATGTGGCCTCTCCATTTTTGCAAAATAGCTTTCTCATAGAAATTTCATCCATAGACTAATGGTTTCACTCCAGATTGTCTTCCCAAGTGGAAATATCACGTTTTTGCTATTAGACTTTTTCTTTTTACCTTTACCTAAATCACAATATTTTCCTTTAAAGGGAAAGCCATGCAAAAATACATTGTTGGACCAAGAAAAGCTTTAAGATATGTTAATCTTTGATGTATCGGAAATTCCGGATATTTTTTCTTATTCTGACATGAAAATTTCATGTTTTATTTCTTTAAAAATATTATTCATTTAAAAAGTAGGAAGTCCCCTAGGATTTTCCTAATTCATATACAGCTTTACATTTAGATGTGTTCTTGTTTGGAATTAAGTCAGTATTCTTAATCTAGAAACTACAGAAAGGAATTTTTTAAAAAGCAGTTACTAAGGGGCCCTCCCTGGTGGTGTGTTGGGTTAGAGCATAGCACTGTGAAGCTGGCAGTGACCACTTCAGTGCTAGTTTGGTCCCTGCCCTGGAAGTGACCCACATGGCGCAGCAGACCTCTTCTATCTCGCCTACTGCTCCCCTCAGCAGTGTACTTTGATGATTTTCCTGTTCTGCTCCCCACTCCGTCTCTGGTACAGGTACCATACCTGTACCTCTGGCCTGTGCTCCAGTTCTGTGTGCATATATAAATAAATCTTAAAAAAAATAACAATTACTAGGCTGGCTTATCTACAAAATCATCCTCATATTTTCACTCAACTCTCCAATTGTATGATCTCAATTTATTAGCAAAAGTCCATCAATTATGTTGCCTGTATTATTAATTCATTCTTTTCTTTCTTCAATAATCACCTACTCTTGAGTGCATTGTGCAGCAGAAACTGCTAATAGACAATGTAAACATGAGGAGGACATCACTTAGTTTATATCCTTGGAATTTGAAACTTAAGTAGTAAAAGGAATGGAAATGCAGAATAATATGATGTCAACAGTATTTGATGAATGTCACATGAAACATACCAAGTATGTTGTAGGTTCATAGGAGAGAAAATAAAGACATTTCATTCCAGCTGTTAGAGTAGGGAAGTCTCTATTTTTCATTCTTTTTAAGAGTGTCAACTACATATTCTTGTGAATATATGAACAACATATCTTTAGGACAGTAGGTGTCCTTAGGAGTTGTACACGCCTGTTTTGCAATGAAAGACTGTTATGTTTGCCCATGAAACAATGTGTGCGAATACAGAATACAACTGTTGCCCTTCTTCATCTTCTCAAGTCACTGAGGGTATGTCAAAGCGATGGAGCCTGTGAGAATGACTGGCACAGATGTGCCCATGGGAAACCCCACTGATGCTTGCCAACTCCACATGCTGCCAGTTACCTGCACAGACCAGGAATAAAAGGCCACATTCTTTCTATCAAATTGAATATTAGCCTCATTTAAAAAAACAGGTGCTTGTCTTCATCATTTCAGGCTGTTCGTTCTATATTATTTTCACTCTTATTTAACACACTCATTTTCACAACTTGCTTCAGAAAACCTGGAGTATAGCCTAGTGAAATATATTTTAGGTTTCTCAGCTTCATATAAAGATATGAATGGCTGAAATTACACAAAAGTATGCTATAAATAATGAAGGGAAATTACCAATAATGATTTAAAAACTCGTTATTTTTGCATATGTTTTATAGTTTGTGACACCTTTGCCTTTATTTTCTAATTTGTTCCTTGTAAAAGCTATGCAAAGTAGTCATGCAAGTATCACTGTTCATGTTTTATAGGTAATGAAAGTAATGACAAAGAGATTATGTCATTTGTCAGAGATACACAATAATTGAGAGCTATTGCCAGAAAGCAAACACCAAGTTTTATGACTAAATTCATTGTTATGTACAAAGATAATTGTGGAAGTTTGGTTACCTTTTTTTTTTTTTTTTGAGGAAGGTATTTGTAGTCTTTTCCAGTTCTGAGACAAAATCATACAGTCATTTATTTTGTCTTCATATTTCATCAGACCTTATTATATTAGTAGGGGGAATACATGTTTTCAGATAACTTGCCTTTACTCCATTAGCTTAAGTCTACTTTTCATCATTCAGAGTGTATTAAACCAGGGGGAAAAACACAGGAAATCATCATTTAAAATTCAAGACGAAAGCAGGATTTTGGACGAATTAAGGATGCCAAGTGGTATCTGCTGATACCATAGCTGTCATTCAATAGTTTTCTCAGTCTTCTCCTCCAGCAACAAAAAACAAAGTGTCTGAGCTTAGCCAAAGTTGGACCAATGATGATATGGAGTGACAGGTCTTCATTGCACAGGAGACAGCTTAGCTACTTCTAGCATTGGGCTCCTAAAAGATGCATATGGAACACTCAGTCTATGAATGAAGCATGTGTGATCTTCAGGGAGAGCCGGCCAAAGTGCTAAAGTGCATGGATTTTAGATATGTCAGTGTGAACATGTGGCACCGTGTGAATAAAATGTGATAGTGCCTATCAGAAAGAGCCTGCATCATATTCTACTTGACACATTAAGCAAAGCTTTTAGTTCTGGGTGTAACGATGACGGAATTTTGTTCACAATTGTTTCATGATTGTTTGTTGTGGGACTCAAAATCCAAAAACTTTATTTTCCCATCAGGAATGACTTATAGGGAAGCACTGTATATTTAATAGTATACTAATTACCTTTAGAGTTGAGAAGTCATTTATTCTCATCTTCAATCCAAAGAGTTCAACCTGTTGAATACCCCAGCAAACTTTATACTTTGCATTGAGAGCCTGTCCTTGCCCAATCAAAAATGTTGCACCAAAAATTACATATTTGAGCTGTAATTGCATATTCTGTAATTACAATTCTTAGATCAGATGAAATAAAGGGAGTAATTGTGTGCATATGTGTGCATATATATTTAGTCATATATACTGAGCTTAATGTTGTGTGGTAGTATTTATAGTTTTATTTGTTTACTTCTTGTTTTAAATTTCCAATATACACCAATGTATTTCTGAACTGTGTTGTTTATAGATCATTTTACAGTAAAGGTGTTTTAGTCTGTGTTCCTTAAAATTCAGGACCAGAAACAAATTGGAAGTGCTTCATTGGGAATTGTGATTTGAGAAGAATAAATGAGAGTTGGGGATTGCAACATCCTATGAATAAGGATGAACCAAAGATGCCTCTCTGAGCTCATTGTATATGGAATATACGATAACTGCTTGTCCAATCTTATAAGATCTCTTGAAGAAACTTGGAAAGTTCAGTTTAGGACTGAACTGACTGACCTCTAAGGTAAGCAAGGAAGAAGCATCATCCATGTCCTCCATCTGGCAAGATTGTCTTAGAACATTTCCAGTTTACAGTGCAGTGAAAAACAGAATTACTTCACCCTAGCAGCAGTATCAACAGAGGAATATAGAGAAACAAAATACAGCCAGAAAAAAAAAAAAAACAGCAAATGCTTGACATTTGACCACAAAATTCAGGCAGCCGGAAGGGGATGATGTTGGGGTGGCGGAAGAAGAAGGGATGCAGTGAAATATGTGGAGGGTTATTAAAACATTGTTGGTGGTCATGATGTAAAAACATATTTGTAAGAGGTTTGCACCTATATCCCTGAAAAATACATAATTGGAATTTTTAAAACATACTAAGTCTAGAGCCCTCCCCTGGTGGCGCAGCAGGTTAAAGCACAGCACTAAACTAAAGGCACTTCAGCATGAGTTCATTCCAAACCACCCCAGTGGTGACCCACATGGCACGGCAGACCTCTCCTGACCCGCCTGCTGCTCCCCTCAGCAGTGTCGTTAGTCAATCTGCCTGTTCTGCTCCCCACTCTGTCTCTGGTGAATCCTCTCACCACCCCTACACCTCTGGCCTGTACCCAAGTTCTGTATGAAAAAATAAATAAATCTTTAAAAAAAAGAAAATTAAAAATATATTAAGTCAAGAAATCGGAAGTAAAATTATAAAATATTTTGAATGTAAACAAAACCAACAGTGGAAGCAGTGCTTATGTGGAAATGTGCTATTTTTATTACTTGTATTCATAAGAGGAAAATCACAAAATAATAACCAAATTTTCAATCTTAAAAAGCTAGAAAAAAGAATAGCAAGTTAAACCCAGCACAAGCAGAGGTAGAAAATAACGAATAGTTCAGAAACAAGCAAACCAAGCAATAAGAAACAATAACATGGAAAAATTTAAAACAGAAAAATATAACCTTTGAAAAGATGAACAAAATTGGCAAAATTTTACATAGAGTGACCAAGAGAAAAAGAAGAATCAAATTAATAGAACCAGGAATGTAAGTTGGACATTAATAAAGATCTTACTGAAACAACCAAACAAAAAGATATTCGAAGAGAATACTATAGATAATGGTATGTTAACAAGTTAAGACAACCTGAACAAAATAGGCGCATCCCTAGAAATGCACAAACTTCCAAAACTAACTCAAGAAAAAAACAGAACATCTGAATAGACCTAGGAGTAATGAAATGGAGTCAGTAATCAAAAATCTTTCAGCAACACCAACAAAGAACCCAGGACCATAATATAAATTCGCTAGTAGGTTAAGGGGAAGGATGTCCTAAAGGAACTCTGCAGAGTCTTGTGGACACCACCCCCTACTCCCGTACCCTACAGTACTCCAGTGATTGGAAACTACAACTCCCAGCAGTACCAGGGAGAGACTACGAGGACCCAAGGGCGGAGCTAGCAGGAATGGATTCTGGGACATTTGGGGGATAAATAGTGCGAGATTGCACCTCATGCATGTTGGCTCCGGCTCCGGCTCCGGCTCTCTCACTTGGGAAGCAGCTCTCCGGACCCTGCGACTTAGTCAGCCTAGCCGTAAGGTATTCCACTTACTTTGTATCCTGTTCACTTTCCCTGGGCTGTTTCCTATTCCTTTCCCCTTTTGTAAATACACCCGTTATTGACCCTTTTGTGTGTATCTGCAGTGTAGCTGAGTTGTGAGCGTGCAGGTGAGGCCCCACAGACAGGCGGCCCAGTCCACTCTGGGCTACCTGTAACAATAGATTCTACAAATGAAGAATGATTAATGCCAATCCTTTTCAATTTCTTCCATTTTTTTTAAAAAAAGAAAATTTTGTATGTGAACGTAGATGCAAATGTCTTTAAAAAACAGTAGCAAACAGAATCCTACAGCATGATAAGCTAGTTAAAAGACCTGCACATTATAAACTACAAAATATTATTGAAAGAAGTTAAAGAAGGTACAAATTAATGAAAGACATCCAAATGTCCAGGAAAGAGGAATGAATAAATGAAATAGCCATAGCTGTGAAATGGAATGTTACTCAGCCATAAAAAGAAAAGAAATACTGACATGTACTACAACACATGGACCTTGAAAATATGCTATATGAAATAAAACTATCACAAATTGCCACTTATTGTAGGATTAAACTTTTATTCAAAATGTCTATCTACAATAAACAAATCCATAGAGACCGAAAGTAAATTATTGGTTGCAGGTTTAGGGATGATAGAAGAATAGAGTGTATTTGCTTTCTGGATACAAGATTTCTTTAGAGGGTGAGAGTGGTGAAATATTTAAGAATTAGACAATAATGATATTATATTGTATCAGAAATATTAAAATAATCCCCCTGAAATGTACATTTTGAAATGTTTAAAATGATGAATTAATAAAAACTTTTTAAGTTTATTGAATAAAATATGTTATAATACAAATAGTAATAAACACTCAAATGTCCATGAGTCAATAATATAAATATAATTATTCTTAATTTCATAAGATTTAAGATTTTCTTCTTATTAAAGGTAGAGAAATGCGCCATAAGATTATTTTAAAATCCCCTTTAAGTAGCTGCCTGAAGAGAACGAAAAGTAGGTTTGGCTGTTTAGTATGAAAACTGGGCTATTTCTTTGAATTAAACAAATGCAAACATTTTTATCTCAAATCATTGGATTCTCAGGAATAATGGACTTTAACTATAGCTTCCAGTTATATTCATTTACATTCAAATTTGTGGCTAAAATCAAAACTCTTTCAAGTAAATTAAATAGACACACAAATTTATGTCTACATCTCTAGCACTGGAGGTAGAGCTCCTTGATGTAATTAAATCCTTCATCATTTGGAGTCATTCTAAGAATGCACTAATTGTACTCACGCTGGAAACTTTCAGGCAATAAATCAGGAGCTAGGACTCTTCCTTCAGTATGATTACTGCTCTGCTTCAGCACGAATGTGCTTTCTTTCAGGGCTCACTAATGCCTTCAGTTGTTGCAACATATCAAATTCCTTCTGAACTAAATTATAATGGAATGCATGGTGCATCCCCCAAGATGTATTTGTTTCGAGGTATTTAGGAGAGGCTAGATGAAACAATATCAATAAAATAAACACAGTAAAACTTGCAGTGCCTGATATTGCACATTTTTATTACTATTTATACACTTGACAATCATTCAGTGATTGTTCATTTTTTAGCTAGGTACTGTTTTTGACAGGCATCGAAGTTTCACATTCGCTGATTTCAAGGAGACCACAGTGCTTGGAGGAAAAGACAAAAAGAGAAAAAATGACAATTTAATGTGGCAAGTAGAATGACAGAAATAGACCAGTGTGAGAACAAAGGGGAGGAGCACGTAGCACAAAGGGGTTGCAGGAAGACTTCCAAGAGAGGTATTCTCTTTTTGTGGTTAGGACAGACAACAGGAGAAAGAGGACAGGGGAAAGTAAGCTTAAGCAAAGGGTAAGACTTCATAAAAATACAGAAGTAAGAAACAATACACAGAGCAGGTAAACTGCAGTCTTTTGACTGAAAGGTGTCATCAAGAAAGGTTTTGTCTGGCACATTTAAGTGTTTGGGTCTTACCATATTGGTAATAGAAAACCATGAAAACTTTCTAAGCAAAAGCAAAATACCTATTGATCTGTATTTTGTGCAGGATGATTTTGAAGGGATATGGAATTTTGGGATATACTAGAAAATTTTAGACTGAACAGTCTGAATGAAACATTCTATATATCAGAATAGAAAGCTTACAAATTTGTAACAAAATTTTACTGACAATTAAGAGAAATTTTTGTCATATATGTATATAAGTTCAGACTCCGGGGGGGGGGGGGACGGAAATGGCCCTTGAAAAACGAAGTACTATTTCCTGAGCGGTATTCTTTCTGAGTCAGGCACAGATGCCAATCTAGTGCTGAGAGATTAAGCCTAGGGTCACAAACTGCTGTCATAACTATTTTGGTCTCTTGAAAACCAAAAGGCAAGGAATCCTAAGCTTTATATATCAGGTCTTAGCTATTTACCTTCTGCTATCCATGGATTCCTTAACTCCAAAATAATGCCCAATTCATTATGTAATATTTGTAGATTTTCCAGTAAACTGGAAGATTAAATAAAAATGCAAACCAAAATAATCCATTGGATCACCACAAAATCCAATCAACTTGGACCGTTTGTTTTGTTTTGTTTGTGAGACAGTTTTTAGTGACTGTATCAGGTTGACTAACAATGGCTAGCGCAAACATTGTAAAGGTCACAGCACATTGTAAGAGCGCAGTGCGCAGCCATTTGGCAATACCATCAATTGCTCTGCAATAAATCATGAATATATATCTAGCCAAAGGACAAAGCAGGAAAGGGTTGATACAAATTCCAGATAAAACATAAAAGCATAGACTTCTCTTTTCTCTCTCTGGAAACTTTCATCTCATAAATTGAAACAGTGTCTTATTGTCCTGAACAAAATCCCTCCTTTCTCAGTGGAAAACACCATGAAAATTAACGTCCACTAACATCAATGTTTGTTTGAAGTAAAGAGTCTATTATAACTCCATTAGAAGAGAATTGCTTGTGGCATCAAATTACTGTGGGAAACCAGTCCATGCTCCGCCTCCCCATACACACATCGCTAAGACCCCGTAGAGAATCCATTAGTGGGACCCAGAGTCACACTAGCCTATAATTTTTCTTTGCCTTAGGAAAACAGTAGCCTATAATTTTTCTTTGCCTGAGGTTTTAAAAAGTCCAGCCCTGGCTGAGTCTCATGCATGCTGTCATCATCCCAAGTTCAACTCATATCCTAGTTACTGTCTGGACACCACAAGAAAGATGACTCAATGGAAACAACCTTGTTTATAGTTTATCTAACGAACAAGGAATTCCTCTTAACTGAGTTCTCTTGATTGTGCTATTGTAAATTTGGTTTAAGTTTTATATAAAAAATTCTCAACAACTTGGTTTTAATCTAATATTGTGTTAATATTAGATATATTGTGTCCTTAAAAGTCTGTATTTGATTTTGTAAGCTTTGGAACAATCATAGAATTTGAAGAATGTGCAAAAGACCATATTATTTGTCATAATAGAAGGCCATATTTCAGTGATTGCAGAATGATACTTAAATATATTACATTTAATATCTCAACCTTATGTTTTAAGGCAGCAGTTATCTAGTCATGAACACAAAATGTTAACATAGGCTGTGTTTATTCAATCACATAATATTTTAAAATATTGATTTAGTGATATAATAGAGGCAAAATTGGCTTACATTGTACATGAATCAGAGGCATAGGATCACACCTCCTCTGATGCATGTCCTGCACCAATCACATGCTCCACCAAATACCCATAGTCCTCTACCATAGTCCATTGTGCTGCTTCCCAGAGCTCATTTCCTACCCTCCATCCCTTGTAGCCTCTATCCAGAGTTTGTTGTTAGTTTGGCTTTATCTGATTCATCCAGTATTTGTCTTTCTCTTAGAATTTATTTCATTTAGCATTATTCCCTCCAATTCCACTGGTGTTGTTGCATATGAGAGGAGCTCATGTTTTATAGCTGAATAGTATTACATTGTGTATGCATGCCACTCATATGCCATCCCCAGCTTGCTTCCTTACTTGGCTATTGTAAATTGTGCTGCAATAAACAAAGGAGTGCGTACATCCCTTTCAACTAATGTTTCTTCATTTTTCAGCTAGAAACCTAGCAATGGAATTGCTGTATCATATGGTAGATCGGTTTTTGTATTTTATTTATTTAGTGTTTTAGCATTTCGAGAAGCCTCCACATTGTTTTCACAAAACCTGGGCCTGTCTACATACCCACCAACAATGTGTGAGGGTTCCTTTAAGACATTCCTATCAGCATTTGTTTCTGTACTTTTTCATATGGGCCATTCTCAGAGCTTTGAGATGCATCTCATTGTGATTTTTACTTGCATTTCCCTGATGATAAGTGATAATGATGATTAGAATTTTTCATGTGTCTCTTGGCCTTCTCTATGTCTTCTTTGGAGAAGTGACTACTTAGTTCTTCTGATCACTTTATGATTCGTTTTTCTTTGTTTTGTTTTCATTTTGTGAGTTGTGTGGATTCTTTGTAGATCTTGGATATCAGCCCTTTGTCAGATAGATGATGTGCAATTATTTTCTTCCATTCGGTTGGGACTATTTTTGTTTTAGTGAAAATTTATTTCCTGTTCAGAAATGCTTTACTTTTATGCAATTTCATTTGTTTACATTTACTTTTGTTTCTTTGCCATTGCAGATGAGTCCACAAAGCATCACTGAAGTCAACATGATAGCATGTTCAACTTGTGTTTTCTTCAGTGTATTTAATGGTGTAAGGTCTTCAATCCATATCTTTAAACTATTTTTTGGTTAACTTTTGTATGGCATAAGATGTTGTTCAAGTTTCATTATTTTGCAAGCGGCTGTTCCGTTTCACAAGTTAAGAGACTCCTTTTTCTTCAGTGTATACCCCTGCATCCTTCATTTTAAATTAACTATCTATAGATATGCAAGTGTATTTCTGGGCTCTGAATTCTATTCTGTTGGTCTGTGTGTGTCTGTTTTTGTTTCAGTACCACATGGTTTTGATCACTCTACCTTTGTAGTATAGTTTGAAGACTTCACTTAGGATATCACCACTCTTCCTCTTTTTTGTCAGGGTTGCTTTGTCTTTCCCAGGTCTTTCTGGCTTCATATGAATTTCATTAATGGTTGTTCTATTTCTTAAAACAATGCCATTAGAGCTTTGATAGGAATTACATCAAACTTTTAATTGCTTTGGGCAAGATGGCCATTTTAATATGTTAATTCTGTAATCTAAGAACACAGAGTACCCTTCTGTTTGTTTGAGGCTTCTATTTTTCTTAACAACCTGTTGTAGTTTCATTTGCACAGGTTCTTCACCCCCTTTGTTAAGTTTCCTGTTGGTATTTAATTACTTATTTTGCAATTGTGAATGGGACCATTATTGTTTGCATATAAAAATAGACCTGATTTCTATAAATTGAGTTTTTATCCTGCTTCTTTACTATATTAATTTATTATTTCAATTAGTTTTTAATGGAATCTTTAAAGTTTTTAAAACATATAATGATGCTACCTGCAAATATTAATATGTTGCTTCTTTTCCAGCTTAGATTTCTTCTTTTAATTAATTTATTTTTTATTAACTTATATATTTTCAACATAATTCTTCATTTTTATACAATGTATGCTTTATCATATTGGGTGTAATCCGGCTCTTGACTACCTGTTCTTGTCCTGCCCTGGTGAATGCCTATGGGCTTTTATCTTCACCCACTTTCAAAGCTCAGTGAAACATCCATGTATATCCTATGATGTTCTCTGTGCCTTTTGCTGATATCCAAGATGTTTTAAGACTCATCTTGAGCCACAGGAGTGTGGAACAGCTAACTGTTAGATATTCCTCTGGAGAAAAAAATCAAGGAACCTCCTTTTCTATCATCTTGGTGACATCATGAGGCCAAAATATTTTTAAGTATGCCCCATGTCCTCTCTTAGTTCCAGAAACCAGATCTGATCTATTAACAAATCCCATTAGTTTGACTTCTGAATATTTATAGAATCCAGCCATTTCTCACCAGTACTACCATTTTCTGTCCATCTTTTTAACTTGTTTATTTTACCTGAAATAGTACTTCAGAGCACTAACATTTCAATTCCCTTTGTTTACTGTCTGTCTCCTCCAATCCTAATCAGGATATGCATTACTTGAAGATAGAGAGGTTGCTATTTTTTGAGGAACTTTCTGTAAGTAGGGCATTATTTATTTGATCTTCCAATATCAAATAGTCAATAAATGTGTTATGCCTTATACTGAGGAAAATTCTATATGGCTTCATGTTAAAAAGTAATTTTAAAGTTTCTCTGTTTTGAAGAAAGAAGTGTCAGCTTCCCAAGCTGTCTTTCAATTTCTCAAAAACCTGCTTAAAATATAAATGATTATATAAGCTTTAAAAACAAGCCTGCTACTTTGGCAAGGAGACAGCTATGGAATGTCTTGCCATTTATTTGCTAGAGTTGAATTTTTCTTCTTCAAGCTATTAAACTTTTTTTGCTGGTGAAATTTACTTTCACAGAATGCCCCTCAGCCTTAAACTGTTTGTTCACTTTTATGGTCTATGATTCTGATCATCTTTACACATGAGTGCTCACCGCTGTATGCTATTAAAATAAATTTTAAGTCTTCATTAACTAGTCATATTACCTAGCAGCAGTATTTAAGCATCAGGCTTAGGTATATGAAATAAATATAGTGTGCCTATGACTTTTAGGAAATAGCTTGAGTGGGTATTAAGACTTAACAGAAGTCAGTTCTTATCCAATGTATAGTCTTTGGATTTAATAAAGTTTTGCATACTTATACACTTCACTTAAAGCCTGTTTTATCGTTTATTTCAGCTAAACAAAGATAAATACATAGACAACATTTTGTGAGATATATATTCTATGAAATCCCAGTTTGACTTGAATTTCCCAACTCCAGAAGGTAATAAAGGAAAAAACATGTGACAAGATTTTACATTATTATAAAAAAATCTATAAAGTATCTGGAATTTTATTACATCAAAATTCAAAGAAACTCCTAGAATTCTCTGTCCCCTGGGTATTCTTAGTTAAAGATGTTCTTCTTACTTGTTGATGACACCTTCCTGGCATTCATCACATTGATAGAATTCTATTCTCTTCACTCCTGCTAAGTATGGGAAAAGGCAAACTTGACTTCCTTTTCAGGGTTCACATATTATATTACTGCTTGTCAAATATCCAGATTTAGCACTGATTTGCCCCCTGGTGTGTTTCCGTCAAACCCAGTATATCTGCTTATTATTATTCATCACACAAGAATAATTCACTTTGAGTTTCTTTCTCCCCCACATACACAGTTCAGAATCAAACCTAATTTGGATTTTTGGGCAAATGGTGAGTAGTTTATGGTCCAGACTTTTTTTTATAGTATGTTCTTCTGGCAGCACAGGACTATGAAAACCTCCATATAGAATACTTCCTGGCAGCTTAGGATGACAGCTAAGGAGATCCCAGGCTTACCTATACCCACAGATACACATAATATACACTTATATATGGAACAAATCTCTGAATAGCTGGACCCCAACAAGGGGCAAGAGAACCACACCAAAGCAGATAGGAGAGCTAGAGATGCAGTTTCATCAAGAAACTCCATCCCTGACATAGTGACCAACAATGTGGAGAGATGTCATACATCTGGGTCTCTTCCTGAGGAGTAAGGGGTTTTGCCCCATATCAGGCGTTTCAAGACCTTGGCACCTTGACAAGAGACAAAACTACCCAAAAGTATATAGCTTTGAAAACAATGGAGCTTGTGAGCAGGAGACCAACAGTCTGTGAGTAATTGCCAGCTCCCTCTTAAAATACAAGCATGAAGATTGACTTACTTGGGGCCAGCATAAAGTAGAAGTTTGAATAGCACCTACCTCACTAGATAATTTAAACTCTTGATCAGAAGACAAGAGTTTGTTGGAACAATCTCTGACAACAAAGTCACTGGTGGGCACCAGTTTTGCACTTAAAAAAAAAAAAGATTTATTTATTACTTATGTATACAGAACTCGGGTACAAGCCAGAGCAGCAGGAGCCATGAGAGGATTCACCAGAGACAGAGTGGGGAGCAGAACAGGCAGATCAAAAAAGTACACTGTTGAGGGGAGCAGCTGGTGGGTCAGGAGAAGTCTGCCATGCATGTGGGTCACTTCCAAGGGTGGGGGATTGAACACTCACTGAAGCGGCTGTGACTAGCTTGCAGTGCTGCACCCCAACCCATAATGCGACAAGTGAGATCCCCAGTTTTGCATTTTTACTTACCTTGTTGGAATTAGAGCTGCCAGATGCCAGTAAGTATACAGCTATTTTGCTAAGACATGACTTATGTGCTTGGCTCAGTGAACATGGCCTACTTGGCATGCTCTGTTCCTTCCCACCACCACTTTTTGTTTGTCCTTGACCTCACCACAGTTCACCAACACCTCTCAGCAAAGAGATTACATATTCATCTGGAACCATAATCTTTGCAGCTATCTCCAAATCACTGCATTGGAGGTCAGTAGTGTTTACCACTGTAACCCAACAAGAACATAAGTACTGGCATACTTTAAAAGTGGATACCTTCAGGCCCTCCCTGATGGCGCAGTGGGTTAAAGCACAGCACTGAGAATCGAAAGCCACTTCCTCATGAGTTTGATGCTCGCCTGCCCCGGAGGAGATCCACATGGCGTGGCAGACCTCTCCTGACCTGCCCGCTGCTCCCCTCAGCAGTGTACTTCCTCAATCTGCCTGTTCTGCTCCCCACTCTTGTCTCTGGTGAAGCCTCTCATTGCCCCCGCTCCTGTACCCTAGTTCTGTATGACTAAATAAATAAATCTTTAAAAAAAAAAGTGGATACCTTCAATCAGTGTAAAACTAGCTGCATTAGAAGAGATCCCTCCCATAGAAACAATGACGGGTCTTGGCACAGCCTAAACAATAGGGATCTATCAAGAATAAACCAGACTGCCTAAACAACCACAAGGTTCAAGACATAAAGAGATAGTAATATTGAACAATAAAGTTTAGTATTTACACAAAGCCAAACTTGCAAAATTGGGAGATGAAACTGTTTTACCTATTATACAGAAGCAGTCAAGGAAAATGCAGCAGCAGAAGAGTATTTTCCAAATGAAGGAATGAGACAAAACCTTAGGGAAAAAAGACCTCGGTGAGTGGAAATAAGCAATCTGTAAGATAAATAATTCAAAGTAATCACCATAAAGCAGTTCATCAAATTATGGTGAATAGAAAAACAAAGTGAGAATTTCAGCAAAGAAATTAGAAAATATGACAAAGTAGCTAACAGAAGTTATGTAATTGAAAAATACAATAACTGAACTGAAAAATGATAGGAAAGTTCAATAGCAGAATTGATGAAGCAGAAAAACAGATACATGAGCTCAAAGACAACAGTAGGACTTACCCAAACAGAGCGACAAAAAAAGAAATAAAGAAAAAGAAAACAAGAAAGCTAGCTCAAGGAACCTATGGGACAACATCAAGCCTAAGAATACTTGCATTGTAGAATGACCACAAGGAGAAGTGAGCTAGATAAGACATAGAAAATCCACTTGGAAAATGATTGAAAACTGTCCCAACCTGGGGAAAGTAACAGACATCCAGGTACAATCTACAGTCATTGAAAGATATTAATTGAAAGTCATTGAAAAACTAACAAACTGAAGGGGAAAATTTTAGATTTTACATGAATTACAAATAAATAAAACTAACAGAAGTCACTTAGACTTCTCCTATTTCTATTTAGTACCTAATACAACAATGACATAGACATTATGAAATATATAAAATTATCTTTTATAAATATTATTTGAATAAAGAAGTAATCTATATGTATAAAGCAACCATGGTTTGTCTCTCATTAAAGAAGCCATCTGTTTACAAGATTAAAAATAGGAGAAGCATTACTGCTTGTGCTAAATAGAAGTATAAAAGATTTAAAATAATGACAATTCTCATGTAGGCTGTATTTCAACCTTGATCTATTTTGTTTAATGGATCAGACTATTGTTTTTACTTCTCTCAGTTCAGTAGACAGTGCTATAACATCTTTGAATCATATAATTATTTGAAATTACTTAATACTTCAAATCATATACATTTGTGCACTACTTTCTGCTGATCATCAATAGGTTAATTACTCCTGTTCATTGATTGGGTTCATACATCTTAACTAAATAACTTAAAATGTTTTGTATTAATTTCTTATGACAAGCACTCATAGTTGTTATATTCTTCTGTAAGATTTTTTCCTCATAGTTATTTATTCTTTGAATATAAGTTGACTAAGGCCACATTGCTTCCTGAAACCAGAACTGATTCTACTTTGTCCAACAAGAATAAGAAATTCTCAGAATATAAATAGTTTAGATACTTTTTTCTACTGTAAATGGCACGCAGATGGTGCTTAACTGTTCTCTGAATCATTTCCAAAAATGTGCAACATCCTTAATAGAGAGAACTGAAGATGGTTGAGGTTCTATGAAAATCTTTAGAACTTGTAAGTTTTTTCTAGATTTTAGATTGAAATTGTAATACTTATAAAGTCATTTGTAAGACAAGTCATTTCACAAGAAATGACTTTAAATGACATTTAGCAATGTCTGTCTAATAAAATATTTTAATTTACTTTATAAATTATTGCACGGATAGTAAGACACTAAAAACCCAAACACTTCCATCCTCACCCCCACCCTTTGGCTAGCTTGTGTGCTCACAGATGGAGCTTTTAACAATTTTATTTGGATTTCACTCTTTCTTGAAAGATGTATCATTCTGTTTCCAGAACTCTATCTACATGTTTTATTTTCTTACATTTAATTATTCTCTTCCCCCCTTAACATCATTGCCCCTATCCTATGCCTTATTTTCCTTCTGAAACTTGTAATAAGAGAGTGCTAAAAGCAAGGTAGAAACAGGTAATGAATGGTAGAAAATAAATAAGGAGCACAAGATCTGTAATTCAGAATTTCACAGAAGTCCTGGCAAACACACGTGACTTGTACAAAGCCCATGACCAGCCTTGTGAAATGACCTAAGTGATAGGTAAATATTTCCTATCATGGACTCAGTATAATGTGAAAAAGGTGCCAAAAATTCTTGGACTCAAGGAAATTTAGAAATATATATCAAATAGAGTTGTAAGTTGGCAGAAAATACCCCATTATCAAACAATTGTGGAAATACTGTGTGCCCAGAATTAAAAAAGGGGCTCATGATGCCAACATTAAAACAACTGTTTCTGGGCAAGAACCCAGCATAACTGAGATAGTGCTTCATAGAGAGTCAACTCTCTAAGATCTTTGAACAAATGTTTATATCTTGAGCATGCTTCTTCAGTACTATCATGTTCTTATCACTCTACTTGGTGATGCCTTGCAGAAATGACAAATTATTTCAGTGACCTCTTCATAAGCTAAGAGATGCAAACATTAGAAGAAACTAAGAATCTGTATGGTCCAATAGAAAAGAACTATTTGTTCTGCTTGTAGGGTGGAGTGGAAATAGCAAGTGTAGGATCATAGAAACTTGAATACCTACATAAGGCTTAAAGAATGAAGATTAGGGCCCTCCTTAATGGCACAACAGGTTAAAGCACAGCAGTTTGAAGGTTGCCATAGCGGCTTCAACATGAGTTCATTCTCCAGCCAGGGAGGTGACCCACATGATGTGGCAGACTTCTCGTGTCTCACCTGCTGCTCCTCTCAGCAGTGTATTTCATGATCTGCCCATTCTGCTCCCAACTCTGTCTCTGATGAATCCTCTCACCATCTCTGCACCTTTGGCCTGTCTCCCAGTTCTGTGTGCATAAATAAATAAATCTTTAAAAAAAAATGAATGAAGATTATACTACCAGTAGTACTATGGATAATAATCACAATAAATTGATTTGACATGGAGCTAGTTTCTTATGTTACAGTAGGGATCAATTAAAACCTGAATATTATAATGGAATATTATTCAGTGATCAAAAAGATAAACTCATGCCACTCACAACAACATGGGTGGAGCTGGAAATGATGATGCTCAGTGAAATAAGTCAGAAAGAAAAAGAAAAATATCAGAATATATCACTTATAGGGGGAATATAGAGAAACCAAACAAAGGGTATAAAAAAAAAAAGACAAAATTTGCAGGCACCTATAGCTATGAGAACTATAATAGGGGAGGGGAGGGAGGGAAGATCAGAACAGGGGAAGCAAGAGCACAAGGGACCATGCTGATGGTTCAAAGGTGATGTAGTTGTAAGATGTTTACAGAGACTACATCTGAGGGGAGAAATCAAATATTGAACAAAAACGACCAACAATATAAGAAAATTAAAAATTAAAAAAAAATCCCTGAGTATTAATTGTTCTTCTGGCAATACAGAAATGTGTAACCTTAAATATATGTGTTAAGACTCTCTTATAGGGCTTTATGTATATGTAAGTATTTATATAGAAAGAGAAATTAGTATATATGAGTTTATAGTATATGTTATATACATATACAATTTAAAATCATAATCCCATTCCCCACTCCACCGCCACAAAATGTCTCTGGTATATGACTGTTCGTTATTATTATTATTTTCTCTCCTGGTCCGTTATACTTCTGCTATGAGTGAAACCATCTGTTATTTTTCTTTTTCTTTCTGGCTTATCTCACTAAGCATGATCTTTTTCAGCTCCATTCATGTTGTTGCAAAAGGCATGTGTTTCTTTTTTTTTTGGTTGCTGAGTAATATTCCATTGTGTATATGTGCCAAATCTTTTTAATCCAGTCATCCATTTTTGGGCATTTGGGCTGCTTCCATGTCTTTCCAATTGTGAATAAAGCAGCAATAAACATGGGGGTACAGGTATCTTTTTGAATCAGTGTTTTTGTGTCTTTTGGGTAGATACCTCGGAGTGGGATTGCTGGGCGGTAGGGAAGCTCCATGTTAAGCAGTTTGAGAAACTCAAACAGTTTTCCATAGCAGTTGTACTAGTTTGCATTCCCACCAGCAGTGCAGGAGAGTTCCTTTTTTCCACATCCTCGCCAACATTTGTTGTTGCTAGTTGTTTGAAGATGTGCCATTCTCACTGGGGTGAGGTGGTATCTCATTGTGATTTAAATTCGCATCTCCCTTATTATGAGTGATGTTGAACATTTTTTCATATGCTTGTTGGCCATCTGCATTTCCTCTTTGGAGAAGTATCTTTTTAACTCTTCTGCCCATTTTTTGATGGGGTTGTTTATTTTTGTTGAGTTTCATCAGTTCTCCATAGATCTTTGTGATCTATCCTTTATCACTAGTTTTGTGTGACAAAATTTTTTCCCAATCAGTGGGATGTCTTTTTGTCTTTTGTACTGTCTCTTTTGCTGTAAAGAAGCTCTTTAACTTGATGTAGCACCAAAACTATTTATCCTTGCCTTCACTATCATTGCATCGGGTGCTGTATCTTTAAAGATGCAGCCGAAGTGTATGTCATATAGTATTTGGCCCATCATTGCTTCCAGGTATTTTATGGTTTCTGTTCTTATGTCAGTCTTTAATCTACTTCGAGTTGAAAATAAATAAATCTTAAAAAAAAAAAGAGGTGAGGATAGCTTTTCATCATTAAGATTATGATTTTTACTGTAGGCTTCTTTGTCTATTCTAATCTATATCAGAATGTAAAGAATATTCAGATTTACATATGACTGAGAGAGTTTTGCAAATATGAAAATATATTTGTGATTTTTTTCTGTTTCTAGTTGAAGTTATTAATTTTTTTTCTTCATTTATTTTGAAGAACTGTCATGAGATAATTCAGATTCTATTGTTTGAGCTTTTTACTTTTATTTTTTAACTTTTTTTATCATGCGATTTCATTAATATCCACTTCTCTTAGATTAGCGTTGCATGGTATATACTTTTCATCTTTTTACTTCAAGCTATTGTTTTATTTAAAATAAATTTCTTAGATAGCCTATATATGATTCTTCTTACCATATTTACCTTTAAACTACAGTATTTATATGATTTACATTTAATGTATATATTACTATAATTCGGTTTCAATCTATTAGTTTGCTATTTCTTATCTAGTGTCCCCTCTATTTTCTCTATTTTTTTCTTGTCATCTTTTGAATGGAATTCCATTTTATCTTCACCACTGAAATCCTTGTTATCCTTGTTTCTATTATTAACTGTTCACATTAACTGTTAAACATGCATCTTCAACTTATCACAGTTTACCTTCAAGTAAAAGTATATCACTTCTTGCACATTATAAAAAACTTACAGCAGTACACTTGTATCTCCTCTTTCTACCATTGTACTATTATTTCATATGTTTTACTTTTACATATACTATAAGCCCCAAAATATTTTCTTATTCATTTTGATATACAATGTCAATGATAGTTAAGAGACATTAAAAAAAATAATTA
Organism: Condylura cristata; assembly: GCF_000260355.1. Classification (NCBI taxonomy): domain Eukaryota; kingdom Metazoa; phylum Chordata; class Mammalia; order Eulipotyphla; family Talpidae; genus Condylura; species Condylura cristata. The sequence goes on from NW_004567110.1 coordinate 32,548,789, forward strand.
TGTTCACTTCTATTTTTACCACTTCTGGTACTAATTACTTCTTTTGTATGAAGACAGATTTCCCAAAGGGTCACATTGTTTCTGTCTATAAATTTTATTTTAACATTTCTTACAGTACAGGTAGGCTGGTGATGAATTTTCTCAATTTTGGGATGTAACCTGGAAAAAGATTTCTTTGAGTTCAAATTTTAAAGAGATTTCATTTGGTATAAAATTTTCAGTTGTTTTGTTTCTTTACCCAATCAAGATGTCATTTTATTGACTTGACTTGTCACCAATTAAGTCATTTGTCAAAATTAGCTTTGTTTTTCCTCTCTGTTTCTCTTTTGTAATACTACTTCAATAATTTTTCTTTACACTTAGTTTTCAGTAGTTTGATTATGCTGTACCTAGGACTATTTAACCTGTTTAAAATTAAATAGGAGGAGACTATCATAGGTAAAGGGTAAAAAAAAATGCCAATGTACAAAATGCATTGTTTTGCATTTAATGACCATTTTGAGTCACACAGACTTAAAAAACAATAAATACAGCATGAAACTTTAGCTGAATTACTCGTTCTTGCCTCAAGGTAGATACTCCTAAAGGAAAGAGGAGGAACAAAGAGAAGATATACTTGGTCACAAACTATACTTCCCATCTGTTCTCCTGAAGGCCCAACTCATTTTTGCTAAAAAGCCACTTACTTTCCTCTAAGAAGTCCACACTGCCTACTCCCACCCTCTGTTAAGATGATATTTAATCCTTAATTCTAAAGTCAGCACTTTGACTAACTCATTTCTCTTGCTAAATCTCCATGTATAAACATGCATGTGAATAAACCACCATTTGATTTTCCTCATTACTCTATTTTTTTTCTAAGAACTCATAAGTTTGGAGAGATAATTATTTTTCCTACCCTACATTGGTTTGAATTTTGAGGCGTTCTTGCCTAGCATCTGAATAAATACAATTGTACCAGCATTTCTTCTCTTTCTCATTCTGTAATGTCTTTCCAGGAATTTAACAGAATTTGATAATAAGCCCCATATGCTACAAATGCCATGTTAGATATATTTTCTCTAGCATAGATACTTCCAGGGTGAAGTTTTAATTTAGGTACTGTTAAGTCTAGATATAAAACCAGAATTTCACTTTTGCTTTGGGTTGGAGATTGAAATATCTTCAGCATTCTCTGCAAAGCAAAATGTTATCCCTTAAAATTTGCTCAAATTCCCTGATTATAGAGAGTGGCACAAGGAACAGACAAACTGGGTTGTTGCCAACTATTGTCCAAGAAAAACCAAGGCAGGATTTATGACCCAGACAACTTTGTTTTAGACATTTGGTATCTTAACAAACAAAACATATATTAATTTGGACCATCTGAAAAGTGTTTCTGTGCTTGGATTATAAAGTCAGGGGTATTTCTGCCCTGTCCTCTTTAACATGTAACTTGTAACAAAGAATTTGAGATATTGAACCCTAGGCAAAATAGTCCCAAATTACAATTTGCTCGTCTTTTTCATAATGAATCTTCTATGTTGTTATTAGGATATGTACTGGCTTATATTAAACTTCATTTTCTCTATTTTTCTCCTTGCTTCTTCTTTCTTTACTTGTTGTCCTCTGTAAATTATTTCCAAATCACAGTTCTTATATTTCTACACTGGAGATCACTATTTTTTAACTTCAGTAATTATAATAGTACTTTCTTAATATTTGTCTCATTTATATATCATTTACACTAATAATTATTTTAAAACTAAATTTAAATGGATTGTTTATTTGGCCTTATCCTGAGCAATTATTTTTATCAAGTCAGTTGTTCTAAATTTTATCATATATTAGAAATACCTGGAGATCTTATAAACACAAGTGCTGGGCCTTACCTCCAAAGTTTCTGATTCAGTAGGTCTACTTGAGACTTGAGATATTTCCAGGTGATATTGTTGCTGGTAAGAATCACAGCGCACTCTCTCTCTGCCTTGTGGTTGGTGGCTGTTCCCTTGGCTCTTGATAAAAAAAGAAAAAAAAAAAAGAATCACAGCACTATATTTTGGTTTTGTTGTGTGTGCACACAGCCAATCACATTGAATTTTATATAATAATACAGTAATTGATATATCAAATATGCAATTATTAAAATCAGGAGGTTGCTTTGTGAAACACCACTGAAATTGTTACCTATTGCACTTTTTTAAGAAAAATTTTCTAGCAGATTTCACTCTATTCTTAATCAACCTCTTTTTGATTATTACTTCTCTATTTTTCACCCCCTATGATTACAAAACACTTAATGTCAAAATGTAATCTTTCCACAGATAACATGTCACTAGATATAATCAATACAACCAGAAAAAATATATAAGGAAAAAGTTTTGTCCCAGGGAGCCTAAGGAAAAGAAAATATCTAACTTTCTATAGCACAGAAAGTGAAGTGTTCATTGTATGACTTCACATAGCCCCTGACTTCAGACATAAATCTGGCTGAATTACATCATTATTCAGTATCCCAGAAGGCCACGTTCTCTTCATCATATTACTTGTAAACTACTGTTTAAATGGTACGTAATGGATTTAGAGAACTGCCTGTAAGCATAGCTGTCTATTGACAGAGGTTGACATTGAAGACTTTAAGTGCAGATTAGACAAATATGACAAGCTGATTACTGAAATTTCATCATTTTTAAAATTGTCTCATAAACATTACCAATACTAATGTCTTTAACAAGTTAACACCAATAAGGTACGCAAAATCAAAAAGCAGATAGAAAATCAAGGCCTTTTCTAGAACTACCTCTAAGCCATGTATGTGAAGGCACTGTGGATGACTGTATTTTCACAAACAAAGTGTGCATCGAGCTCACTTTCACCCTTAGGATTTCGCTCACTTGCCTTCTCATCTGGAATGTCTTTCTTGCTCACCTCTATCAATTCAAACTTGACCTTTGCTTCAAGGCTCAGCTGGAACACCACCCCTCTAGCAGAGTCTTCATCAATCTTTTATTCCTGGGAACACCTAAAGCAATTACGGAATGTACAGTTTAGCACTTGGACTCTGTTATATATTTTTCATCATTGATTAATAAACATTATTTTTCCCTCAACCAAACTGAAAAGGGTCTCCCACACCGCCTGCATAGCTGTGCTGAGTATTGTCCCAATGATTCTCCTTTGATTATGTTCATATATCCCCTGACTCCTAAATAAGAATCATTTAATTATATTGCTTCTCTTGCTATTTAAATCCATCTCTTACTTTACTCAAAGATAAAAATAGTCTGAACCAAAATTCTACTCTTAATTTATTATGCAATCATATAGACTTAAAGCTTAACATGTGTATATATTACCTATTGTCTTTTTAATAACTTTAATTCACTATGATCAATGCAGTGTAGTTTTTTAGAGAATTGATCATTTTCATTCAAAGCCTTTAACAGAGTCTTATTTTCAGATTAGTTGCCTAAATGCATAAATAGGTTCTTAATAATTCTGATGAATTCAAAACAAGAAAAATGCTCCTGATTTTCTTTATATAAGAAAGAAACTATAAAGCCTGATATAATTGTCCTGCTTCAGAAACAAAAATAACATAATCACTAGCATCAGGAAAATTAAAGTTGTGCCTACAAAACATTATATAACTAGTTTATTATTTGCATTTTTCTTTGGCACCATGGAGGCAATAATAATGTCACATGATCTCAAAATCTTTTCCATAACCATCATCTGACATGTGTGGGGGTTGAGATAAAATCAAGATTTTTCATATACTTGATTCTAAGCAACCACTTTGTTTCATTTCTTAAATGGAAACAGCCACATTCACTGATATTTTGGAAGTTTTGAGTCTAGGTCTTCAAATTTAGACCAACCATGGGTGGGGGAAACATGAATAACTGTTATCTCTCCAAGAAGTCTCTTGCCTGTCTCAGTCTATAGAAGACTCCTCCTTTATGGGAGACAGATTTTGCCACTGCTAGCCTACTGGCCAGCAGTCTGCTGAGGGAGGGAGGGGGTGCTTTATTGATCACAAACAGAAAATGTCTCAAGAAGCTTCTACCTTTACAAATAAAAGCTCAGCTGAAAACTGTTGTGACACTGAAAGCTTAGTGAATTGATTTGGAGGAAACAGACTGCTTTTTGATCAAAAAGGCCACCATTCAGCATTTTCCCCTTCCAGGTAGAGAAAATAGTACTAAGCTAAGTAATCATAAATTATGGGTGCCATGTTTTAATTACACCATAATTTTCCCCTTCCATTTGTTAATAATTCAGATTCTGACAGTTTCCACTGAGGTGTAAGAAATTAAATTACAAATTCCAAACCTGTTTTCCAAAAAGGTACCGAGGTAAAACCAGTACCTAACACAAAAGGGAAATAAATCTTGGTGCCAGCTGACTTGGATTCAAGTCTCTGCCTTCTCATTAACCAGTTCTGCTTTATAATTGGCTAGTTATATCATCTTGGCCTGGTTGCTTTAGCTGCCCAAGTCTAATTTTCTCATCTATAAAATGTGACTATTAATACCTGATTACCCTTAAATGAAATAAGTGATAGGAATAGCCTTTGTAAACCATAAAATTGCAAAACAAAAAAAAGTTGGCAAGTCAGATTACTGACCTCTTTGTTTCCATCATACATGTCAGCAGCACGTGGACTGTACTCTTTTTCATGTACTCAGCAGAGCTGAAATGACTCATTATGGTCCCCTAAAAAATATGCAAGTTTAAATCCTACCTCCTATGAGAATTTAGTGTTGGGCTAGATAAAGCACCTGCATGACTGATTGATTGATTTTCTTTTAAATATTAGTAATGTGTGTGCAGAATCTAGATAAGTGTATTTGCATTTGGTCAATCAAAAGAAAAGATTTTAAAAATGTACAAGAAATGTGGGATACCAAGCAGAGATGGCAAATACATTAAGAGCTAAACAAATAAATAGACCTCATCCATTGTAATCCAATAGGCAATGGTAGGCAAGATTGTCAAATCATAAAGCCTTAAGAGCTGGAAGAGAATTTAAGAAATAGAATCCTCCACCTCCTATCTCCTGAGAAATTCCTTCTACAGTTTTATGACCAGTCAGATTCTTTTCATGAGATCTCTACAATCAGGCATTTTCTTTCTCACTCCATAGCTGTATGTGTCAGTAAGTCCCACAGTCATTCTTTAAAGGGAATGACAGTTTTTCTAGATTTCTTCTAACTTTTATTCTGGGAGATGTCACAAATTGTCATTACATATGCTCCTAGCATGAGACATCAGAGAATCTTGCATGGAAGGAAGGAGAGGGTAGCTTGAAAATAATCTGCCTACTAATTTTTTTTTAAAAGATTTATTTATTTGTTCATACAGAACTGGGGTACAGGCCAGAGGCTCAGGGGCGGCGAGAGGCTTCACCAGAGACAGTGGGGAGCAGAACAGGCAGATCGACAAAGTACACTACTGAGGGGAGCAGTGGGCAGGTCAGGAGAGGTCTGCCACGCCATGTGGTCACCTCCGGGGCAGGTAGGAATCGAACTCATGCGGAAGTGGCTTTAGCTTCTCAGTGCTGTGCCTTAACCCGCTGCGCCACCAGGGAGGGCCCTCTGCCTACATAAATAAAATACACTTCGTTTCTATTGTGACTATTTCTGTTTCCCTATAATTTTAACTTAAATGGGATTTTGTAATAAGTATATTGATACTGGATATTTACATACTAGGTGTATGTAAACTATGCCTGTCTATTAAGGTCTGAATAAAGTAGTTATAGCTATATTTGTTTTATACATAATAATAATGTGTATGTACATATTTACTTATTTTTTTAAGACATATTTATTTATATAGACTGGGGTACAGGCCAGAAATTCAGGGGTAGTGAGCAGATTCACTAGAGACAGAGTGGGGAGTAGAACAGGCAGACTGACAAAGTACACTGCTGAGGGGAGCAGCGGGGCGAGACAGGAGAGGTCTGCCGCACCATGTAGATCACCTCCGTGGCCAGCGATCGAACTTGCACTAAAGCCGTTGCAGCAAGCTTGCAGTGCTGTGTTTTAACCTGCTGTGGCACCAGGGAGGGCCCCATATTTACTTATTTTAAGAAATATTGAAAAAACATTACTTTCAATTTAAAATTGTTACCAATCTCCCAGTGCTCTAACTTCACAATTATTGATCTGTTCTATAACCTCTTTCTCAAATGAAATTGACCACCAAAAAGATAAAACTGTGTTTCTACCTACAGTTATGAAATTTAAGACAGTTGTTTCTTCAGGAACTAGATAAAGAACAAGGAAAAATGGAAAGGGAACAAATAAAAATATGTTTTAATTCATATCCTACAGAGAAAATACTTCCTCTTTCTTATGGACTTATTTTGGTACAGGCAATCATCCTATTTGATATAGTGATGCCAGTGTTTTACATGGCTTCTCCCCAATGCCTCTGGGAAAACTGAGAACATTTGTTCTATGCTTTCAAAAAATCTTTTCTGGTACTCATTAGTCATTCAAATAACCAATATCTGTCTCTGGACAGACCCTGATTCCCACTTCTGAGCTGAACTTCATTTCAAGTGTATCCCAAAGCCAAAATAAAAGGAGGTGCCTCCTGTTATGCCCAGATTTCGAGTTTCCCAAAGGCCACCAAGGAACTGATTCCAATGCAAAGCACATGAGGGTCTTTATTGCAAGCTCGAGCCTGGACTCCCAACATGAATGACACAGCGGCCAAAGTTGAAAGCCCCAAGCTCAGGGAAGGCAGGGCTTTTATTACAGAAGAGGGGAGTTTCAGCTCAGCGGTACATTGATTGGTTGACATTGAACAAAATTGTCGTCTTAACCTGGTTGGTCCACGCATGTGAGGGCCTGTAATCTGTAACCCTCATGACTCGGCCCATACACCCTGGGGCTTCCGGTGCTCTCCTGATACATACTGGTCACTTGCTGACTAATCATTGCCATGGGATGAGTAAGATTAGGACATTTACAGCTAAACACAGCCTTAGTGCCTTCTTGATAACCAAAACATAGGCCTGACAGGTTTGGAAGCATTCCAAAGCCTGTCATGGCCTCAGTTTGGTCTTTCACCTCTCCCACTCCCCTTCCAAACATAGTGGTAAACTCATTTTTCACTTCTCCAAAGCACGATTATACTATGCCATGTTCATTCTTCTTTTTTAAAAAGATTTATTTTATTTATTTATGCATACAAGAGGTGGGGTGTAGACCAGAGGTGTGTACCGAGGGATGGCGAGAGGTTTCACCAGAGACAGAGTGAGGAGCAGAACAGGCAGACTGACAGCAATACACTGCTGAGGGGAGCAGTGGGCAAAACTGCTGTGCCATGGGTCAGCTCCCTGGCTGGAGATAGCTTGATAGTGCTGAGACTTAATAACCTGCACCCCCAAGAGGCCTTAATTTTCATTCTTAAAAGAAATAAATGAAGAGAACTATAATAAAGAAAACAGAATTGGCTGTGACTACTTGCAGAATCTATGTCCCAAATCAAGGAACCTCTGGCACCATTTTTTCCCCCTTAGATCCTGATCTGCCTCAATGTGGTAAAAATCCACGTCATTGGCATTTCTTGTCTTTTGGATTTCAGAGTTCAGCTTACTTCTGGGTAGAGAGACAAGAACTCTGTCTGTGTAGCAGCCAAAGCCCTAAAGGCAGAGAGAAAAGAAATGGTGTTCCTTTCCTCTTGACTGCCCAGAATTCCTCCATTTCTGTCATTACTGGCCTCTCCTTGGCATGATTCTCTGGGGACTTGCACTCTTTAGGAGAACTCTACCCTTTACCCATAGGAGCTGGAATCACCTCATGTACCCTCTGAAAAATTCTACACTGCACAATTCCCTATGTAGAATGCTAAGTGCAGGAAATCATTTATGAAGTTAAAAAGTTTAGGGTTAGGTAGTATGTTTAGTTTCTATTCCCAGCATTTTGTGAGCAAACTTTTGCATAGGATAACTCACAAGCACATACAATCCCCTAAGAACAAATGAAGGAGAATCATGCAGGGAGCAATCTAAAGTATAACTGACAGTAAAAACATTTGCTATTTTAGGCATGAGTATATGCAAGTGAATTATTTTTCTATCTTGAAGATTTTTCTCAAGGAGAAAATATAGATACCTTTTTGTGTGAACTGACTAACTTTTAAAATCCCACAAAGGTAAACTCCCAGAGTTAAGACAGAGATTGCTGTAAGAGAAGAAAAAGCTCCACAGTATAAAATAGAAATAAAGATCTAGCAAATTCTTAAGACATAATTCTTCCAAATAAGAAATGAGAGCTTTTTAGTGTCACAACAAAATTAAGAGGAAGGTATAGAGATTTCCCATGTACCCGGTCCCCACATAACCATAGGTCCCCCACTATCAACATTAGTTATGACTGATGAACCTATACTCACATGTCATAATTGTCCAGGTCCGTAGTTTACCTTAGAGTTCTTTCTTGCTGTCTATTCTGAGTTTGGACAAATGCATCAGCTAAATTCATGATTATGGTATCATAAAGTTTTTGCTCTTCCCTAAACATCTTCTGTATTCTTATATCTCTATCATCTCTCTCCTCCTCCCTAAACCACTGATCATTTATTACCTACATATTTTTTTTCCAAGACATCACATAGGTGTAATCACAGAATTTATAATTTTACAGATTTGCTTCTCTCACTAAATAATATGGATTTGAGATTCTTGATGTCTTTTCATGGCTTGATAGCTCATGTCCTTTTAGTGATGAGTAATCCGTCACTCTGGATTTGCCACAGCTTACTTACCCATTCACCTACTGAAGAACATCTTATTTGCTTCCAAGGTTTGAGAACTATGAGTGAAGCTGCTATAATTATCTATGTGAATATAAGTCTTCAACTCTTTTGGGTAAATATCAAGGAGCACAATTGCTCTGGATTGTATAGTAAAAGTATGTTTAATTGTATCTAAAAAGCCTCATTTCCAAATTCATCTAGGTTTTCTTCTAGGATATCTTCAAGGAATTATATAATTTTACATTTAAATTGATCCATTTTCACTTCATTTCTGCAAAGGGTATAAAGCCTGTGCATACATTATTTTATTATTATTATTATTATTATTATTATTATTGGCATATGGCTATACAGTTACTCTAGTAACTTTTTAAATGGTAGGTTTTCTAGTTTTAACAGCGCAATGAGTACCATGCATAATGTTACATCTGCCAAATTAATGCCGAACTTGTATATCAAAATACATGGTTCTCATTCCTCTTCTCGTCATTACTATTATTAATAGTAGTATTTTTGGTACTCATAGAAGACTATTTCTTAACATGTAATTTTTATTTTAATTTAGTAAAAATTTTTATTTTTAATCTTTTGAATGTGGCATCATTATGTACATATGCATGTATATACGTTATATTATATTTACTCCAGGAAATGAGTTTTAAGACCATGAGAATGATGAAGTAAGAACAGAGTATGGAACAAAGACAAGATCTTGGATACTCAGATCCACAATAAAGCGCACCACAGAAAAGAAGAGCTAACAGTGGCAGGAAAAGGAGACTGAACAAAAAGGATTTTAAAAAGGCAGGTTATAAAGTATAGTGTCCTAGAACACAAAGCAGATGATCATTTTGATTACTCAAGTCCAATGCAAGAGAGAGATCAAGCTAAAACTGACCAAATACACTTGGTCATGAGGAGCCATAATGACCTTGCAGTGTGGTTTCACTACGCGTGTGAAGCTAATTTGTGCTGGTTAAACAGAGAGTTAAAACTATAAAGCTAAGAGCAGTGGGACTAGTCCAACCTCTCACACAGACTTTTTCTACAACTGCTTCTGCACCATATTTAATGCGTATTGCTACATTTGATACTCTAATCAGAATATTTATTTAATTGACAATAGATTGTGATCCCTTGTTCAGTTATGCTCAGGTTGCCTGTTAGTTTCATGTGTCTACATCGTTTAAAAAGCATAAACATTGCTGTTCATGTTCTAAATCACAGAGACTTAGAATAGGCAGAAATTCATTAGAGAGGGAAGCAGTCAGGAAGGAGCTGTGTAGTGATAAAGGAAAGAAGACAGACTTGATAGAACTTTTTAAAGGAATTCCTTCCTTTCTTCACTGTTACCTGTCTGGCTACAAATCACTCACAAGCCAGATGGAACTAGGTTTGTATGAGCTGACTGTGGTTGAAGCCAGCCTTGGGTCTCTTCTCAAAGTTGGGGAAGGCAGTTCTGCTGCAGAAACAGATTCTGTCTAGATTTTAATGGCAGATTTTTACGTAGTCGTGCTTGCGCCTCTTTGGTGTTACAAAACAATTGGGCACTATGAAATGTCTGGTAATTTATACTAGAAACTTGTATTGAATTATACTTGGATGACTTATTAAATGAAGGATATCATCAATATTGCATCTGTCATAAATGAAAAATGCTATGTTTGAATGGATCTAAACCATTCATGAGCACACTGGCCTCCAGAGTCACAAATCCAAATGATGTCCCTGAGTGATGGATTTTATGTTCTCTTCTCAGGCATGGCTAAAAAATGTGTGAAATCCTTATGCAGAATGAAGGCTCCCCTTTGGCCAAGCAATGAAAAAGTCTTTCATAGAAAAGTTTCATGAGACTACTAGGAAATGTTTCGGACCAGCTGCAATGATTAGGAAAGGCAAGATGGTAAGTGACAGATGGGGGGAATATTGCCTCAGATAAACAGAACTGCATGGAACCTCTTGTTTCCTTTTTCCTGTAAAATAATTTGATAAGAGCCTGAATTTAAAAATCTAGGCTTCCTAGACTGGGTGAATGTTGGTTAACTCACCAATTGTGCAGGAAATTAAAAACTGCAAGTTTCTTTAACTTGTTAACCATATTCCTGATTTCTGTGATGTCTTGTTTTGAATTGTCATGTTTAACCTCTGTTTGGTGAACTCTTATGTCATTCACACAAGATACAATCCATTCTGTGTAAATCTAAGTCCAAAATAAAACTAGATTGAAGCTGTCTTCTTTAACCTAAGTCCTCTATGAAGTAGCTTATCTTAGTGATCCAATTTTTAGGTGAGAAAATGGAGAAATATAATATTTTTTAATTGCCTAAGGTTAGCACTATGCCTCAGATTCCAACTCTCACTCTTAACAATTAAATATAATTCTCATTAAATATAATTCTCATTTTATAAGAAAATGTACCTGGTGCATGAAAAAAGGATCCCAAACAAAATGCATCATCTTGAAATTTCACAACAGGACTGACCAGTGACAGCTAAAAGCTTCAGAAAAACTAAGCATCACCTATAAAGGAATGGAGAATCATAGGACATATGAAGTTGAAGCTGCAAATTACAATGCTAAAAGATCATCGCATGTAGCCTCACTTTTTGGAGAAGTAAATTTTAGCCTATACTTTTATACCCAGACAAAGTCTTCTTCAATAGACAATAGAATGAAAACATTTACAGACAAGTAATCTATTATTTATTCTTTATTAGAGAGTTACTTGAGTGTATAGCAGGAAAAACAAAAGAGTTAACCAAGAGAGGGGAAGATCAGAGATTCAAGAAACCATGACGGTGGCCCAAGATAGCAGTAAGGAGTCAGGCCAGGCTGCTACCCAGGCTCCAGGACATGAGAGCATGAGTCAGGACCTGAGCCAGAGTCATGAAGCTCTTCAAGAGGATAGTTGCCAAGAAATAAGGTTAACAGTAGAATATAAGAAATGATAACATGCTTGTCAAAGGGAAAAAAGGCATAATTTTAAGTAAATGACTTGGGAAATGGAAGATGAATATTTTGGACAGGTGAATTAATGGTTTGATAATAGCTACCCTGGGAAAAGAATCAAGATGGGGCAGAAGTAAAAAAAAAAAAAAAAAAGAAAGTATTTTGAAACAACAGGAATTACCACTTGGGAGAAATGTATCTTATGTTAACATTACATAAGGTTTGGAATATCTTTTTCTAATAACCTTTTACTAGTTAGTAAAAGATTTCCTCATAGCTGATGCAAAGTAGGCCAAAAAAAAAAGGTTACTAAAAGGGCTTTCTCCTTGTCTCCCAGAAGCACCCTTCCAGAGCTATATTTAGCCCTATCAATTAGCAGAAAAAGAGGTTGGATTCCTAAATAGAACCAGTCAAACTAGCTCAGATCTGGGAGGAATCTTTTCTGTAAGTCTCCAAGTCTGTGCTGGTTTTGAGAAAGGCTTGAGGGAGGAAAGAATGAGGAGAGACAACTTTAAGAAATCAACCTTTTATACTTTGAGTAGGAGTTAGTCACACCAAAGTGAGCAGTGGGGGAAAACTTCCAGGCAGAACAACTTGACAAGAAATGAGGAGACCACATTGCTTCCCAGAAACTGGTGAAAACTCTGTGTGACTAGATTGAGAGGTTTCAATTCATATTGCAAAAGCACATCAAAAAGGAGAGCATTTCATAATATCCTTGCTAGGAGAATGCATCTTCAATCCTGAGCTTATAAATGTGGAACAGCGCTGAAGCCATGTCAAAGTATAGGAAATATAGACATTTCAATATAAAAAGACAGTAAGAAACTGAACACAAATGAATAGAGAAACAAAAATTTCACTTAGAAATCCACAAATCAAAAAGAAATGATGCAAAGCAAATATGATCACACTGAGTAAAGATAGCTTCCATGAAGGAGATTTGCCTATAGATGTTGGGGATTGTAATCACAAGAAGAACATTTTTACCCTCTTTTCTCATTATGAAAGTCAAGCATGTCGCATTTTCCTATTTAAGACCAGTCATAGTTAAGTTGGTGACTCCCTCAGGGGCTTGCCCTGTGGATTCAAATGCTACCTGATGGGAGTAGGTGCAGAACTAGCCAGCACATGAATGGCCTTTCCCAGCCAAAGTTCAGAGCAGAAGAGCTGAGCCAGTGAACAGAGTCCTGACCTGAAGTTCACTGAACTGGAGTTGATTATTTGAATATTATTCCAAATTATGGACTTTTTAAGATTATACAAAGACAGTGAAATTTGAGCAGTGAAAGTAGGAAACAAAACAGGATTAGTTTAGGACATTTTCTGATCCACAATAGTATTACATCAAAAATAAACAACAACCACAAAAACCCTGTATTTCTTACACAGATTGTATGTGAGCATGTGTGTTTTTTTCACGTGGAAGTTGTATGGCTCTTTTCCCAATAATTATGTTTCATGAATTTTGACTGCTTCTGTACCATTCCATAATCAGGGGATGAAAAATTAAATTATTCAGGAAACACGTCAGCCATCAATTTTGACAAAGTACTCTCAAATGACTTGTAGGACTTCCTCCACATTCCAGAAAAAGATGCAACAGATTTAATTATCAAAGTCACAGTTGTGGGAACAGAACTTTTAGTAAGAGAAAAAGGCAAAGGTCTAGAGAAAAGAAGGCCAAGTAGAAGAAATACAGCATTTAAAGTAGCATAGGAAGCTTTTGAAAAGTACTTACAGGCAGTGGATTTTACTGGGTTAGACATTTGGGACAAACCTTATTAAGAAAAGCAATATTTGTGTGTCTTTATAATGTAATCCCTGTATATATTCCCTAAAAAATCCAGGTCATTGAGGATTAAACTTAAACTTTATGCATCTCTTTTTCTCAAGGAAATCATTAACAATTCTCACTAAATAGAAATAGACTAATAAATAATTTCAAAGACCTCACTAGATAGCTATATGCCATGACTCTAATAAAATGTATCCCTTTAAAATAATAGAATGGACAAATCAGACTGAAGAACAATTATTTCCCGAACATAAAATGATACACATACAAACTATACTACATTTCTTCTTACAAATAGATTAGGAATTATCTTTACAAAATTAAGGAAGAACAGCTTGACAAAACAGTATACATTTTTTTTTAAATTGAATCACTTCATACATAGTTTTTTTCAATTAAAGCATACCATGAATATAGTCATTTATCATTAATGAATCTTCCATGATATCACTTTTAACTTCCATTTTTAAATATCCTATAACATATGATAGTAATAAGTAGTTGAATATTGGATTCTTCTTGCTCCTTTCTATTAGTTATTACTTTTAATACAAAATAAAGTAGGTTTCTGAAATATTCTTTCAGTGTTCGACCAATCAATATTCCAAAGGGCAGCACTAAGGAAGAACATTGATATCTATTAACAAATATGCAAAACTAAAATAAAACTTCCCTCACACTGAATAAGAATTAAAACAGTTTTTACTAGCAGGGGGCAGGAGGAAGCCATCTCTTTTGCTTAAATTGCTAATCAACCTATTCAATTAGCTAGTGGAAAGAAAAGTGTATGTGTGTGGGGAAGGTGGAAACCAATAATTCCTATTCAATTTTATATTAAGGCCTATTAGACATCTACAAAGAAAAATAAAATTGTACTTCCTCTCTTTCCCCACAATCATTTTATGTTATTGAAATAAATAGATTACTTAATATAGAGAACTTGGTGTCACATGGTTCCAGACTCAGTCTGACAGGGAGGTTTTAAGCCTAGCAGTTTATTAAGAAACCTTTAAAAATAGATTTAGATTTATTTTCATCTCTGCTTGAATAAAACACTTTTTATCAGAACAGAAAAGTTAGGTTTATTGAAATAGGCTGCACGGTAGGAGGGGGTAAGATAGGAGAGGTCTACCACAGCATTATTTAGAAATAAATCTCTCAGATGTTGAATTGTATAGTGTATACTTTAAACTTTATCTACTTAAAATATCCTGAACTAGGTGACTTCTTTATGATCTGATACTAGATGAATGTCATAACTGTAACTTCAGGCTCTCTAGAATATGAACTTAGATGGGCTCACTTTAACATCAGCCTAAGGTGGTCACATATCAGTACATCTGCCATTTGCCTAAGGAGTGCTATTCCCCCTTGCTTATCTTTCTTTGTCCTTAAGCTGGAAGTTCCTTGAGAACTGGGACCTTATCTTTCATGTTTTTATTTTTTGGAGGGGGTCTTTTCTTCCTATAAAGACATTGGAAGTTAGCAAAGTTTAGCAAATATTTTAAAATGAACTAATCTCTATCATACATTCACACCAGGTCATTAAACTGTTGTTTGGTTGAGATCAAATGTCTTCAAACAAGTCTGGTAGAAAGAGTACAGACTTCTGAAAGAATAATATGCTATTCTCAATGTTCTAGTCCATGTTTTACCACTCCTCCATATATCTGCTCTCAAGGTCTCTTGGTTAAAGTATTTAGACGAGAAAATAAAGCATGGCATGAGAGTGAAAAGAGTTTGAGATATTACTGACTCTCATACTTACCCCATGTGAAGTCAATTGAGCCCCTTATTTGACTTGGCATTGAAACGAAGGCAGATATTTCCACAGAAAGATAATGCTGATAAATGAAGAGGTGGAGAAACTTTGTGTATTTCTCTCAGTCTGTTTTCTGGTGTTTTTTAAAATTTAATCTACTAGATTTGGGTCAATAAAGTTGAAAAGGGTCAACTCCCAAGAACAGAGGAACAAGTAACTAGATGGTTGTCAGTCTTTGTAGACTAAAATTGAAACCTTTATTTTTTAACAGGAAAGTTACTATACCCATATTTTTCTTTAGAGCTAAACAGACCACAGAACTGTACTTGAATCTCTCTTATTTTTAAAATATCTATCACTACTCTATCTGGTTCTTTGCTATGAAGGTTGGATTTTACCAGTATCAAACTGACTTTCAAGACTGTTTCAGTATCAAAATGTGTCTCTTTGTAGACAACACTTTGTGCTGGAGACTCACCCACACAAAAGGAAATTATTTACTTCATTTCTATTTATTTAACATATCTTAGAAACCATTTGATGGAGAACAATTTCCACTAAAAGAGAAATAGTGACATCTGGTGGAACAACCTAATTTTATCTCAATGTCTGGTCATTAACATTTCTACTCTTAAAATAAATGTTTAAAAGACACATCTCTCCTGAAAACAACAACAACAACACAGTCTTTATGATAGAACTGGCACCTGCTATATGATGAGGATTTTTCCATAGTGCTATTTTTAGTAACTAATTCCTTTCTTATCTTAGCAGATATCCAGAGCAATTAAAATTTTAATTTTAATAGTAGTTACAAGGATTTACATCCACCATTCTAGCCATTCGAACAATGTAACCTGAAAGTTGCAGGCATCCTGCTACATGTATATATCTTGTGACAAGTCAGGGGAAAAAGTGCAATGTGGCTTTAAAATGTTCCAGAGGGCTTAACATAGACCATAATGAATTTACATATCTTCAGATATTCAAATGCCTATATAGCAAATAATTATTAAAATTCAGTTCTATATGCATATGAATAGTGCACCACAAAGTGGCAGTAAATTACAGTACTGGATGGTGGGCGAGCCCAGTGACACACAGCAGTCATAAAGAGTTAGTGTTTCCATGATTACTAATTGTACTAAATGTCCTGGAATGTGGGGCATTTGCAACTGCTGTGTACCACAAATTCTAATTCAATAAAGTCAAGGGTCTTCCCTAGATCACATAGACAAAAGTCTTGATGGGTAGTTACAGACTTAGACTTGGATTTCCTCAACCCTGGCTTAAAATCCTACCAGCTGTTTAAAGTTAGACAAAATACTTAATTTTTCTATATCTTAGTATCCCCATTAGTAAAATGAGAAAACAGCAACAGGGTTATTTAGCATTAATTGAAAAATATAAACATTTGGGCCCTTCCTGGCGGTGCAGCGGGTTAAAGCACAATACTAAGAAGCGAAAGCCACTTCCACATGTGTCTGATCCCCACCTGCCTCGGAGGTGACCACATGGCCTGGCAGGACCTTACCTGACCTCGCCCTCTGCTCCCTTCAGCAATGTACTTCTAAGATTTGCCTGTTCTGTTCCCCACTCTGTCTCTGGTGAATCCTGCCCCTGCACCTCTGGCCTGTACCCCAGTTCTGTATGCACAGATAAATAAATCTTAAAAAAATATATATATAAACATTTAGCACAGTGACTGAGAATACTGCTTATATGTCCAATATAGATATTCTACTAGTCCTCTCATGTCACTTATTGTTATGTAACTTATGTACCATGTTATGGTTTTTGGTGTCAAAGTTTCTTGAAGGGTATTATTTTTCATTTAGGAAAGGTCAGAGACACACCGTATGTGAGGACTTGGAGTCTGGAGAAAGATCAGAGTGTGGTTCAAAATCCTGACTCTCTAATTTATGGATTGTGTGCTCTTAAATTAAACAAGTTGTTTAATTTCTTTGACTCACTTTTATCACTTATAAAGTGATTTTATTATAAGATTAATAAACTTAATCTTAATTCACATGATTTTATTATGCGGGTTTATTTTAAGGATTAAATGTGTAAGCTTTAGAGAACTACTTGGCAAAAGGTAGGGACGCTATGAATATTAACTTTTAGTATTGCATTAATTAAAATGAAAAGCATAAAAAATAAACAGTGTTTGGCTTCCTCTTCCAAGCAATTGGTTGGAAAGGTGATGGGTCAGTTAATTGATCTGACTTTGGGTCCTAAAGAATGTATCTCTCAGAAGAGTTAATTCCATAATCACTGATCATGTTGACTTGCTTACCCTTTCTGCATACATTCGCTTAACAGGAATATGTTGTTAACTTTTCCTTCTCATATAGATACAATCTCTGCTTGACCCTAAAGTATGTTCTCTGCTAGAATTCACATATGGTTGTGTATCTCTGGCTGGCTGGAATGAGAGGTCTAGCTGGAGCTTATGTTTGTAAAGAGTTGAAAGTGTTCTTAGGACATAACCTATCCTAAGGAAAAAAGATAACTTCTTTTTACACAATTATGCCCAATGACTAAGGTTGGATTCTCAAAAGGGAAGGCAAGTTTCTGTTACTTAGCAGTTCCCCATTACATATATTAAAGGTTAGAGGACTTTTACTTGAACACTCAGGGGAGTAGTAATTAGCAATATTTTAAAATTCCATAAGAAAATAGGGTCCACTTGTTTTTAAACAATATGACTCTTCATAAAACAACCCAAAGAGACAACAGCCTTTTCAGACATTAAGATTTTATGATAATCCCTCCCATTAGTATAATGTTGAGTGATGCAATGCCTATAAAACAATGGAGGCCCAAGCAAAGGGCCTTCCTGAGGAGGAGTGCTGCATGATGAAAATGGGAGACAAACATTGGGGAAGGAAAGGACTTAATTTTCAGTGGGAGACAAGGACTTAATCTTGAGTGGGAGACAACCAACAACCTTCTAGAAATCATCAGAAAGTTTGAGAAAGACGATAGATCTAAAACAAAGAAAGGGAGTTATGGTCAAAGAGATGGATTTCATGTTTGATTTTCCAAATTTACCAAAGAAGATTGTTTAAAATTGCTAAATGGTTTAGAAAGAAAGAGGGAAAATAGGAGAAAGACAGAGAGATTGGTCAACCCCCAGTTTAATATGCAAACTGAAAAACATGTAAACATGTGTGCTTGTAAGAACACTTTAATGAACATTTTAATGCCTTCTTGTGTTCCTAGCTTAATCATCACCCATAAGTTTTTAGTTAAGTCCTATAAATTTCTGACTCAGCTTCCTCATTCACATGTTTATTCAGACAATATTCATTGTCTAACACAATAATAATGTAATTGAGACATCACAGAAGAGAAGAGAAGAATGAATGCAGCAGACACATAAGAAAGGAAAAGACTCTTGAGTTAAGTTTTTGAAGGGACAGTCTTAGTCAAAATAAAGGAGAAGAGCCCTGTGCCTAAGCAGCATATTTAGAGGTATGGAATACCATGACACTTTGGAGAAAACACCAGAAATTCTGTATAACTGAACCCAAAAGCATGCCAAGGGAATACTGTGTGTGGTAGATAGAAGTCAAATCAAGAAGAGCCTCAAAAGCACTATTAACAAAAGTCAAATATTGGAAGTAACCTAAGTGCCTTCCACAGATGATTAGATAAAGATATGGGGAGTGTGAGAGTGTGTGTGTACACAGGAGAATAGTACTCAGCTATAAAAAGTAAAATTCTTCCCCTTGCAACAAATGGATGGGCCTAGAGGTATTGTGCTTAGTGAAATAAATCAGACAGAGAAAGACAAGGACCATGTGCTTTACTCATGTACATAAAGAAATAAAACATGTACATATGTATACATCAAGAAATAAAACAAATTAATTCAATAAAGCAAAGAGAAACATTTAGACTTTAAGAACACAATAGTGGTTATAAGAAGTGAAGAGGAGAAAACAGATAATCACATGAAAAAGGTCAATTGTATGATGAAGGATAGGAATTAGACTTTCAGTGATGAACCTAATATAGCATATACTGGTATTGATTTATAATACTGTGCACCTGAAACCTATATAATGTTGTAAAAAAGTGTTACTTCAAATAAATATAAAGGACCTTGAATATTAAATCTGTCAATCCAACGTGGATATTGTAATACATAGCCCGTCTGTTTTCTGACTTTCACGTACTATTTCCTTTCATGGACATAAAGCCCTCTTTCCTGCATTAGCTAGAATAATACAAACTCAGGATTGGTTGAAATTAGCTGTTATTTCCAATCCAAGGGAGGCAGCATTCCTCTGCAGTGATTGTCTGTTCTCTGCTTGAATACCTCCAGTGATTGAGAATTCATCACCTTCGGAGAGAGCACATTCTACCTTTTAGAAAATAATTACAACAACATAAAGTCAAATATGGAAGATTAAAGAATGCATTTATCTCCTCTCTAAAATCCAAGTAAGATACGAATTGCTAAAAATCCCACAAGAGCAAAAAGTCAGCTATGTCAATGAAATCATCTCACTTGATCTTCCATAATCGAAAAACCAGAAAAGTTATGCCTGCAAAGGGGAAGACAAGTCCCGGTAGGGTGCATGTACACCTGAGTAAACATCTTGTTTACTAAAAGACAGAATAAGAACAGTCAGTCACCCAGTCTTCCTCACTCACCCCACTGAGCCAGAAAACTGACATCCTCCCTATCCAGGTATGGTTAACTTTCTGAAGCTATTGAATCATAAGATCATTGCTACTCAGACACCAGGCACAGTTGTGAAGGACTGACTCTATGAAAGCAAGAGGGTCTACACATTGAGCATTGAGGTCTTCAGCTGGCCTTTGAGAATACCAACCACCAACTAAGTACTTCCCCAGTTCCTTGTGTGGAAATTTAATTGTCTAAGAAAAACACATTTGCCACCAACGTATGAGGCTCTCCCTAAGTGATCTCTTTTCCAAAATGATTTCATTGTGATAAGGTCTATATTTTCCCTAATCTCATCCACATCACAGCGTTTAAGTCTTGCTATAGTGGATGTTGTAAAATATCAACTAGCTACCTCCTTTAGCTACCATTGGGAAATGACATTCCCAATGGCTAGAAGTGTTGTAGTGACTTACAAGCCAACTCTCTGAGGGAGGTGTCCTGGGAACTGCCTTGCCCAGGAGACAGTCCAAACTCAGACAGGTAGATATAATTCCAGCCAACATTATATGCCTCAGTATAGTAAATCTCTGAAGAGTAATCCCAAAACCAGACCATTTTTTTTTAAATAAACATTTAATTTTAGCATCATGATTTTGTACCTTATTATTGTTTTGACAGTGTGAGCTTTCTCCCCTCTGGTGTAGTACTCACACCTCCAAGGCATCCATAGTCCTCCACAACAGTCCTTTGTGCTCTCCCCCATCTTGTTCTCACCACTGACACCCCTCCCCATGCCTCAGATCTATGATGTTTCAACCAGCATTAGATCTTTTTAATAATTGTATGATAACTAATCTAGGAGAATTCCCCTTGAACTTCTCACAGAGTCTATTTTTTAGGCAACAGAATCTATCACACCCACTTTAGAAAATGAAATGATATCTAATCATTTTTTTTAAATGAAAGGTTGTAGTATGAACGACTAGGTCAAAATCCACACCAAAGGAACCTGGAAGACACAGATAATGTAGAAAATATTAATGCTAAATTTTTCTCAAAGAGGTAAGATAATTTACTCATAAAATAAAAAGCAGGATGCAATGAGACCAGACCTTCAGAGAACAGGAAGGGTCCTTGGGAATTCAAGATAAAGTAGTGAAAATTAAAATTTGAAACACTGATGGAAAGATGAAATTGCAGAGCTCTCCAGAATATGGAACAAAATACAAGTAAATGTAGAATATAAAAGGCCACCTGAGGCCCTCCCTGGTGGCGCAGCGGGTTAAAGCACAGCACTAAGAAGCTAAAGCCACTTCCCCATGAGTTCGATCCCCGCCTGCCCTGGAGGTGACCACATGGTGTGGCAGACCTCTTCTGACCCGCCCGCTGCTCCCCTCAGCAGTGTACTTCGTAGATCTGCCTGTTCTTCTCCCCGCTGTGTCTCTGGTGAATCATCCTCTCACCCTCCGCATCTCTGGCCTGTACCCTAGTTCTGTATGAATAAATAAATCTTTAAAAAAAAAAAAAAAGGCCACCTGAGCAAACTAGAAGACCCAGGAAGTCTTCTAAGAGGAAGAGTTCCAGAAATGGAACAGAACAATTAGTTTTCAAAAACAACTAAGAAAGAATATAAGACAATTTCTAAGAATTGAAAAGCCAAGAATCTCAAAAGTGGCTCATATAGTGGGAAAATAGTTTCACATTAAGTCAAATCAGAGAGATTTCAGACTAAGCAGAATAAAGAGAAGTCACTAAAAGCTTTCCAGAAGGAAAACAAATAAGCAAGTGCAGCTTTTAATTAATAGACAACATCAAGTTTTTAAACAATAATTCTGGGAGTTAGAAAATAAAAGCATGATCCATGCCTTCAAAATTTAGCAGGTGTTTAATTTCCAATCTAGTGTTCTAAGTCTCAGAATACTCTCAATCAAATTTAGGAAGTAATAGATATTCAAGGAGCCAAGTTACAAAATCTTTAAGGGTCCAATGTCTTTTCTGAGGGAGCTACTGGAAAAAATGTTCCACCAAAACAGGGAAATAAAACGGGAAAGGGTACTATTCAATTCAAGAAATAGATTTAAAAAAAACCACAAGGACCAACCATCTTCATTGAGATGGAACTTTGTAGGTGAGGACACAGGAGAGAATTTTGCTAAGAAATATATGGTGTTGAGATATTGGCCAAGTCATTGTATTAATATTGACAGAAGTCTTGCACCTCTGATGGAGAGTTGGGAGTGAACTCATAAAAAGCACTCAGGGAAGAAAACTAACAAAAATAGCATAACTGTTCATTTTTTTTAAAATTTTATTTATTCATACAGAACTGGGGTACAGGCCAGAGATCCGGAGGGGGAGAGGATTTACCAGGGTCAGAGTGGGGAGCAGAACAGGCAGATCGATGAAGTACACTGCTGAGGGGAGCAGCGGGTGGGTCAGGAGAGGTCTACCACGCCATGTGTATCTCCTCCAGAGGCAGGCGGGAATCGAACTCACGCGGAAGTGGCTCCAGTTTCTTAGTGCAGTGCTTTAACACACTGCGCCACCAGGGAGAGCCCAAATAACTGTTCATTTTAAGAACAGCAAGGTATTGCATAAGACAGAAAGTATCATCTTAATATTTTATATTGATATTAATATTTTATATAAATCATGATCTGTTTATATACAATATATCCTGAATATTGATATGACCACTTATTTGACATTATTGAGAGAAGGGAAGGGAAGGTGAGAGAGAACCAAATTCCGATTTTCTATAGTATAATACATTAGATTTAATTTTTTTAAAAAGCAAGGTATGGGCCCTCCCTGGTGGCGCAGCGGGTTAAAGCACAGCACTGAAAATCTAAAGCCGCTTCCGCATGAGTTCGATTCCCGCCTGCCCCGGAGGTGACCACATGGCGTGGCAGACCTCTCCTGACCCGCCCGCTGCTCCCCTCAGCAGTGTACTTCGTCGATCTGCCTGTTCTGCTCCCCACTCTGTCTCTGGTGAATCCTCTCACTGCCCCTGCAACTCTGTCCTGTACCCCAGTTCTGTATGCACAAATAAGGTATGCATGATACTTATTAAATATGGGAAATAGCAGGAGAGTAACTGCAAATAGTCCCTAGTGGTTGTTTCTGGGAAGCAAGGATGAGAGTAGGAGTGGTGAGAACAACTGTAGTTTTTAATTACCTGTTTTATAGTATTATTTGCCTCTGCAAATTCTGATTGCGTTATTTTGATAAACGTTTCTTTTAAAATAAAGAAAATGTCTTTCTGTTGCTGACCTAACATCTGCTTCTCTGCTTGTTGGTCCTATTTATACTCTCCAGGGCTCTTTATATAAAAATAAAAATAATTATATCTCCTCTTCACAATGACTATGCAGGGGCTGATGTTCTTCCTTCAGGCTTAATGTATAAGGGCCAAAATCTGTCCATTCAACCAGGCTTCCTGTGAACTCATCCCCTTCCCCCAGCTGATAGCTTCTCTATGTACTTAATAGAGGGGATGTCCAGGTGCAGTGAAGAGTCTGGTTAATTTATATCAACCTTATCTCCTCTCATTCTATATATTACAACCCAGTAATGGTAACAAAGATAACATTATCTTGGGCCCTCCCTGGTGATGAAGCGGGTTAAAGAACAACACTATGAAACTAGCCGCAGTTACTTCAGCACTAGTTTCATCCCTTGCCAGGGAGGTGACCCACATGGTGTGGCAGACCTCTCTTTCCACCTGCTGCTCCCCTCAGCAGTGTACCTCGTCAATCTGCCTGTTCTGCTCCCCACTCTTTCTGGTGAATTTTCTCATTACCCCCTGTACCTCTGGCCTATATCCCAGTTATATATGCATAAATAAATAAATCTTAAAAAAATAACATTATCTTTCTTAGATAGCAACTCATAATGCTTCCCAATGAAATCTTATTTTTTTTCTACACATATGATTTTTAAGTATCTCTCATATGGGCGTGATTTATTTTTAGGATCATATTTTCTTTTAATTTTGGTAGTGGACCTTACATTTTTCTCTATCATAGTGGGACTTTTAATAGTTAACTTATTGTCAAACTAAAAAGAAACAATTTCTGGATTTTGATTTATTCACATAAATTATATTATTTCTTCCAGAATCATGGTACTCATAAATTTGGAACTGTACTTTCACTTAGGTTTTGAGTATATATGACAACACCAAACCTAGCCATGCTTCACTTACCAGAACACAATTCGGATTAACACCCACCTGTTAATCAGTTTATGTTGCAAGTTGTTCAACTATTAAAAGTTCCTCAAAATTTGGGGCCCTCCCTGGTGGCGCAGCTGGTTAAAGCACTGCACTAAGAAGCTTAAGCCACTTCCTCATGGAAGATCCATGTGGATCTCCTCCGCTTGCCCCGGAGGAGATCCACATGGCATGGCAGACCTCTCCTGACCCGCCCGCTGCTCCCCTCAGCAGTGTACTTGGTCGATCTGCCTGTTCTGCACCCCACTCTGTCCCTGGTGAATCCTCTCACCCTCTGCATCTCTGGCCTCTACCATAGTTCTGTATGAATAAATAAATAAATCTTTAAAAAAAAAAAAAGTTCCTCAAAGCCCAGCCAACCATCAGTTATACCAAGTGGAAGACAGTCCTCTAATTTAGCCAGTTATTAGCCTAATGATTCAAAAATTAAGTGGATATAGTTAAATTTATTGCTATTTTTGGATATGCATAATTATGAAACAAAAGAAGCTTCTATCATCCCTACTTCATGAGATATTCAGACAAAGAGACATCTTTTGAGTTTCCTCAGGCCATATAGCAATAGATGTAGAATGCAGGTTTTAACATTAGCCCTGTTCTCTAGAAGTGACCCAGTGTCTAGGGAAAAGTGATTATCACTGCTGTTAATCATAATATGAGGTTGCAATCCAAAGACTTTCCGTTTTAGTTTCATGCCCTGAAATCCCGTCTGGATACAGAGTAGCTCAGACATGGAGTTCATGCCATAGATATTTACACTGTAATGGGCAAACCCTGCCCTCCCAGGCCCAGCAATCCCCATTGCTTTCTGACAACTGACTGAGGATACAGCTTTAAGCCTTTAGATATTCCTAGGCAAAGAGTCTGTGCTTTGACATTTGCATTTATCTCATTATGTTTGATTGGCATATTGAGATCCATAAGCTTGTGGTTAATATATTGCCAAGGATTCTTAATTAAGCTGGTTGTGCAAAAAAGGCATCAGAGTCTCCCGAGAAATGTATAATCTTTGCCAGTCATTCACTTTGAATTTGCCTTCCTGCCCTGGTGGCAAAGCAGTTACGCTACAGGGAGGATTGCAGACCTGACACAAATAACCAAAGGCTTTTATAACCTGGTCCTGCCATTTGAGTTGGAAAAAAGGGGGACTGTTATGAAAGAGAGGGGAGACCAAGCAGAATATCTAAGTCCATATTCTCCATGGAGAAATGAAACAGAAGAACAAAATATATGACAGGCCAGGCTACCCATTGTCATACACCAAGGAATTATGTAACATTAACATATTTACTTCCTGTTTATTTTTTACTATTAATCCTTTTATAAAAATGAATGGTTTAGGAAGCTGAGGTAGAAATGAAAAAAAATCTCTACTGAATTAAAGCCACCTATAAATATTTCCCGAGCTCCAGCATGTTGCCCACAATGGGTTTTGAAGTTTATTGCCCAAATCAGCAGGATGTGGATCAACTGACAAGTCAGAAATGCAAAATTTCCAGTCCCACCCAGACCTATCTCATCAGAAACTTTAGCTGTCAGACTCAAATCTGCATTTTAACAAGCTGTCCAGGAAATGCACTCTGGTGCACTTCCATTTGATAATCACTGCTGTAAAGGGACCACTCAGACTTCCCAAGATGGGAACCTCTCAACGGGTCTGAGGAGTGATTCAGGGCAAAGAAAGGACAATTCGTGGAGAACACCTGGCTGAGCATACGGTCTATTCACTCCACTTATACCTTCTCCTGGCATTAGCATCCCCCATGGGGCAAAGGTCACAGAACCCCACTGCTGTCCTTGACAGATACTCAGCAATTCCATTCAGGAAGCAGCATTCCTTTAGGAGAAGAGAGGATGTGTCCCCTCACCTCGCCCCTCCAGCCCCACCTCCTGTGACTCACTGCCTGAGAAGGCAGCTTCCACCACTGCCTTTAGCCTTCTTCACTCTACCCCATGACCATGAGCCTTGGGAGAAAATTAATTTTGTTGACTTTGGACATTAAGCTTTCATCTCTTTCCCTCCTTCCCTCCCCCTTCTGTTCAGGATTCCTCTAGGCTTCTCCTTTATGGCCTGATTTCAGCAGGATGCAGCTGTTTAAATGTGGGTCATGCAATGAGGAGAGTGCCACTGGGAGCTAGGCTGCTCTGCTTTCCTCCCACCCTGTTGATTTCAAATGATCCCACTCTCAATTTTGTTCCAAACCTCTGGGTGATGCTTCCCTGGCACACGATGGCTGAGACATCTCAACTCTGCTGTGCCCACTGAGAATCTGTTAAATACAGAGAGTGGGTATTAGGCTTTAGTCCAAGGAAGATTTGGTGACATTTCCCTTATTTGTCAAATATACAAAATATCCCTATGGCATGCACCCCTGCACAGTAATAGCTCTACTAGGAAGCATTTGGGGGTACATGCTGTAACAAATGCATTTAAAATTTTTTGAACTGTGGATTCCAAGGTTGTTTTCCTTTTGCTATTCACTCAGTGTGCCTAACCTTTGCCAAACAACTGCAGAGCGAGGTCCTGGCCACAGGTTTTATTTGCTGCCTTTAGTCATTTTCAATTTCTTAGCAGAAGCAAATACAAGGGTAAAAGTCAATGGAAAGCAGGTTTAGGTAAGTTCCATTCCATCCATACATATTGCCAAGAATCCCTGCATCTACTTGATGCAAGGAAGGAGTTTCTATTCCGATTTGAAACATCATAAATCAAATAACTACAGTTCAGCCACCCTCCCAATATTTATTGCCAACCATGAGAACTTGCAAATGCCAACAGAGTATGCTGCCTGCACCTGGCAAATTATTTCTGATTTCTCAGAAAATCCAGGGGCTGCTTTTGTTTGATGTTAGCCCTTGATTGGTTATTTTACCAGTGTTATTTGCATGACAATCATTTCACAGTATCAGAGAGAGGGAAATCACCTGGGGAGTTCTTTTCTCCATAAAAGCAAAATGACAAGAGTTTCTATGTGGCACAGTTTAATATGAGGATAGTAAGTGAGGCATCACCCTCAATGCTACCTAATAGTGTTAATTTAGTTGCTATTTTACATGGATGAAAAAAGGATATGTATTTGATGACCCTTTTGTGAACATCCAGTATGTACTAACCACTCTGATGGGGGGTTGCAGACACTCTCTACTCTCAGGAAATTTACATCCAAACATGATTATGTCCTCGGAGATGTCTGAGCGATTCTTAGCTCTTTTTTTTTTTTTTTTTTGTCACTGAGCTCTGTGCAAAAGGGTTCATTATACTGTCATTGTAGAACAGCTATACTGACAAGACACCTGCAGCTTTTAATTTACAATGTCTAATAGTGTCACAAAAGTTAACCAGGATATACTTTTCAGAAGACAAAGACTTGCCTTTAAAATTCTTACCAATAGATTACTTACTTTAATAACAGAAAATTAAAAATATTAATATAAGAACACATGCAATCCCTTAATTGTCATGGGCAAATGTAGTTTTGAACCTTATTTTTTATCTGAGTATTTATCATGTCACTGAAGTTACAAGTTTCGTAATATTCCCTTGTTGGACATGTCATATTTTTTAAAAAGTATTCTCCTATTTTAGTGTATTTAATCTTTCTAATTTTCATAATGTTATATTCATATAATTAACATTCTCACACATGTGCTTTGTCTTTACATTGGATTTTTTCTTAGGATAAATATCTGGAGGCGTATAAAAACATAGGTTAAATCCTAGGAGAATGAGAAAATGTTACTCAAGCCAAATGTAAATCTACGAACTATCACACATTTCCCTAGATACCAGGTGTAAAGAATATGACCTTAGGCTGGCCATTCTTATATGGTCACCTGATTCTCTCAGAGCCAGAGTATTATTCCATATGACTTTTCACATGAGTTGAAAGGAGACATGCAGGGTATGAAGTGAGAACCTCTGTTTTCCATGCAGGTATACCTGAACTTGGCTTTGGTCCTACAGTTTCATAGAAAATAATTACTATTTTCTTCAAATGTCTATAAATAGTTTTTGACACCTTCAAGCAAAATGAATCCATTTGAATATGCAAATCCCTATTGTCCTACAGAACTAAAGGAGATATACAAATCTTAGACCAATATTGTAAAATGTGACTTAAGGGGTTGGTAATGAACAGCATTACCTATCTAAAAAATGCAACCAATTCCCAACTAAAGAAAATGAAAAGGGACATAGAAAACTTCTTGTTAGGTCCTTTGTGCTATCATACATTTGCTTTTCTATAGAGGAGGGGAGGAACTTTCTAACATAGTCCACATCATACAAGTCATTGAAGAGGAAGAGACAAGAAGAGTGGAAAAGGGACCCCACCTCAAAGAGATACTAATCTAGCTTGCCAGATTTGCATATATATGCTTCTTGTTGCTTGACTAAGCACCCCCCACACACATACACACACACAAAAGAGATCAAAGTCACCTGCACATGTACAGCTAGGACTTTTTAGAATATTATGTATATGATGACATAGGATCAACATATTTTCCACAGTTAGATTCCATTTTCTGCATGGTGTATTTTTGAAGGTCTGTAACAGAGAAAATATCTTCTCTCGCCTACCATTTTACATATTTTTGCCTTCCTAGATATAATCTGGGCACATTTTCCTATTAATTTTCTATTTACACATTCTTCTTTCTTTGTCCAAACTTTTTGTAACAACTGTTAGTTATTAATGATACAGTAGTAAAATAAGCTTAATTCAATAATTATCAACTCAGTCAATCTTGCTTCATTTCTATCTCTTCTTCTTTTCTTATACTCATAACATCTTGAAGTAATTTCCAGAAAACATTTCACTGTATTTTTAGATATTTTAATGTTTCTCTTAAATTTTTTTCAAAAATAATCAACAATCAATAATCAATATTATCATAAATTAACTTTTAAATGTGTTTACTATCACCAAATAATAAGAGTAAAATTTACCATTTTCAGTAAACATCATTTATCTTGATACTTTTATGGGTTTTTTTTTCTTTTCTTTTAAATTCATGAGCCTATTGAGCATATTTGTAAGATGTCTGCTGAAATCATCATTTCCGGATCTGCTTATGTTGATTGATTTTTCTCCTAGCTGACATGTCTTTTTTTCCTTTCTTTTTTTCTTTTTCTGCTAGTTCACTGTCTAAAAACTTTTTTTAGATGCCAGACATTGTGAATCTTATTCTTAAATACTGGATTTTGTTGTATTCCTTTAGAATTACAGACTTTGTTCTGGTAACAATTCAGGTACTTGTGAGTGAGCTCTATCTTTTCAAAGGCCTCTCTCTACACTTTCACTGGGCCAGCGGAAGTAAAATTACTCTAGGTAGCCTTTGCTTATTCCCCTTTGCATCTTTACTCACAGACCAATATTTCAACAAAGTCTCTCCACTTTGGGTAGTAAAAACTCAAGTATTTCCAGTCTCTGTGAGCTTTTAACATTGTTCTTTACTGTTCTCTAAAAATTACTCTTTTAGCAACCTTTGCTTTTTTGCACAGATGGACCCTAAGACGAATACTTGAAGAAACCCTTGGTACTAATTTCTGCTGTTTCTCCTCTGTAGACCTCTCTCCTTTATGACTCTGTACCTGCAAATTCTGTTACCTCAACTCAGTAAAATTGCTGAGCCAGGTTTAGGTTTCCTGTCTCCATATGAATTCAGAAACTACCACCAGAAACATTGTTACCATAATGGTAGGACCCATTTTTTGTTTTCCTTCTCTAGAGTACATGCTTCTGCACTTACTTGTCAGTGTCTGAGAACAAGCTTCAGACATTTTCTGGTTTTCTAGTGATTTTATAATGTTAAAATAAATCTTATAGATGTTAACCTTTTATAATCAGAAACAAAAATCTGGTTTTTTAACATAAAAAATATAGATAGCTTATCATCTTTAGATGATTCTAGTATCTGACATCAGTTTCTGCTACTATCTCTGCTGGTTCTCATTTTAGTGCTGTGCTCTCTTTATGACTATCTTTGTATTCGTTAAAATTATGTGGTAGGCCCTCCCTGGTGGTGCAGCGGGTTAAAAGCACTGCACTAAGAAGCTAAAGCCACTTCCGCATGAGTTCGATTCCTACCTGCCCCGGAGGTGACCACATGGCGTGGCAGACCTCTCCTGACCCGCCCGCTGCTCCCCTGCAGTGTACTTCGTGGATTTGCCTGTTCTGCTCCCCACTCTGTCTCTGGTGAATCCTCTCACTGCCCCTGCAACTCTGTCCTGTACCCCAGTTCTGTATGCACAAATAAATAAATCTTAAAAAAAAAAATTATGTGGTTATTCCCCAAGGCTTAGGAAGCCTCTGCTGACAGTGCCCTGTTGTGTATTATCTCAATCCTGGGGTAAAAAAAAAAAAAAAAAAAAAAAAAAAAAAAAGAGGCTATTTAACTGTACTGTCAAAAATTTTTAGGTTTTTTTTTTTTCTCCTTCATTTCCTTCTTCATTGACCTCTAAAGGTAGCTAATTCTGTGGTTGGGGAAAAAGGCAAAGATAGTTTTAATTATAGGCTGTCCTTTCCTCCCCAGGGTGAGACTTCCTTACTTCCTACTTTCCTTTTGGAGAGCAGCTCTTATAAAGTGTGAAGAGGATCCTTTATACAAAACAAAACTTGAGTTTCAACTTCTGCTTTTCTTGCCCTGAGAAGACCAAGAGTATTCCACTTTTACATACCTGCAACACAAAACAAACAGCTAGAGCTCTGGTGTTGTATTTCTTCTGCTTGTCTTTTCTAGGTTTAGACTTTCCCAAAATATATCCAAAATTTGATTTGCATTTTCCCACTAATATATCCTATATAAAGTAATATAATTAACAAATAAAATAATAATAGCCTCAGTAATATATATTAATGCATACATATGTTATACATATTAATATAATTGTATATGGGTGTTGTAGTGTGTCTAATATATGGTAAATATAACATATGTGGAATGAGTATACCATTTTAAGCAAGAAGTAATTTAAATATTCCAACTTTCCATTTCCAGATATAGAAGTTTTCAAACCAATTTATCAAAAAACATGAAGGATAAAAGAATTGTTCTTTTCTGATATCTTGATCTCAGTCCAGTGTAAAGCGGAGATTCTGGGTAAGTGTGACTATTCTGAAGGTCAAACTTTCTCTCACACACATTCTGTTCTATATGCTTAGAGGATGAACATTATTAGCTCTATTTCATTGCAGATCTATAATTTCTTTCTTCAGTTTATCTAGAATAAACTTGTATTTGACCTCCACTTGTTTCCTATGGATAGTTTCCTGCCCTATCCACCCCTTCTTAACAAAAACAATAATAAAAAAGCCAGCAGTATATATGAAAAACTTTTTTTCCATTTCATATGGGTGAGAAATATAAAAAGGTAGATAAGAGAAATGATGCAAGAAACATAAATCCTAACTCCTAATTATGGTAATTGAGATGAGAAGGACATGTAACTTCTTTTTACTCCATTGCTATCCAACAAATATCTTGATAATCAGCACTAAGTTAGAAATTACCAAAAGAAGGTTTGTTGGACTATATGATTTTACAGTTTGTAGGTCCGTAAGTTACATTCTTTTATTTCTTTTTTTTTTTAAAGATTTATTTATTTATTCATACAGAACTAGGGTACAGGCCAGATTTGCAGGGGCAGTGAGAGGATTCACCAGAGACAGAGTGGGGGGCAGAACAGGCAGATCAACGAAGTAAGCTGAGGGGAGCAGTGGGCGGGTCAGGAGAGGTCTGCTGCGCTACGTGGTCACCTCCGGGGCAGGCGGGGATCGAACTCATGCGGAAGTGGGGATCGAACTCATGCGGAAGTGGCTTTCGATTCTTAGTGCTGCACTTTAACCCGCTCCGCCACCAGGGAGGGCCCATTCTTTTATTTCTTAAGGCAACTGAAGTCATCACACATAGCAGTGTCCCATCTAGCATTTTATTCAGTTACTACTACCATTTGAGTACTCATATGCATTATTTTAACTCCTTTGGTCAGAAAATAAACTTAATCTTAAGAAATGACTAGAAAAGTCTCAATAAAGGGAATTAAAAATTACAGAAAATTGCTTGGTCCTTAAATATCTAAAATTATTAATTACAAAATCTCTGCTTTCAATGTACTCTTCAAATCATTCTGCTTTCTGGTACCTGGGATAGATTGGACCCAGTCTCTCCCATAACACAATTACTAGTCCAGTAGAATCAGTTATGCACTATGAGACATGATCAAATTGGATGACTGAAGAGTCCGTATTGGAGTGTAAAAAAGTTAAAAGGTCAGAAAGGTAAACAGAATCAGGGCCACTGAGAGTTTTATAGGTCATTAAAAGGATTTTAAAAGCCATATGCTCTTTAAAAGGCAGCCAAGATAGAGATTGTAAGATGGGAGAAATACGATCTGTAGATCAAGTCCTAGTAACAACGCTGGCAGCAGCAGCATTCAAAACCATCTGCAGCCAGTTTAGCAAACAATCTGGAATGCCACCAGGAACAAATTAAAATAGTCAATCCTGGAAGAAATGAAAGCCTAGCATGGATGAATGAAACATTGCTTGCCGGAGAATGCAGAGCCTGTAATCTTACAATATTCTAGAAACCATAAAAAGAATTTTTCACCACCAATGTAATATGGAGATTGAAAGTTAAAATGAGGGTCATAAAAAGAAACATGCATGACAGAACTGCCACTCCAAGGCAGTGAACATGAATCCTAGCCCCAGTGGTCCTGCTAGCAAATGCAACCCGAGGATGGAGTGTAGTTCTCCTGTCATCTGTAAGCTGGCTAGCCCAAGAAGCTCTCACCTGGTTAGCCCAAGAAGCCCTCACCTGGCTAGCCCAAGAAGCCCTCACCTGGCTAGCCCAAGAAGCTCTCACCTGGCTAGCCCAAGAAGC
>NW_004567110.1:32581920-32597344 GCF_000260355.1 Condylura cristata
TCTCACCTGGCTAGCCCAAGAAGCACTCACCTGGCTAGCCCAAGAAGCTCTCACCTGGCTAGCCCAAGAAGCACTCACCTGGCTAGCCCAAGAAGATCTCACCTGGCCAGCCCAAGAAGCATTCACCTGGCCAGCCCAAGAAGCATTCACCTGGCTAAGAAGCAAAAAATGCACAGCATTGTCACTGGTTTTGGAGCCAACAGTCTGAAGTATGCTCCTAAATAATACAAGTGAACTGTACATCAAAAATATAGAAAGACTGAAACATGATTTGCTGAGAATAAACTCACATTATTTAGTAAATTTACATCATTTCTTGAATCATAGTCAAAGATAGAAACAAATATCATCACTAACATCTACAAAATGTCAACTGTTTACTATGTGCCAGCTCAGTCATACATGCATGATATTGAGACTAAGGTAAATCTCATATCTAAATATTTAATTATTTGTCTTGTTTCTTTCAGGCTAAGTGCCCAATTATCTTATAAATCCTCTTTGTAATTCCCCAATTATCTATGAAGATAGAGAAGATCATGACTTGCTAGTGTAATATTTTTTTTTACTTTTTTATTATATTAGTTTATTTTTATATATTTTTGTGCATTTTTCTATCTCAGTTGCAATCCCCTTGGGTTTGCCATCACCATAGTCCAGTGCATTTCCCTCCCCCCACTGTTTTATCCCATTCCCCTCTCCACCCCCATAAATTGTCTCTGGTATATAGCTGTTCACTATTATCATTATTTTCTCACCTGTTCCGTTATATTCCTGCTATGAGAGAAACAATCCAGTATTTTTCTTTTTCTTTCTGGCTTATTTCACTAAGCATGATCTTTTCCAGCTCCATCCATGTTGCTGCAAAAGACATGTGTTTCTTTTTTTTTTTTTTTTTGGTTGCTAATATTCCAGTGCCAATCTTTTTAATCCAGTCATCCATTTTTGGGCATTTGGGCTGTTTCCATGTCTTTCCAATTGTGAATAAAGTGGCAATAAACATGGGGATACAGGTATCTTTTTGAATCAGTGTTTTTGTGTCTTTTGGGTAGATACCTAGGAGTGGGATTGCTGGGTCATAGGGAACAATTTTTTTTAAGATCAATTTGCTTCTATTTATTTGTTTATTTTAAATAATGGATCATTATTTTACTTTTTTTTCCCCACCAATATAGGATCTTTTCCCTCAGGTGTGATTGCCATAGCTTTCCATGGGCATGAGAATTCTAGCACTGCAAGGGACATTTAAGAAATGGGGAGGGGGGGGTCATCTGTGGTGGTGCAAGGAGTTAAGTCTCAGCACTATGAAACCCTTTGTAGCCACTGCAGCAGGAATTCATCCCCAGCAAAGGAGTTGACCCACTTAGAACAGCAGATCTCTCTTGTCTCACCCTCAGCAGTAAACTTCAACAGATCCACCTATTCTGCTCCCCACTCTGTCTCTGATGAATCATCTCACTCCCCCCACACCTCTGGCCTACTGCCCCCTTCCCCCAGCTCTTGAATGCATATAAAAATAAATCTTTAATAAAAACAAATTGATGGAATCAAATATCTCTTATGACAACATAACTGGTGAAGTTATATTCTCATCCTTATTTTATAGAATACAAAAACAAGGCACCATGAGATTTAGCATGTGGTAGCTTGTACTTTAGTCTTTAGTGTGTGGTAGAGTCTGAGTTGGAACAATCTACCTTTAAAAGGCTTAAACCCATCCTAACTTTTTTAAAGCTCTGGGGATACTTTCTGTGATATACTCATAAAGTATACTTTACTGTGGGGGAAGAGACAAATGTTGCTCAGCAGCAGCATCTTGCTATTTAACATCCCTTGCTCTCTCCATTGGCTTTACTTGCAGGTCCCACAAGACTATTAACTATAAATGGTGGGAGTTTTGGAAGAGGACTTAAACTCCTGTAGAAATTATACCCACCCAACAGTAAATTGGTAGATGCATTAAGTATAAAATGGTAAAATCTGGGCCCTCCCTGGTGGCACAGCCGGTTAAAGCACAGCACTAAGAAGCTAAAGCCACTTCAGCATGAGTTCGATCCCAACTCTGGACCTGCTTGCTGCTCCCCTCAGCAGTGTACTTCGTCAGTCGGCCTGTTCTGCTCCCCACTTTGTCTCTGGTGAATCCTCTCACTACCCCTGCACCTCTGGCCTGTACCCCAGTTCTGTATACATAAATAAATCTATTTTAAAAATGGTAAAATTTGGTTAAACCACACAACAGCCAATGAAAATTTAGATGAATATTTGAAAGGCTTTGTTTATCCTAAGGTTTCCAGAGAAAAACAGTGACAATTATTACCCATTTGCTGGGACATTAGATTTTATAAGTGAATTTTTATGAATAATTCATGTCAGTTAAGATTTGCACATAACTTTGATATATGTAAGTAGATATATATAATTAAATATATATATTTAAGTCAGTAATATTGGGGTACCACATCAGATAGTACCACCACAGTTCACCCACCACCCAATCCCCATTTCCACCACCATAGACCATCTTTGTTCTTATTCCTTGGTGCCTTAGTAATTCAGTTCTGCAGTTCAATTCAGATATGAAAATTTAGTTTTTCAGTTTGTCTTTATCTGACTATCAATTTGATATTTTAAAATAGACTGCATGATTTATGGTTTTGTTTGAAAATAAGATATAAAAGAATATTCTGACTTTGAAGAGCACTATTGTAAATGCATTTTGAGGGCCAGACTAATTTATGAATGCAGAAGGACATTCTCATAGTCTCAAAAATGTAAAGTATCCTCAACACCATCAGCATCCCCCCAAATATGGAAAGTCTGGCAAATTGTCAAAGCCTAAGCATTCCAAGAGACATGAGTAAGAAGGATAATTTGTATCTGAATGGGATATTGGGACCTAGAAAGGACAGGAGATAAAAATAAGGACATCTGAATAAAGTATGGACTTCAATTAATAAAAAAATACATATAGAGTAGTTATTACTGACATTGATAATAACTGATCCTTGGAATTTACAATAGGCATGAGGTTATTTTTGTCTTTATTGCCTCTTTACACATCAGATATTATACAAATTAAAATTAAGTGCTTTAATAGCTAATTCAATTGAATGCTTTTGATGATTATTCATTTAAACTGAATACCAACAGCTGGTTCCCTAATTTACTTAAAATTTCACAGCAAAGAAACTCAGGATTGAGACTGAATATATTAGAGAAAAAGAATAGACGTTATTTATTCAAAGCTTAAAATTTAACATATACATTCTAACTTCTTTATATTTAGTATTCACTTAATTAGTCCTTCCCTATTTTTTTAAAAAAATTATTTATGCATACAGAACTGGGGTACAAGCCAGGGGTAGAACAGGGGTGCAGGGGCAGTATAAGGATTCACCAGAGACAGAGTGGGGAGCAGAACAGGCAAATCAACAAAGTACACTGCTGAGGGGAGCAGCGGGCGGGTCAGGAGAAGTCTGTTGTGCCACGTGGATCACCTCCCCGCCAGGATCAAACTTGCACCAAACTGCCTGGGGCTAGCTTGCAGTGCTGTGTCCTAACCCACTGCACCATCAGAGAGGGCCAGCCCTTCCCTATTAACCGTCCTTTAAAGATGAGAAATCCTACTATGTAGCCAGTAGGCAACATATTACCATGTAAAAGCAAAAATGTAGCTTAATATCAAGTCAATGTTTCAGGATCCAGAATTTGTCATAATCTATACATGGCCAGTAAAATGTCTAATTTTTACTTGAATAACTTTTCAAATATTTCTACTGTCTTATGAAAGCTGGAGATTTCATGTGTAAACACATATAACATATATACACATAGACATGTGTTTATAGATATATAAACACATATAGCATATATACACATATTCCCTCTGAAAATAACTAATATTTATATTAATCATGCAGAAAGTTAGTCACACCTGAATAAAGATTTCCTTCGCATGATGCAGAAAATCCACTCCTAGGTATATATCCCAAATAAATCGCCATCACCATACAAAATTTGTGTACACCTTTATAGCAGCATTATTCAGAGTAACCCCAAAATAGAAACAACCCACTGTGTCTATCAACTGATGAGTGAATTCATGAAAAATAGTATGTGTACACAAAGGATTATTACCCAACAAAAAATGATGAAGTATTGATACATGCTACAACACAGTATAAAAATATTAAGATTAATGATAGGAACTAGTCAGAGAAATAAAACATGTGTATTTTCATTCATACTACATGCCTGGAATAAACAAAAACATAATATAGCTTAGTGAATAAAGGCTCTAAGGAATAAGAAGTGATTGCTAATGGGTATTGGAGTGATATTTTCTAAAATTCAATACTGGTGATGGTTGTGTAACTCTGAATATACTAAAAACACCTGAATTGTGTGCTTATAAAAGGCAAGTTTTATGAAAATGAATTATATAATTATTATGACTATATAACAATGATTTCATTTAAAAATATAATTTTCTGGTTTCCTATAATCCACAGATAATATCAAGAGAAAACCTTTGATTAGAGATATATGGCAAATACAATTAAGGCAATTGGATGCAATTCTAGTATATCCTACATCTTTTTTTTTTAAGATTTATTTATTTATGCATACAGAACTGGGGTACAGGCCAGAGGTGCTGGGGCGGCTAGAGGATTCACCAGAGACAGGGTGGGGTGCAGAACAGGCAGATCCACGAAGTACACTGCTGAGGGGAGCAGCAGGTGGGTCAGGAGAGATCTGACACACCATGTGGTCACCTCCAGGGCGGGTGGGGTTCTAACTTCATGCTAAAGTGGCTTTAGCTTCTTAAATGCTGTGCTTTAACCCACTGCTACCAGGGAGGGCCACATTTTTCTTTTAAATATAGGAAACTGATGAGAAAAAAAAAGAAAGAAAACAAGGTAATATGTGATTAAATCAGCTTCCATAGGTAAATGATTGCAAATTTAGATGAAATTTGAGGGTTGCCTGCTAGTAAATAATTTAAAAATATTTGTCATTAGTACATATGACTGGTATTTCATGAAAAAACAAAGAGGTTTAAAGCCTTTGACTGACATCAGGTTGACTTGCCTGTGTCCTCCACCCAACTCTAAAAGTTCTATAAAGAAACTAGAATGAACACCTGGTATCCATACAATGCTAACTGTAAGTATTCAGAATATAATAAATGATTAGGAAAATATGTCTGATCTGGGGGAAGTACTAATCAATTGAAGAGTAACCTTACTAGTTTGAAATTGCTCTGCTACATATTCTTTGATTTGGTTCTCAGAGCCATCAATAAAAAGAAATGTCATTATTGTATTCATTTTCCTGAATAAAACCAGATTCAGGCGGAATTTTTTTGGAGCTGTCTGAAAAGTTACAGGAACCATCTAGTGGTAGAAAGTGAAATAATTCGGGTGTCAAATCTCCCTCCCTCTCTCTCTCTCTTTTTTTTTTTTTAAGATTATTTATTTGTTCATACAGAACTGGGGTACAGGCCAGAGGCTCAGGGGTGGTGAGAGGCTTCACCAGAGACAGAGTGGGGAGCAGAACAGGCAGATCTACAAAGTACACTGCTGAGGGGAGCAGTGGGCGGGTCAGGAGAGGTCTGCCGCGCCATGTGGATCTCCTCCAGGGCAGGTGGGAATCGAACTCATTCGGAAGTGGCTTAAGCTTCTCTGTGCTGTGCTTTAACCCACTGCGCCACCAGGGAGGGCCTCTCTTTTCTTTTTTTAAGCCTACAGGAGGTTGCTTGAGAAAGATCAAATAAAAATCAAATGGTAGAAGAGAAGTCCAGATTCAATTATTCAATAAAAAAGCACAGAGCATTGCCCCTTTACATACTGTACAGCCTTCAGCCAGATATCAGCATCTTCATCTAATTGGTTCAGTAGAAATAAAGCTGTACATCAATGTAGAGTGCTTTGAAATTAAATACTTCATTTCAGTAAATGCCTTTCTGTTCCTAAGATTCCGTCTTACAATACAGCATCATTATCTAAAGTCCGCAACATTATCTAAAGTCCACATCTTATTCCTTTCATATTCTCCATTAAATAAAATTTAAGAATAAATTGATTAGACAAACTAGAAGTTTCCTGAAACCATAGGCAATATTCTTCAAGTATTTTTCAGTGTTTGCCGGTTTTATACTGCCCAACTTTCAAAAAGTGATGGGTTGCTATCTTGCTAGTTATAGATCATCAATACTTGCCATGCTTCTTCTGAGTGAACTGCTTCCTCTCATCCACCTGAAAAAAGACACTGACAATGTGTTCACATAGGTCCCAGCCAGTCTTGTTCTTTATGTTTTGTCCATCCTAAATGTGAGCATTTCCTAAAGCTATTATCCATCACACCTATAATTAAATACAGAAAACTAGGTCTGCAAGTTGAAGTCAATCAACTATTTAAATTAGAAAATATATTATATATATATGATATTATTTATCTTCCTTTTTGCACAATGTTTGCTTTCTCCTCTCAGTTAAAATTTCCACCACCAATGCATCTGTGTACCATCACCATTGTCCCTTGTACTCTTTCCTCCCATTTTGATCCCTCTCTCTCTCCAGCAGAATGTCTGATTTATAGTTGCATGTTAACTTTGTTATTTATTATAGCTATTTTTTTCCTTATCCTATTGCTTTTCCTATAAGTGAACCCATCTGATATTTTTTCTTTGAAAACAATTTTTTTAAATTTACTGATAGAAAGGAATAGAGGGGCCCTCCCTGGTGACACAACATGTTAGTATGCAGCACTGCAAGTGACCTGGAAGTGATCAACATGGCTCAGCAGACCTCTCCTGACCCACCCGCTTCTCCCCTCAGCAGTGTACTTCATCGATCTGCCTGTTCTGCTCCCCACTCTGTCTCTGGTGAATCCTCTCACCCTCTGCATCTCTGGCCTATAACCCAGTTCTGTACAAATAAATAAATAAATCTTTAAAAAAAAAATCTGGTCTCAGTTTCTTCTTGAAGGTTCTTAAATTTGGCTCACTAATCTTCATCTACCTCTCTAGCACATCCTGAAAGAAAAAAATTAGAAATATTTGGCCACAGACAAGAATAAGTTAGGGAAAAATTGTGCTCACTCAATTCTTTTTGTCAATGGCACTTCAAATACATTAAAAAGAGAAATAGAAAAGAAAAATAATAGAGAAAGAAATAAAAAGAAAAAACACCTCTGAGCTATGGTACTGAGGTTAAAAATTTCAAGAGCTGTCATTTCTGTTACAATTCTTTGAGAAATTGCAGTTGGAGAAAAGGAAAATAATTTTAAAAGTCTCCCTTCAACCTTATTTTTTGTAAAGAATATCCCAAAGATTTCAGCTTTCATGGGAATGAATTAGCATTTATTGATTCAAATGGTCATTTCTGTCAAGGGATTAAAATTAGATGGGCCTAGATTTCTTGTTGTTGTTAAAGCCTCAAAAGAAAGGAGACATGGTGAGTGACTACAGACTACAGAAAGTACTGGTTCGATTTGGGGCTTTTCTGCAGTACTGTGATGAAAATGTTCTGTTATAATTCCATCTGACTCAATTTTGCATTACCAGGTAAAAAATATCTTCTGTCATACTAAAAAGTACAAGAATATTCCTATTGGAATTAAGATGCACTGTTACAATTATTTGATCTCAATCTAATTTGCAAAAATTATATACACTTATCAATGTAGAGATTAATTTCAAATAAAACTATTAAATACTTAAAATCATTTTTAGATTGAGTACAATGAACAATAATGAAATACAAACAGTTTTTGTTTTAAGGATTAGGGAGCCGACCTAAATTGGGGATGCTAACTGCTTTCTTTGAATAATTGTGCATAGGCATGTGAGTTTATCATTGTTAAAAAGCTTAACTCTGAGACAAGTATACATACCACTGGTAATAACAAAAGTATTTACTCTAAAAATTTTGCCTCAACATAGCTAAGTCTCCATGGATATGTTAATATCAATCTTGCTTCACAATGTCTAGAAAAACAAATCCTTAAGGACATCTCTCCTTACTTTGACTTCCATGTCTTCACTAGCTTATATTTTTAATAAATATTATAAAGTGATTTATTGATACCTTTTCTTAAATAGAAATGGTAGCAATTGTTATTTTTATTGCTCACCTAGAGAATAAAGATAATATAAGGGGTTCCAGCAAGTATGTCTAAAAAATTAAAATATCAGACTTTCTTCTGAGCATGTAAATAATTCCCTGCCAAAATGGTAAGCATAAGTTGTGATATCACCTCCCATGTAAAAAAAAAATATTAATTGAATACTTTCTCTCTTTATACATTATTACCATGATATTTACTAAATAAATAAGTCTGGGTCTTTTCTCAAAAAGTGTTACCACCAATAAGGGAAATAAATACAAACTGGCAAAATCCGTAGGTGAGATTTGCACAACATTA
Source organism: Condylura cristata (assembly GCF_000260355.1). Taxonomy (NCBI): domain Eukaryota; kingdom Metazoa; phylum Chordata; class Mammalia; order Eulipotyphla; family Talpidae; genus Condylura; species Condylura cristata. The sequence goes on from NW_004567110.1 coordinate 32,590,348, forward strand.
TGGCCTGCTTAATCTGAAATATCAAGGTAGAATTTGATAGCACTTGAGTTTAAATCATCTTGAAAGGTGGTTCTTCAGCTTATTCACAAAAAAAAAAAAAAAAAATGCCATGGAAAGGAATTCTGTGTAAAGACAGGTGACATGAGGAGGAGGATTATGACTGTGTTGTGGTTTGATTAAACATTAAATGTGTGTGCCAGTTATCTTTTGCTTGCAAGGAACAGAAATACAGCTCAAATGAACTTAGACATAAAAAATGAAATATGGGCCCTCCCTGGTGGCACAGCTGGTTAAAACACAGCACTAAGAAGCTAAAGCCACTTCAGCATGATTTCGATCCCTGTCCGGGAGGTGACCACATGGCGAGAAGACCTCTCTGACCCACCCACTGCTCCCCTACTAGTGTACCTTGTCGACCTGCCTGTTCTGCTCCCCACTCTGTCTCTGGTGAATCATCTTACCGTCCCTGCACGTCTGGCCTGTACCCCAGTTCTATATGCGTAAATAAATAAATCTTTTTAAAGAAGTGAAATATGCTGATTCAAATAACCAACCCATAATAAAGCTAAAGTGGCCTTTGGAACAATGGGATTGTGGCACAGAGCTTCTAATTAGAACTCTGTTTCTTCTAATTAGAACTCTGTTTCTCCATCTTTCTCTCTGTCCCTAGTCTTTGCTTTGTTTTATATCTCATAACTCTTTCTTTTTCACGATGCAGGAGTTTTTCCTATAAGGTAGAGACCACAACCACTGGTCATTAAAAACTCACACCTAACTATTGCACCAAGAAAAGGAAGAAATTTTTTCCTACTTCACAATGAGAAATTCCAGTAATAGACAAACAATAAAATAGGCCCAGTTTGGGTCTTAGAAAAGGGGGCAAATAAAATAGTGACATCAGAATCATGTATAACTACAAAAATACATCATGGTCAGATCACTGAGAGCCTTTTATCCTACACAAAGTTTGGGTTTTTCCCTGCAGGTTTAAGAGAGCCAGTGAAGGATTTAAACAAGGTAGTAAGATTTTCATGTTTGGTGCACAAACAATGATGCAGTACAGAGAGAGTACAAAGTGCCAGGGAGTAGATTCAGTGACCAACCTGTGGGCTGGTAATGGCTTGAACTATAACAATAGCAGTGGTGATGTAGGAGAGGTAGAAGAAATGGGAATTAGAATTCACTGATTGCAAGTGCTTAAGAAGGAAAATTATTTAGAATGGTTAAAAGATATCTGGTTTGGGTGCATGGTAAATGATGTTAGCTTTAAAGAAAACTATACAAAGAGGAAAGCCATGAGTTCATTCTGAACAAGTTGAAGATCAGATACTTTGGTGATGAACACTCACAGTTTTGGTTTATCATGGAAGGTCTTTAATTTTTCTTGACTTCTGTAGGACAGTTTTACACAATAAGTATTCTTAGTTGGCAGTATTTTTCTTTTAACACTTTGAATATATACCCCTCAGTGCAGTATTAAACTTTTCTTTGCATAGATTCTGAACATTTTTCATCTCTCTTATGTTGTTTCTTTGCTTTTTTTTTTCCTTCCATTTTTGAGCTGGTTCTCATTTGAATATAAAGTAGTCCTCAATTACATATAATGTTTGTAATAAGGCATTTTCTTTTTCTTCCATACATATTGAGTTCCTGCATGATGATTATTTTGAATTCTTTGGAAGATAATTTATAGATCTCCATTAACTTAGATTTGTTTTCTGGAGATTTATTGATTCTTACGTGCTTGCTACTTTTCCTTTTGTCATGAAAACCGCTTTTCCCAGCCTACATGAACTGACTTTGTACGTAAGACATTTTCCAATCAACCCAGATAGAGATTCTAGGAGATCATCAAACTTTCTACAAGGATTCATCTTCAGATTTGTGAATTAATTTCCATTTGGAAAATTTTGCCAGCCTCTTTTTCAGTATCATGAAGTCCCTCATTCTTTCCGGTGTCTGAAGAAGTCCTGAGTACTGGTGCTACAACAGCTGTTGAGCTCTATTTTTTTCTCTGTAGTCCCCAGACAGCCACTGACTGCCAGTTCTGTCAATGTTCCAAGTGAGGTCACTCAGAGAAATTAGATGCATATTCCATTTTTCTCTTTTCCTCCCAAGGAAGAAACTATGAGCTGAGTTCTTTATTGAATCATAATTAGCTGTGGTGGCTTCTGTCTGCGGCATTACACGTTCTTCAGGGTTTTTACAAGCCACTGAGCTCTCTTTGTTGGGGCAGCCCCCAGGTCTAAAGTATGCCAGTTCCATCAACACTGAATCAGGTGAAACAGAAACCAGTCCCACAGGCAACTGTTGAATAGCCAGGGTAGCCCACATATATATGTCCTCTCTTCTCTTTGTTTCCCAAAAGAAAAGCTGCAAATTGGGCATTTCCTCCCAATTACAACCTGTGCCAGCTTGGAGGAAGGGCTGGCATGCTAGAAATAAAGACTTTTCTTAATCATTTTAAATGCATTTATTCTTGACTTTGAGATTGCCTGGGGTATTGCTCAAGAGTTCTCTTAAAGGATTTCTGGGATGTTTACTGCTGTTCAATCAGTATCTCTGGGTGCCCTCCCTGGTGGCGCAGTGGATTAAAGCACAGCACTAAGAAGCTAAAGCCACTTCCGCATGAGTTCGATCCCCGCCTGCCCTGGAGGTGACCACATGGTGTGGCAGACCTCCCCTGACCTGCCCGCTTTTCCCCTCAGCAGTGTACTTCTACAGTCTGCCTGTTGTTCTCCCCGCTGTCTCTGGTGAAGTCTCTCCCCACCCCTGCACCTCTGGCCTGTACCCAAGTTCTGTATGCATAAATAAGTAAATCTTTTAAAAAAAATAAGTATCTCTGTGAAAAACAAGGTCTGGACTTCCTATTCTACTATCTTGCTGACATTGCTCCTTTTACTCCTTTTAAAATAAGTTATTAAAGTACAATCCAACCTAAAAAATGGCAATTCTGATCTTCCTGGTGTTTAGGTTTCTCATTGCAAAGGAACTAATATATTAGCATTCTAAATATATTGGTTTCATGTATTCCAAAGTCCAATTATCCTAGGGTACACTAAAAAAATGGAATTCCTAAACTTATAAACCCATTTGTCAGACCATATTTTTTCCATCAGTTTAATTCTCTGGAAGACTTCTTTCTTATCAGATCTCTGTGCTGAAAGAACTATGCAGAGAATACCTTAAGAATATCTTCCTACATTTTCATTGATCTAGTTACTGCTCAGTTCATATTTATTAAATGAGTGAAGGAAGGAATGGTCAGTCAGCATCTTTAAATAATCATTCTACTCCAATTAAACAATATGGATTAAATTTGGCAATTTTGAGTTTCTTTAAAAGAAGAATTATTTATTACCAAGGAATTGTAATGAAATAGGGCATAAATAATCCTAATTTCCCCATTATCTTAGAAAAAAAATTTACCATCTTGTTTTATTTATGAAGACATCTCTCAAGAAAATGGCTCAGGACTTGATAGTGTTGTTTACAAAGAGGCACTGAACTAGAAGGTGGTTTTAGCTGCCTCAGTCATGATGGTACCTCCTTCTATAGACTCTAATCTACCTGATTTGTTGGGCAGAGTCATACTCTTATAAATTAAGCCACTGAGGTATAAATGTTTTCCTAAGCAGGGCTGCGTAGGGAAATTAATTGATTCCCAAACATACTTTTTTAAAAAAGTTCATTATTTTCATTGTAATCCTATATAGATAATATTGATTGACAAATATTTGTCAATATTTACCCTGAATCTTCAATACATTTCAAACTAGTATCAGGTTATACCACTGAGGTGCTAAAATAACCTAATTATTGGGTTGGTTTCTTTAGGTATCATGACCATAGACAAGAGAATCTCTTTTTTAACATAAAAGTAACAAAAGAAAATAGTGGTTGCATGATTATATAATCTTCTTAATAACCCCGATCTTCATCACAAAACCAGTATTAACTAGAATTATGGATGGATGTTGCAACTCATTAGCAAAAAAAAAGTCAAGCACACATTTTTAAAAATCTTGGACAATTTGGATTAAGTAAAATATATAGATCAGGCTATCTAAATTTTGCTGGTTTAGTTAGTATATGCAAAGTAAGTGAATGCAGCTGAATTAATCACAAGCTCAAGATAATTCTTTTTGCATCCTTATTAATCAAGTTCAGGTTTCTGTTCTATGAATGTAAATATAGAAAGGTCAACAATTTCTCTAGGGGTATGTTCCAGGGCATGGGAATTAAGCGAAAAGTCATCCTTCATTCCCTTGCTGCACTAAAAACAGCCTCAGTCCTTAATTCTGAGTTTTAGATAATGTGGAATGTGCTGTATTCACAGAGCATATAGTTTCTGAGTAACAATGAAGGTCATTTATTATAGGATTGTCAGCCAAGTCTGCAATGATTCTTTGATTAGAGAAAAGTAGTTTTGCATGTTATGCCTTGGGTTATTTCTTTACTCTTTTTTTCCTCAAAGAGGATTTTGTGGATTGTACTAATGCCCCACATGCTGATTTTTAGCATGCACTTTGTTATATGATGTGCCAAACGTGATCAACTATAAAATGGATAGCTTAAATTAATTTAGAAAGTTTGTATCTATCTCTAAGGGAGAAAATATTATATTCCTTTAGATGCCCTCATAAAAGACAGCAGTGAGGAATTTGCTCTTTTTCATTTTACAGCTAAACACACTACCATTTGAATAAAACTGAAGGGCAATAGGTGAGTTTCCCATTTTAATTCTGCCACCCCACCCATATGTATCACAAACACAACTAGCTCTCAGATACAGCCAAACACGACCTATTGCATCTTCTCTGTAGAGACAACAGAGCTTCAATAGAACAACCAAAAGGAATTCAAAAGAAAACACTACTTATCTCAAATCTCTGTGATAGCTTTAGAGAACCTGTTTTATTGTGTCAAATAATTATATGTGGTAACTTCATCAGCCTCAGAAAGTTAACTACATCTTCAGGACACACATGCTTTTGGGTTGCTAATGGATGTACCTGTTCTGAGATAGAAGCAAGGACCCATTTACCATGAAACTGATGAAACTTCCTGTTCCCCCACCTGCATGTGTCCTTTCAAAATTACCAAGAAAGACTTCTGCAGTGAGTCATCTGATGGAAATTTTTAAAAAGCTCTTTACAAGTAAGACATTTTTATCAATGTATAGACAGAGACAGGTTTCTCTTTCCTTGCCTACTACCCCTACATCAAACTTCATCTTCAGTAGTTGGCTTTAGCAAGACTGACTTTCTTTAGGGACCTCCTTAAGGAGACGTTAAATTGGGAATGTACCAGATGAAATAAAATTTGGAAATGTTTTTGTAAGTTTCAACTAAACAGGTGACACTTAAAGGTATTGATTTGGTTTTATACTTGGTCATTTTAAAATGGACTCATAATAATTACTGACAGGAGATCCAAATTTTCTGTATGAGGCTGAATTAATTAAGGAGGGTATTCCTCCACAACTAAAGTCCCTCAGCTATTCCAGAAAGAACATCCAAAAAACAAAAAAAAAAAAATGCCGCTCAATAATAGTAACACCGTATCCTAGCGAATAGAAATTATTAGAAAATACACAGCAGGGAAAAGAAGACAAACAAATATTCAAGCAAGTCCACAGGGGGGAAATTCAACACCAAAAGATCAGTCAACAGAAACCACCAAAGAAATAGAAGAACAGCTCAACCTACCAGATAAAGAATTCAGAATCATCATGATAAACAAACAAAATGAAATGAGGCAATCCATCCAGGAGTTGAAGAATGCAAACAAGGAAATGAATGAAAGAAATGAAAAAAAATGAAAAAGAGACAAGCAATCAGCCAACTGAAGAAAGAAAATGACACATTAAAAAAGGAAATAGAAGAAATGCAGGTGATGAAAAGGCCACTAGAAGAGATAAAGAGTGCTGGGAAAAGTTATAAAAACAGAATAGAAGAAATGGAAGAACTGATCAGCACCCTCGAAGACACAGAAACAAAGAGAATTAAAAAAGAAAAAGAAAGAGAAGTAAAAAGGAAAAGTAATTAAGAAACACTTCAAGAGCTATCTGACACCATTAGGAAAGGAAATATCAGAGTTATAGGTATCCCAGAAGGTGAAGAGAAATGCCAAATAATAGACAACATATTCACAGAGATAATAGAAGAGAACTTCCCTAATTTGAAGGAGATGAAAGTAGACATCCAAGAAGCAAGAAGAACCCCAAACTACCATGATAAGAGGAGAAGAACAGATAGACATATCATAATAAATGGCTTCAACTCATCAGTTAAAAGACACAGAGTTTCAGGATGGATTAAAAACAGAAACCATCATTCTGCTGTCTGCAGGAAACACATCTAACTACAAAAGATAAAAACAGACTGAAAATAAAAGGATAGAAAACAATCCTACAAGCAAATGGGCCAAAAAAAGAGGGCAGGAACTACTATACTTGTATCAGATCAAATAGACTTCAAACTAAAAAAGGTTAAAAGAGATACAGAAGGCCACTACATTATGATTAAGGGGACAATACAACAAGAAGAAATAATCATCAATATATATGCACCAAATGAAGGAGCACCAAAATATATTAGGAAACTACTGTCATCCATGAAAATGTATATCAGAGAGAATACATACATAGTAGGAGACTTCCACACGCCACTCTCAACAATGGACAGATCAACAAAACAAAAAATAAGTAAAGACACTAAAGCTCTGAACAAGAACCTGGACAACATTGGTCTAGTGGACATCTATAGAATACTGCACCCCAGAAAATCTGAGTACACATTTTTCTCAAATCCACATGGATCATTCTCTAGGACTGACCACATACTTCGTCACAAGATAAATATCAATAGATACACTAAGATCAAATCATACCAACTATTTTCTCTGACCACGAAGGAATCAAACTAGAAATAAACCATATGGAGAAGGCAAGAAACCCACCTACCACGTGGAGACTAAAACCCACATTACTAGA
>NW_004567110.1:32600419-32619713 GCF_000260355.1 Condylura cristata
TTAGTGAGATAAGCCAGAAAGAGAAAGAAAAATACCGGATGGTTTCACTCATAGCAGGAGTATAATGGACCAGGTGAGAAAATAACAAGAATAATGAACAGCCATTCAATAATGAACAGAGATATTTTGTGGGGGTGGAGTGGGGAATGGGATCAAAAACGAGGGTGAGAGAGTGGGGAGAGAAGTGCACGGGATTATGGTGATGGCACACGGGTGACTTGGTGATGGGAAACCCGCGGAGATTACAATTGAGATGGAAAAAAAAAATGTACAAAATGATGTAAAAATAAACTGTTATAAAATAAAATTAAAAAATAAAAAAAATTAAGGAGGGTATAATCTTTAATGATTTTTTTGTTTGAAATGTTTTATTTTTCAGTTTTCCTTTTTTGTTTTTGAGATGACTAATAGCTGGAGCAAAGGTAAATTGCATCTCTTTTTGCAACATTCACTTTTTCTCTGTCCTAATGCCTCAAAAATATAAACTTTAAGTAAGTATTCATATTTCTCATGGCAATATATTTGCATAAATCCAATAAGACTCTTTTTCTTTACAATAGACTATTGGAAACATGATTGCTTTGATGATAATGTCATATGAGACAACACTGCTTTCAGTTATCTAGATCAACTTTAGTGCCTTCAAAGAGAAAAAAGCTTGAAAGTTTGCTTGCAGGGTTTTAGGTATATCAGGAAAAGTGTTAGGAAGGTCACTGATTGGCAGACCCAGAAATATCATGACAATATGGGACCTTAAGAAGGATTTATCAAAAATATATAAGTATATGTAATATATATAAAAAATATATAAGCAGGTAAAATACTATAGTGAGAACTTGGTATTAAACCAAGTTTTGAGAAGGTATAAAGTGTTCGATCTAATATTTCTTAGTACTGTGCTCCAAACCGCTGCGCCACCAGGGAGGGCCCTCGATCTAATGTTTCTTATGAAAAGTTCCAGCAAAGAAGATTTCAAAAATTTTATTGCTATATTTTGTTCTTAGTGTGCTTGTGAAAAAAAATTGGCCACTTTATTGAAACTAGATATAATTTGCAAGTGAATTTTACTGTAGCTATTTAGTAGAATTGGAGTGAAAGTGGAGAAAGAAATATATTTCAGTAATGTCATTTTTGCAGTCATTAGAATCTAAGTCCTCTTAATTTTGAGAGTTTTTTTGTTTTTGTTTTTGTTTGTTTGTTTTCCCTGTGAACTGAATTGGACTGTGAATTATTCTAATCTTTAGTCATGACTTTTCAAAACTGGTTGTCTTTCCAGGTTTTCTCCAAATATTTTCTTACTGTAATTTATTAATTACAGTAATTTGAGCCCATGCAAATTGGATATGGAAAACTTTGTCAACTTTAGAGAGATCACTGAGATGGCTGTGGACAATTTTCATGACTATTGCTCTTTCCCTAAATGACCAATGACATCAAGCTGCAAAGGAGAAAACTGTCTTGCTTCATCCCATCTAAGGCACTTCATCCCCAAAATCTACAACTTCTCTCAGGACTCAGAACTGATTTGTGGTTTATTTCAATCTTTAATTTTTTTCTACTATTTTTCTATAGAAATGACCCTTATTATTTGTACCCACCTAAGGCTTGCCTCCAGAAATTGGACACAATGGTTTAATTGGACTGAACTAATCTTTTTTTCTTTTAAGATTTATTTATTTATGTATACAGAACTGGGGTGCAGGCCAGAGGTACAGGGATGGTGAAAGGATTCACCAGAGACAGAGTGGGGAGCAGAATAGGCAGATCAACTAAGTACACTGTTGAGGGGAGCAGTGGTTGGGTCAGGAGAGGTCTGCCGCGCCATGTGGGTCACCTCTGGGGCAGGGATGGAACCAGAACTGGAGCAATTAGATCTCTTGCAGTGCTGTGCTTTAGCCCACTGCAGCACAGGGAGGGCCCTGGACTAATCTCAAGACAAAAGGGTTAATCGAAAAACTGCATTTTTAAAATGTGGAACTTCCATCATAAAAGTTCCAAAGAGAGCAAACTGTGGGTCAAAAAATGACAGCTACTCTTTTCTCCATAGACCAAGAGTAATGTCTTATCATCTTGGTAGGGAAACTAGAGGTCAGTTAAGGATCTGTGAACCTTAGGAGGTAACTTAACTAATGCAGAGTGTTTTGGGTTGAGAACAGTGAGGGTATTGAAGACTTCTGGTCTTGCCTAAATCCTGAGCCCCTCCCTAATTGAAAAAAGAACCAGTATTTCCTAAACTACTACCATTTTCTTAATGAAGAAATGATCATTATTCCTTTTAGGACATAGAAGATTATAGTTTGGAGGTCTCACCCAACTCTAGGTTTATCAATAAGCATGTACTCTCTATAAAAACAACATTTTTACTCTTAGAGTAAGGAAGAGATCACCTCTCCTTATCCATCATATGATGTCTTCTCCCACCTTAATGGCCTAAAACCCTGTATAAATATGCTTGGTCTTCTCCTTTCATCTTCAGAACTTACAACCACATGAAATTTCTGTATGTATGTAGTTAAATGCATTATTTTTCCATTGCTAAAAACAAAATAAAAATGAACATACTAAGTAAGTTTTAGAAATTCAGATAAAAATTAGTGAGTGATAAACAATAAAAATATGCATGAGGAAGTCAAAAAACAGTTCTACAATGAAAAATGTAGTGCAACAAAATTCTTATCCAATTAATGAATGAAAAGAAGCAAAACATTAACACACTGGAAAGAAATATTTAAATAACCTTTTGAACAAACCAATATGAACAGTGACTAAATTAATCCTCAAAATACTACACTCCAGCAAGAACACCAATGACAGACTTGTGGTTGTTGATTGTTAATTTAAGGGTCATTTAAGAGTAGTCATTATACAAGAAAAGTGAAATGCTTGAAATGGCACTGTAGATACATAAAAGACATTTTGATGGAGATTTTTACAACTTTGACAAATATATTATTGCAAATGTCATACAAGTTTACTAAAACTGAATTGTGAATCTCAAATATTTCTTAAATTCCTAATACAACAATATAAAGTGTATTCAATTTTGTTAAAAGAATAATAAATTTTCTTTTAACTTTTTAGAAAATACTGGCATTTGAAGAAGATACACAGGAGGACATGTTTGAAAATATTGACATGTATGCAGTTATTTTTTTTATTAAAGAAACATCGCATTAAATATTAAATAAATTTCAGGTGTCCATTACTCAGAATCAACATGTTTATAAAAGTCAATTAAAAGTATTTTTATGGTGGCCCTCCCTGGGCACAACACTAGGAAGCTGTCCACAACCACTGCAACGCAAGTTCGATTCCCAGCCCAGGAGGTCACCCACATGGCATGGTAGACCTTGCTCACTGCTCCCCACCGCAGTGTATTTCAATTGATCTACCTGTTCTGCTCCCCACTCTGTCTCTGAATTTTCTTACTCCCCACACCTCTGGCCTATAACCGAGTTCTTGTGTATATAAATAAATAAATCTTTAAGTATACATATTTTTATGGATTTGGGGATAGTTATGGCATTTGTAATATTTTAAAAATGTGATTTTTCCCCCTTATTCTAAATAAATACCTATTTTCATGCCTAGTTTCACAGTATGTCTCTGAGGCAAAGAGAACCTGCTTTCTCCTGACTTACAGTGACTGAGTGTCAACCGACAAGGCTGGCTTGGTTTACTTATGTAAACAGTGAAAATCTATTGTACATAATTAGAACTTCTATTTCTTTTCTCAGGCCTTAGCTTGAGATATAGCTGCTCAAAACTTTCCACTTTTAGTCATAGAAGACTGTGATTCACCAAAGTAACATTTTGGAAGTAGCCTTATTGGTTCAGAGAAGCCTGTTGTTATTATTTCCAAAAGTACATTTTAGAATCTGTTTTATTTTATAAAGATTTGGCCTAAATACTACAGGCCCCAATAGATGTTCGATCATGTATTAATTATTTGCATGCAGTTAGAAGATTTGACGGTAAGTAAAGTTTTATAAATTTAATCAAACTGACTTAGTAGAATCAGCTGGTTTTGTTTTATTTATTGTAACTATGTTATTGTAGATCAAGCCAGCGGCACTGGAACTGGAAAAAACCCTAAACATAAGATATCAAATATGTTCAACAGGACTACTCCTCCCATCCACCTCAGGCCATCTGGTCCTTTGGTTAGTCTAGATTCTGTTCATTTATCTATAGCGTCAAGGAGTCTGGCAAAACTAAATTCTATTGTCTAAAAACTGAAGCAAATTAAATACACCATGAATCAGTTTATTTAAAATAATTTTAACCTTTTGGGAACTATCTGGTTATTTACTAGTATGAACAATCAAGTTTATTTGAAACATGTTACTTTATTTATTAAAAACAGCCCAGGTCCCATGATATTCAAGCAAGGCTCAATTTATGACTTACAATTTTGACTTTATGCCAAATGAATGACTTATGATTTTAGAAAGACAGTGCAATCGAATGAAAAGGGCGAAAGACCCACACCTGCAGGTAGCAGATGGGTAGGAGTCTGAGAATAATTTATTAGGACTAATCACAAATTATTAAAAGCAATCATTAGTCTTAACCCATGTGAATTTAGACATTGGGAACAGGGATATGGAGTCAGCCAAACCTGGGTGCAAAGCCATCTGACACTGACTCGTTACTAAACAAGCTGCCCTCAGTTTCCTGGTGTGCAAAAGCAGCATAATACTATTCACCTTCTAAGGACATTGAGGCAACAGAAATGACAGAAAACATACACATTAGACACCAGTAAATGGGACTTAATAGATTTTAATTAATTAACTTATTTTTAATTGAAGTCATATGTAGATACCACCATCTGGTATCACCACTGTAATGCACCCACCACAATTGGAAGAGATTTATTTATTTAACACTGTGTTAAAGAGACAATGATTTTTAAAAGCAAGGATAATACCTATGGGATTACCTATAAAACACCTTTCTTGTTTATTAGGCTTGGCCAATTTACAATTTTTGGAGGATCTTTCAAAATGCATTTGTCAGGGAAGAACCCAGATTCAAAAAAAGAAGGAAAGGAATAAACCTGTGACCATTTCATGAATGCCAAATGTAGAAGACACAACTTAGCACTCACACTCAACTTAGCAATACACAGCCAGAGCATTCATGTAGTGGTGTTATGCACCAGATCCCCAAGTTCCGCGGGAGAACTGTGTGTCCAGATGGGTACTGCGCATGCAGTGAGTTGTACGGCAGCCAAGGAGCCCAGCATCAAGGGAACAGAAAGTCCTGAGCAAGCAAGAAACCAGCCACACATCGACAGCAAGTGAGCACTTATCTGGAGGTGTCTGTGGTCACCCAGACCTGCTCATTGGCCCACTGAAACAGTACTGGAGCAGAGACAGCTTGCAGTCTATATGCATGGTAAGAACATACAAGGATCCCCGTGAAAGAACATGCAAGGATCCCTGTGTCCAAATGGATCCCCCAAAGTTACTTTCAAGAAACAAAATCTTGACATTAAACTCTAACAGTAAATGCTATTGTTTACATATTATGATTCTGATTCAATGATCTTAACTGTCTCCACAATCTAGGACATTCTACTTTTTTTACACATTAATGTTTGCAAATAAAGACAAATTCTTCCCTTCCCACCCACATAGAAGCATCTAATCAGTCTCTAAAATTTGGTGAATTTAAACCAGTATTTCAAACCAACAATCTTACTTTGCCAAATGAGTATCTCTTTAATCTCTTTAACATCTTTACATGTGTTTCCCAAGTCAATTGATGCCTCCAAGGTCTGTGCAGCTTTAATGCAAAAATACAGTAACAATCTGTGGGACATTATAGTTTAAAAACAAGTAGATTAATTTTAGGTGCTCTCATTAACCACCCTATATGTTAGTATGTTGTTGGCAACTAAAAAACACACTCTAAATCTCAGCACCACATTTAGCTTCTTCAAAGCAAAAGATGAAAAGTATATGTAAGATTATGCTAAATATCATTTAACACCATAGATTTTCAAAAGATCAACCACTTGATACGATGTTAAATATAGTTGAATGTGGTCCCACATCTCTGTGCCATTTTGCCAAGTTTCCGTCGGATGCAATTTGCAACAAGCAACATATTAAACCCCCATAAATAGTCATTATAATGTAAACACTGAGCACTCCTTATTGTAGCAGTGAAAGCACCCTCTCCAAAATATATAAAACAGAAAACAAATCCTTGCATTTCATCTCAGGGCAGAAGGTGGATTTGAATTTGAAGAGATGCCAAATGGTAATTTAGGGCACAAATATTTCAGACAAAGCTGATCTATTATGAGTAATAACAGCATATGTTAGTTTCTAAGTCAGTTTGCATATGTCACAGGAAGCACACCCAATTAATATGTGAGGCCATTTACACTTCAGTAAAGTTATTAACAGTAAATCATAACAAAGTAGGTAAGATCAAATTATACATGCTGTTTTAAATATACATGAAAATCTGACACAAAAGCAGCAAAATAAAGAAAAATAGAATCTTAGGTACATTCATTCAGCCAGTTTAGTTTTTTTTTTCTTTTCCTTCCTATTATTATTCCTATTATGTTGTTGTTATTGTTGCTGTTGTTACTAGTTTCTATTGACATACACAGTTGATATGGCTCTTGACAGTTTCCTTTTAGCTAAGTAAGCCTTAGAGGATTAAAGAAGACATTTGGCCTTTATGGCTTTCTGTGTGTGAATGTGTATGTCCTGAGGAGAAAGGAGCTGTGCAAGAAGCTATTAAGCACCAATGAGTGAGCACGGATGTGGAATGTCTGAGTTATGTTCACTGAAACAGATGTCGTGTCCCAGAATTCCCTGAGCTGCCTCAGGCTTCTGCTGGTGTCAACCCTGTGGTAAATGAGTTTTCATAATGAATTTACTGTTAATTCTCACACACACACAAACCATTAGAATCACATTAAAGGGCTGACTAAATGCCACTGAGAATCCAAGCATGACTGTCTTTTGTTCTTTTGGAAGAAACTCTGAAGAAAGCAGAACCTCAAATCAATCATTCCAGGTGCTAGGGGAGAGGTGCAAGCCTCTGAGTGGTTGCAGAGGATCAAATGATTTTGGGGGTGACTCCCAAGCCCCACTCTCTAGGGCAGGAATGATCACTACCCTCTCTACTAAACTGGAGTATTCTTTATCAGACTAAGTCATTGTAAAAATTATTTTGTTCAATCATTTCTCTAAAAAGTTATGTTAGCAAATAAACAAATGAAAAAATCTTGGGTTGAAATAAATGATGAAAATGTACCCAAACAACAAATATTCAGTGGAGCCACCAAATGTGTGGAATATCTAGAGGGCACAGCAGCTTGGTATTGGTGCTCTGAAGGTAAGAGTAAGAACAGTGGGGGCAGAGACTGTCTTGGCAATAAAGACAGATAAAAAGTGTTATCAAAAGGAGACACTCCAAGGATGATCTGTTTTTCAAAAGATAGTGATACTATAAGAGCTGCTAAAAATAACAAAAACAATCAATTCTCTTGCTGGAGCACCTATTGTGCTTTCAAGCACTATCCTGGATATTTTCCTACATTATCTAATTTTTTTCCTTTGAAAAACATCAAGCATAAAAACTGCTACCATTTGTAATACTCTGTTCTACCCCTCCACCCATCACCCCCAAGCTTTGCCATAGTTCCTTTCAGCATTCTAATTCTTGAATTCTTTCTCGCTACAGAGATTTTTTGTGTGCCTAAGTTTTCCTCTGGTGGAGTCCTCTCAGGGCTCTTCCTCTCACCCTAATCTTGCTTTTCCTTTGGGTGTCTTCCTGTTCTCATAAAGTCATCTGCTTACAGAAGTCTTCCTAAAGTTGCTGTATGCAGAGAGGATTCCACGCTGTCTTAGTCTAATCGTCCTTGACTTACCTCCTTTCTGGCTGTGTCATTTTCTATCATGATGGTGCTTTGCTTAGTTCTTGAGGGCATGCTCTCAATGTCTTAGCATTTACTTGCATTTCCACTTGCCTAGATTTGCTTCCCCCTTACTAGAGTAAAGCATCGCTGCTTCCTGCTCTTTCTCATGTGCTGAGCCATACTCAGCATATAGCAAAGAACCTGGACACACTACATACTCAGTGAAAATTATTGGATGAAAGAATGTGTTATTCTTTCATTAATCTTTCATTCCATTTCATTAAATGCCATTAATTCTCCATTTAATGATGGATCTTCCTGTGAGCTTCCTGAGGTCAATGTGCCCTTAACACCCAGCTAACAAACATCCGTGGTCTGACATCTTGGGACTGAGGCCCATGACTGTCATCATCAGCCAGTTTAAGATTTCTCATAGATTCTTAACATGGGCTTGACATAGACATTTAGATTTTTTTTTTAAATCTTCTACAATCTTGGCTACTACACAATTATGTTCAGCATTGCGTTATTGTGACTGCTCTCAAGTGTCCATCAACAATATTTAGCTTAGAAGCTCTTCTGCAATTTGTCATCAAGTAGATCGAGTTGAGAAAAAGGGAAAACCTTTCCACAAGGTATGTAACTATGATTGTAAACAAGCCGAGGGAATAAACTTCACCCTGTTCTGATACTTTAGGATGGGTTAAAGTCATGTGCATGAGTGTTAAGAAGGACTTGGTTTGCCTTTCTCTACTGTTCCGTGCTGGGGGAATAATATTGCTGAAAAAGCCATATGTAGGGGTGAAAGCAGTTAATTGTTTAGGTTACAGATTTGGAAGTGGGAGCAGTCAGGTGGAAAGGGAAAAGAGTAAGAAAATAGATTGGAGGGCAGCCCATTAATGGAGACTAGAAAAGCAATGAGAAAATGGTAGAATATTATAAAAGTATTGGAGTATTGTAAAATTGCTACATGGCAGCAGAGCAACTGAGAAAATATTGCCTGTAGCAACCTGGAATAGAGAAATGTATTTGGGTCTGGCTAAGGAAAGTGTCAGGCAGTATTGAAAGTACATTTTCTTCTTGTTGTTTTTCTAACTGATCTGATAGGAGGAGGGAAGAGAGACAAAACCATGGCAAGAAAGGCAAACTAGGCAAGTTTGAAAGTAGAATTTCAAAGAACTATATTGGCTCTAGGAATTGCAGGGTTGAAATATAAAACTGGATCATTTTTCAATCCCATAGACAATCCTTATTGTCAGAAAGAGTGTTAATATGGAAATAAATGCAAATTGGGCCCTCCCTGGTGGCAAAATGGGTTCAAAGGTAGCTCTTGAAGCTATCCACAACCACCTAAGGACAAGTTCCATCCCGGGCCAGGAAGCTGAGCCACATGGCAAGGTGACTTCTCCTGCCTCCCCCGCTGCTCCCCTCAGCAGTGCACTTCATCAGTCAGCCTGTTCTGCTCCCCACTCTG
This sequence comes from Condylura cristata, assembly GCF_000260355.1. NCBI lineage: Eukaryota > Metazoa > Chordata > Mammalia > Eulipotyphla > Talpidae > Condylura > Condylura cristata. The sequence goes on from NW_004567110.1 coordinate 32,609,785, forward strand.
ACTCTGGTGAATCCTCTCACCGCCCCTGCACCTGTACTCCAGCTCTGTATGCCTAAATAAATAAATCTTTAAAATATAGATATATGTAAGTGTATAATCTTAAAGCCTTTTGTTAAGATCCCAGAAAGACTTCGGGTAGTTATTTATAGACACCCTAGTCCAAAAATCAAAAAGTATGCTGTCCCACAGCAGTTTTATATGAACAAAGTAGAGAGAGATCCTTTCCCAAAAGAACATGGATGTAATTTTAGGGACATAGAATCCAGTCAATAAGATTTATGACAATTGTATTGGAACTGTACTGACACAAACTGTCTCTTGGGACCAAAATGAACAAAAAGAGCTCTACATTTTAAACTTTCTACAAAAAAGCAAACAGGACAACTACTCAGAATTGCACCAGCAATTTCCGAAAAAATGGAAGATGTTTGGAAGGCCAGAGGTTGGGACCCTGATCCAAAGATGGAGGATTCAAGAATCATTCCCAGGCTGTAGAACTGGACCCGAACCAAGGAACAACATATCTTGTCCCCAAAAGAGGAAAAGCTGGTGACATTAGCCTAAATGATTTTCAAAATTACTATGAAATTATGGCTAGATACTTGTAATTTTTTAAATTTAAGCTTTAAATTTAAAAGAAAGAGAATGGCATTCCCAGATACTCCTCATTCACTTTTCCAAACTAAATTTTACATAACCAGAACATAGTTGTTACAACTAAGGAACCAAAATTGACCGAACGCCATAGTTTACTTCAGATTTCATTTTCCCCCTGTGACCTCCTGTTCTGCTTTAGAAGACTCTGTAAAATCCCATAACCCAGGGCCCTTCCTGGTGGTGCAACAGATTAAAGCACCTCACTATGAAGCTCTCCAAAGCCACTGCAGCACAAGTTTGGTCCCCGGCCAGAGAGCTGACCCACATGGCATGGCAGACTTCTTCTGGCGCGCCTGCTGCTCCCCTCAGCAGTGTACTTCATCAATTTGATGTTCTGCTCCCCACTCTGTCTCTGGTGGATTCTCTCACCCACCACACCTCTGGCCTGTACCCCAGTTCTGTAAGTGTAAATAAACAAATCTTTAAAAAAAATTGTACAACTCATCTAGTCATCTATGCTTCCTTACCTTTTCAGCCATGACAGTATTTTGGTCTTTATTTTTGATGAACTTGACTATTGTGAGCTGTGTTGTAAGATATTTTAAAGACAAAATAGAGGTCTCTGTCTCTCAAATTAAATTTATCTGATGTTTTTCTAACGATTAAACTGCTCTAGCCCTAAAGCTGCAGTTTCTCCAAGCAGCCCTGGTTGCTTCTGTTGGATTATAGTATTAGGAACCAGTGTGGGCACTGGGTATGCTCATTCTCCATTCCACACTTCTTTTCAAACAGGAGTGTCCTTGAGGTTTCCCTGTCCCTATCTCATATCGCGTATTGTGTGTCTAGGGCATGGCCAGATGATCACTGCATTTCTTGCATCATCATATAGAGCTGCACCTGGCAGAAGGATTGGGGAGTCAGGCCGTTGCCAAATGGGAATCTGGTCATGAGATCTGTACTTCAAGCCTGGGGTTATCAGGCTTGAAGTGTTGGGATGGGGTGAACATGTTTTGCCTGGTAAAGAAATATGAATAATTTATATGACCGTGGGTGAATACTGGTGTCCCGGTTGGTGATTACATCATTAGGCGCTTCCCTCTACTAAGTGGCTGTATCACTCCTTCCATCTAGATATAAAGTTGTTTCTTCACACCTGAAAATTGGACTAGTTTTATGTAGAAGAAATGTGGTGACGTGGCTTTTTTTTTTTTTTTTAAATTTCTTAAGCCTAGACTTCAAGAGGTCCTCATCTTCAGCCTTCGTCCTGTGGACTCCTGAGACAATCACCTTGTAAAGGGTCCACTTGAAGGAGGGTAGGGACATCCAGCCCTCTGTTCAGCCCTGGGTGAACCCAACCCACAGCTAACTCACCAACTGAATGTTGCAACATGTGTGAACTCAGAGATGCATAAATCCAGCCAACCAAAAGAATGGTATGAAATAATAAATGATTATGTTTTAGGCATGGTTTGTGAAGATAGTGAACTAAAAACAGAAAGATGACTTCAGAAGTGTTAGAAGCATAGGTGACAAACAATTTGTTTTAATGTAACTTGGAACTTGATGGGACACACAGCTGCAAAGACTGATAAGGCCACAGCCAAACTATAACTTCTCAATGGAGACAAGAAACCCCCAAAGGACTGCCAAATGGCTTTAAAAAGCTAGGCTTCAGGGCCCTCTCTGGTGGCGCAGCAGGTTAAAGCACAGCAGTGAGAAGCTAAAGCCACTTCATCATGAGTTCAGTCTCCACCCTGGAGGCCATCCACAGGGTGCAGCCCTGAAGACCTCTCCTGACCCACCCGCTGCTCCCCTCAACAGTGTGCTTTGATGATCTGCCTGTTCTGCTCCCCACTTTGTCTCTGGTGAATCCTCTCACTGCCCCTGCACCTCTGGCCTGTACCCCACTTCTTTATGCATAAATAATAAATAAATCTCAAAAAAGAAAAAGCCAGGCTTCAGTACAGAGCTCAGAGCACCTGCAAACTGGCTGTCACCACACCAGTCTGCCTCTGGGCCTGTTACTCTCCAACCACATCCTCGTGCGCTCACCACAGAGGACACGCTCAGAATGCTGGACTCCTTGGGACATCGAGGACCTGCTTGGTATCAGCTCAGAGACCCTGCACCAGGTCACCCTTCTTAGGTTGAGCACCACACCCCATTGAAAGCGTGAGAGCAAACACCTCCTGGTTGTTAGCACAACTCCCATTGGCTCTGGTGGCTTCTGGGGCTTAGAGAACTGTCAAGTTGGACTGAAGTACTTTGGTGGACTTCAGGTTGGCCTTTCCCAGTGTGTTGAGTTTGTATTCAGAATAATAAAATCCTATATTGGAACCAACACGACTTCAGTGCCATCTGTACACTCATGACAAGAAGACATCTTTAATTTTCTTATTATCTAATTAAATTTGTTCTTACAGCATAGTAATTACCATAGTTCTCTTGCCATGAACAAAACAGAGATATCTTACTGAATAGAGAAAATATGTGCATAACTTATGACTGATAAGAGACTGATATAAAAGATCTACAAAGAGCTGACACAACACAATAAAACAAAGCAAACAACATAAGCAAAAAATAAAAAATGGGCAGAAGAACTACAAAGACACTACTCTAAAAAGTCATCGCTAAGGCCCTCCCTCATGGCACAATGGGTTAGGACTCAGCACTGCTAGCTGCAGCCACTTCAGTGTGAGTTTGACCTCTGCCCCAGAGGTGACCCACATGGCGCAGCAGACCTCGACACCTCAGTCTTCCCCACTGCCCCCCTCAGCAGTGTACTTCGTTGACCTGTCTGCTCTGCTCCCCACTCTATCTCTGGTGAATCCTCTCACTGCCCCTGCCACTCTGGCCTGCACTCCAGTTCTGTATGCATAAATAAATTAATTTTTTTAAAAAGTCATCTTTAAGTCTGCTGCTTTCTATGTTCCATATAACCGTGTTAAAGATTTTGGTAAGTAAATAAGGCAGCAACTTGCAATGGTGACTTAATATATTTTCACTTTTCTCTTTTTAGATTTTCTGTCTTACATTACAGTGTTTTTACTGAAGACATATAGAATTGCTTATTTGCAAGCTGATAAGAATGCTCTGTGGCTATCTCCTTTGTTGTGAAAAGTTCAAATCACTTCAAGAAGGTGGTACCACCATAAAAATCTAAAGCCAATCTTTTTTGCATTTTTGGAATGATTTAGCAGGCTTGCTTTGCACTCTATGGAAAGCCAGATTATATAAGTAGCAAATTTTTCCAAATCCTTTTGTTGCCTCTGGAATCATCAGTCTCTAACTAAATTTGGGGTAAGAATATTTATCTGATCTCCAAGGGGTGGCTATAAAACTGGTAACCCTGTGGCTAACTTGGAAGACACTTGAATGGCCTCTTAAACTGTGAGTACTTAACAGGATTATCTTTTTTTTTTTTTTTTGAGAAAGAAACTAATTTATTTGTGTACCTGTATCAGCCAGTATGGTATTTGTGGCACAGTAGATGAACAATGATACTCAGAAAATGCAGGTGCATGTGGATTTGGATGTGTGTCTTTTGGAGGCCAGTGTCAACAGGAAATTGAGAGGGAATATGTAATGTGTCTTGAAGGCAAAAGTAAGTTATCTATGGAGGTCTCAGGTGAGGAGGATGATTAAGGAAGTAGTGATGGCTTAGAATACTGGAAAACAGGAACGGAAAATCACTGAGCACAGAGAAGAGCTAGCACTGAAGAGCCACCTAACTGTAGGCTAGGCACTTTCAGGGACACCAATCTGCAAAAATGTGCTCATCTTTCAGCCACCTCTTTTGGAAACCAAGCTCCATGGAGTTCTTCATGAAGCACAGAAGCTGGGGTCAGTCTTGCAAGACCACACACATATTTACTCAGAATGAAAATAATTTTTCAACAATTAGTTATGTTCTGCTTTACTTTTCTCTATAGCCCCTCACAGTGGCAACAACCTGGATGGTTTGCCCTAGGCAAGCAAGTCATGGGCAGATGCTCTTCAAGGTGCCCTCAGGCCCCTATGGGACTTGGGTTGCAAAACATTGTTACTTACATAACATTTACTTTATGAAAATTTCTGATTTTTTTTTTTGTATTATGAAGCAGAGGCCAAAAACACATTTTATGAATTTTTGGATCTTTTGAACATTCAATACAATTGAATCCATTACTCATAGAAAGAGAGCCACTGAAAAACTAGAAAAGGAATAGACTACAATATATGGAACTTGAAAATGAAGACAAACATTTACACATCTGGTAGTGATTCATAATGAATATTATTTTCTCTTTAGCTCTGATGGTTTACATCAGCCTCAATCCCCAAACTGAAAGTAGCTGAGTAATAGTGCTGGCATCATCTCTATCCCTGCTCCATATGTGCAGAATGAAAGGTTTAACTATAATTCACTCTGGTAGCATGACATGGGGAATTTCAATGAAGGTTGGAATGAAAATAATTACCCGTGGAGTCTTAGTCTAGAAAGATTCTTTCTCTCTCTTTTATCATGTGTTCCTAACAAATGCATGTGAGGATGGGATGCAATCTGGAGGATGGGATCATTTCCTTTGATGGTGGCATCAGTACCTGCTAGAAACAACATAAATTTGTAAAGTAAGAAAGCTGAAACTTTCAGATTAGGGCATTCAGCCAATAATGTATGACTAGAGATAATATGTTTGATATGTCTTGACTCTGATAAATGTAGTGATCAAAAATAGGGTGAATGAATATGACACAGTCCTTTACCATATAACCCAATTATCCACATATTGCTGGTCACTTGAGACTAGCACCACAAGAGAGTAAGTGATGAACAGTACAAGTCAAAAAAAAAAACTTCAAGTACAGGGCTTCTTTCAAATACCAAACTAAAAAAAGCATTTGTGACTGGGGTTCCAAACTTTAGGGGACAAAGTGAAAGCCAACAACCACTTAAAAGTCATATTCCCAAATTATATTCTGATTTGCTAGGTCAGCCACTAGGCAGGGTACGTGAGTCTGCATATATAACAAATACTTACAGTGATTCTGGTGTAGATATTAGTAGAACCATGTTTCAACTAAGATTTAGGCAAAAGCTGGCACCATCCCTTGATTGGTTTAAATGATTAAATCTCCCTCTGTTTAGCTACACCCTCATTACTTCAATATTTTCATTGGCAACTTGAAGAGGGGTAATTGGAAAAAAATGGTTTATACAAGGCAAGAATTGTATGTCAATCTTGGTTTTGGCTGTCACACCGATATTCTCGAATTTTAATTCCAGAGCCAAAGTGAAGGGAATCAGTCCAAGCCCCAGGAAAAACTGCCATGGAGGAAAAATCGTGTTTGGCAAAACCCCAGTTTCACCAAGTCTATGACTTTGGGATATGGGGTCCTGCCATTCCAGTGCCTGCCATTACTGTCACCCAAACGTCATCCCTTGTCCCACATCAAGCCCCTCAGCCTACCCCTTGCACCACCTCTCCCACCCTACCATCTGAGTTCCAAAAGACATATTTCACAAAACTTCCAAATTGAAATTTGTTCTGTGCTTTGTACTCTCAAGCCCTTAATGATAATGCTTTAAAACTGATCTAATGAACAAGTCCTTCCTAAGGCCAAGACAATGCGTGGCAATGACTTACATATCATTTTTCCTTGTAATATTTACTACATCTGAAAGAACTGGCTAGTGATAGGAAGCCCGGGACACTTGAAAGCTGACAGAGTGGATGTGTGGACTTAGGAGATTATAGGTATTTCTGAAATCATACTACCATGGAATTAGTTGTGCCAACCAATCTCCTCCTAGTATAATGCTCCCTCTTAACTTGTCTTTATCCTCAGTATTTGTTTCTCACCCAGTGCCAGCATTATGTCCATTCACTATGCTCCCTTCCCTGCACACCTTCAGGTCCCCTAGTCTAGGTAACAGCACCTATATTTAAATAATAACTCTCTGACTACAAGTTTAAGAAACTAGAGAGTATAGATGCTTGAGGACCCTTGTCGGGGACCGAGACCAGGACTTTGCCTCCTATGCACAAAACAACGCTTGATCGGAACTTAGGGCAAACATCCCGGTTGAGAAAACAGCATACCCGAATCCCTTCCCCCACTTCCTCTCCCATCGCACTCAGCTAGTTCCGGTCCCTGAGATAGGTTTTGTTTCTGGCTCCCGAGATAAGTCTTCGACTTCCTTGAGATGAGGACGGATCCCTCCCCTCAACCCCATTGGCCCCCATCAGACCATCAGACCATCCTTGAGGTGCAGGGGTGGTGAGAGGCTTCACCAGAGATGGAGTGGGCAGCAGAAGAGGCAGATCAGTGGAGTACACTGCTGAGGGGAGCAGTGGGCGGGTCAGGAGAGGTCTGCCGCGCCATGTGGATCACTTACAGACTGGGGATTGAACTCATGCTGAAGTGGCTTTAGTTTCCTAGTGCTTTAACCCGTTGCACTACCAGGGAGAGACCTAATTAACCACTTTTTAAATGTGAGAAAAAATAAAACAAATCAAGAAGTTCCCAAAAATTACTTAAAAAAACAAAAAACTGGGCCCTCCCTGGTGGCGCAGCGGGTTAAAGCACAGCACTGAGAATCTAAAGCCGCTTCCGCATGAGTTCAATTCCCGCCTGCCCCGGAGGCGACCACATGGCGTGGCAGACCTCTCCTGACCCGCCCGCTGCTCCCCTCAGCAGTGTACTTCGTAGATCTGCCTGTTCTGTTCCCCACTCTGTCTCTGGTGAAGCCTCTCACCGCCCCTGAGCCTCTGGCCTGTACCCCAGTTCTGTATGCACAAATAAATAAATCTTTAAAAAAAAACAAAAAACTTCCTACACTGAGTGAAGATTATTATATAACAAGTACTTTGAAATGGATCATTTCAGAGCACTTAGTAAGTCATAGTATCCTAGTATTTTTTTCTTTTTAAAATAAAAACTAAAGAAAGAGCAGCAACAACAAAAAAATGGAAACTTTCGTTGTAGTTAGTAACAAGACTCTGTTCTGCCCTGTGTTTGTGACAGTTGGTAAAATTAACCAGATATGGTATTGTCTTTAAAACAATATGGGGCATCCCATATGGCACAGGGGATTAAGTCTCAGCACTATGAAGCTACCCCCACCCACTGCAGTTCGATCCCCAGCCAGAGCAGAGATAGCCTGGCTATGCTCCATCTCCAGTCTTTCCCACTGCTCCCCTCATCCGTGTGTTTCAGTCAATCTGCCTGTTCTGCTTCCCACTCTGTCTCTGGTGAACCCTCCCATCCCCCAAACTTCTGGCCTGTACCCCAGTTCTTGTTTTCATAAATAAATAAATTGTAAACAAAAGCAAAAAACAGTATGATAACTAAAAGAAAATTAGCAAAGTCGGTTCTTTCTTTCTTTCTTTTTTTTAAATCAGGTTTATTATTGGGAACCATCACCAGAATGTAATATGCTCAGCCTCTGAGCAGCCATTCATATTTTGCAAACTCAATATTGACCATTTCACTGAGTTTCATGGCCAGGTGAGTAGCCCAGTGAGGGTAGTTATGTCTATAATAGCCTACTACCTAGCGGTTGATTGCTTTAACCAAACCGTTCATGAGTGTCTGCCATGCTTTTGATGTAAAAACATTGTATTAGTAAACCTATAAATAAAATTATTACATCTTATTAAACCTAAATAAATTATCGTAAGTCTGTTTTCCAGACCAGAGAAAGAAATTTTAAGCGTCTAGCAGATTTATAGTTCCCTATAATGGACTGAATTGTATCTTCCATGAAATTCATGTTGAGCTCTCCCTGATGGCACAATGGGTTGAAGCACAGCACTGCAAGCTAGTTACAGCAGCTTCAGCATGAGTTCAATACCTAGCCAGGGAGGTGACCTACCTGGAGTGGCAGACCTCTCCTGTAATGCCCACTGCTCCCCTCACCACTGTACTTCCTCAATCTGCCTGTCTTTACTGAATCCTCTCATGACCCCTGCACCTCTGGCCTGCACTCCAGTTCTGTATGAGTAAATAAATAAATCTTTATAAAAATAAGTTATGTAACTTCATATAAAAAAATTCTCATGTTGAAGCTCTAATTCTAGATAGAGCTAATTATAGATAGAATCTATAAAGAAGTCATTAAGATTTCTTAAAAATTGCACTTTTTTTTTTTTTTTTTTACTAAGGTGATAGTTTATCAACCTGTATAATATTGTTTAGGGGGCAAGGTTCAGACACCTTCAGATTCTATGCTACCACAACACATCCACCTGCAGCTTTCCAAAGCACCAATGATCTTCCTCTCCTGTCCAGTAGGTATCCTTCTTTTGCTCTCCACTCCCAACCTAACTTTCCCCATCTGGTAGCCTCAACTCTGCAGTCAGGTGTCCAGGGTTTGTTTTAGCTTTGTTTTGTCTGTTCCTTGTTTTTTTTTTTTTATCTTTTAAAGCCATGAAGTCCTTCATTATTTGTCTTTCTCCTTGTAACTTACTTCACTTCGCAGAATTCCCTACAGTTCCATCAATGTAGTCAGAAATACCAAGATTATATCTTGTTTTATAGCCTAAGTAGTGTTCTCTTATATACACATACCATTTCTCCATTTCTTTTTTTTTTTTTAAAGATTTATTTGTGCATACAGAACTGGGGTACAGGCCAGAGGCTCAGCAGCGGTGAGAGGCTTCACCAGGGACAGAGTAGGGAACAGAACAGGCAGATGGACGAGGTACACTGCTGAGGGGAGCAGCAGGTGGGTCAGGAGAGGCCTGCCACACCATGTGGTCACCTCCGGGGCAGGCGGGAATCGAACTCATGTGGAAGCAGCTTTAGATCCTCAGTGCTGTGCTTTAACCCGCTGTGCCACCAGGGAGGGCCCTACATACCATTTCTTTTTAATCCACTTATCTGTTCTTGGGCAGTTGGGTTTCCATAACTTACCTACTACTGCAAGTTGTATTGCAATGAACATAGGAATGTATATATTTTGTCTACTAATTTTTTTTTTGCATTCTTTAAGTAGTTATTTAGGAGTGGAATTGCTAGCTCATTTTAGACCTATTTAATATTTTGAGACTCCTCTATACTGTTTTCCACAGTTACTGGACCAGTGTACATAGGGTTCCTTTCTTTCCACCTCTTTGCCAATGCTTGTTTCTGATTTCTTTTTTAAATATGAGTCAATTTTCATGGATATGAAATAGTGTCTCATTTTGCTTTTGATTTACGTTTCCCTGTTGATAAGTGATGATGAGCATTTTTTCATGTGTAGGTATGTCTTCTTTGAAGAAGTATCTATCTATTTAGCCTTCTGCCCATTTTATATTTTAAATAATATCAGTTTATTTTTACATCATTTTGTGCATTTTTTT
>NW_004567110.1:32620688-32630404 GCF_000260355.1 Condylura cristata
CTGGGGTACAGGCCAGAGGCTCAGGGGCGGTGAGAGGCTTCACCAGAGACAGAGTGGGGAGCAGAACAGGCAGATCAACGAGGTACACTGCTGAGGGAGGCAGCGGGCGGGTCAGGGGAGGTCTGGCTCGCCATGTGGTCTCCTCCCGGGCAGGCGGCAGGTGGGAATCGAACGCATGCAGAGGTGGCTTCAGATTCTAAGTGCTGTGCTTTAACCCGCTGCGCCACCAGGGAGGGCCAATTTATGTCTATTTTTTTAAGCTTCCAAGTCTAGGATATTTGTTATAGTAAATAAGTAGATTAGGATAATTCCATTAGTCATTGTTTCTGCTGTTACCTAGGCAGCAATATCTACTCCCTGCTTCTTATCTACTTTCCTTGACTTATTCCAACAACTCTAAGAAAGACTTGCATTTGTGCCCTTGAACCCATAAATTTATAAATTTAGAGTGTTGAAAACATTTAATTTGGCCTAGAAATCACCCAAATAAAAATATGCACATTGAAATTAGGATAAAATGATATAAACCTGGTAAAAAAAGATCATGTCAATTTAATCTTGCAGCAAAACGTGCCCTTATCAGCAGTCCATAACTTACAGCACAATACCTCACAGTCTCAAGCTGACATTGTGGAAAAACACATTACCAATAATAATGGATACTTCCAGGAATTTTCAACACATAAAACTCTGTGGTCAGTCTAAGAAAGCAATGTGTACTATTTGCTTTGCAGGAGAGTAAATACATTGAAATATTGGACACAAATCCATTTAAGCATAATAGTTATCATATTTCAATTTATTTCCATGTAAATTGGTTGTTACATGCTGAGTTAGTACAAAGGATTATAAAAAAGATAATTAAATGCATTTGAAAATATTAAAAAATAAGTGCAGTATATTAGACTACATGATTTTTAACTAAAAATCTTTGGATTGTGAAAGCACCACTTAACTCCCTATTTGAAATCTGGCAACAAACTCACTGCCAGAAAACGTTTTCTATTTGAATTAGACCATCATCCCACAGAATGCAGAAAGTGCATTTCTAACGCATATGTATGTTCAACAATATACTTACACTAATATATTTTGGTAATAGCTAAATGTCAAACATTATCCATACAGGGTATGAACACATTAATATTTTCATTGAGAAAGAAAGATCTCTTTCCTCATTACTTTATGCATTATAGAATAGAGTTCTGTCAAATAAATTACTGTAAAGTAGTTCAAGCTAGACCTTATAACACTTGAATCATATAATCGGGGCAAATAACCTTTAAAATGAATGATAAATGGTAAAATTTAAGGGTATTTAATTTGCATAAATGTAATGTTAACAGTCTTTTTACTGGCTATCTATTTTGTGCTTAATTTATATGTCACTCTGTTAATACTCTTATAGGTCAGTTCTAACTTTTTCCGGTTTTATTTTACCATACTAAGTAGTCGTTTAATCATATATGTGTGTGTGTTTGTGTGTGTGTATATACATATAAATAATATGATCTCATGAAAATAATTGTTTGACTAGAAACATTTTAACATTATGACCATATTATAGTTCTTGTGTTAATGTCGGCTTTGAAATAAACATTTATATTTTAGAATCTTTGGTTTAAAACTTATATCCCACTATTGGACTCCTAGAACTCAATTCCAGAGAGTTCCTCCAGGTCCACAATCACTGTGACCTTAGTAGGAGAAACCTTAGAACAAAGAAGTTTATTTGGTGCATGGTTAGGTCTTTCTTAACTTTGAAAATAATATTGACTATTGATTTCAAAGTTTTACCCACTGAACTTTTATATCAGCACTAAAATGTATTAAAGCATTCCTGTTTAGAAAATATTATGCCACTTTTAACAGTAAAATAGAATATGCATTTATATGCATCTCCATTGATTAATGATTCTAATGTTATCTGTGGTCCATAATCTCTAAAAAAAAAATGGAAAATGCATGCAGTGCATTTTTAGCTAAAGTTAAAGTTGCATGGCAAAATGGCAAAATATATTTTTTTTAACTTTCCTTGTATCATGGTTATGTGCAAATCATCAATAGATAAGAGATGGTGAATATTACCACCATACCCATTAGAGTAATTTCATTGGAAAGCAGAGTGAAATTTCTTTCTCTAAGGAAATTTAGCCTCCAATTATGATCTCCATCTTTTCTTGGAACAGTATGAATGAAAGTTCTACATTTTAATCAAAATTAAGAGATTGAGACTTCCTTTGGGACAAAGACTGCTTTTCAGTTCATGCCAATCAAAGTTAATGGTTAATTAAGTTATGAGAATTCACAATATTCATTATTACCATTTCATTTTATTGCCTTGCCCTACCTATGGCTTAATGTTAAAATTGTCATATATTTACCACATATTTGGTGGGAATCATCATATCATTCGGTAGGCACAAGAGTTTTCTCTTAACAGTTGCCCACAAAATAATTGATCTTTTAATTTTAAAATCTACTTCTTAAATTCACTTTAAAGCATGTGGCTTTTGTTGTACTAGTAATTTCAAAACCTAAAACACCTTAAGGCTCAAATACAAATGTGCACTTTGAATGTGAGATTCTTCATATGTCAAATTCCTAGATAAAAATACAAACCTGTGTAACTGCATGTGATTGAAAACACATGTACTAGCATGAAAACAATAACTTATTTAGGTCAGGTGTCGTATGGTGCTTATTTTTCAATTATTCTGTTGGTTTGGTGAGTTTATAGATGATCATGTATCCAAGCTGTCCTATAGCAAAATAAAAACATGCTATGGGTGTCTATCTATCTATCTATCTATCTATCTATCTATCTATCTATCTATCTATCTATCTATCTATCTATCTATCTAAATGGATATATAGAGATAAATGTATTCTATAACTTATACTGTCTTTCTGAAGTAGGAAAGTCCGTGTTTTCTATTTTGTCATTTAGCAATCATATTCAGGGGCAAGATATAAAATGTGCTATTCCATAGTCTTGGCTACAGAGCATTTAAAGTGAAAACAAGCTTTTATGGGGTAGAAAAGTAGGAATTAGGATAATCAAAATTGAAGATCCTAAGAATTTTGAATACTCACAGCAAAATGAACTAAGGTCAGAAACTTGGTTTCATTAGGATAATGGTTATTTTGAAAACAGCCCTGATGAATCTCATGCATGGCAAGTTATGGACACCAATGAATTCTACTTTGTTATTTAGTTTTGTTTGACTAATTTTCTATGACTTTCAGCTCATTGTGAAATTTAGTCTTATCAATATTTAATGGAGATTTTTTGGGGGGTAAGGAAAAATCATACATTTGCTAAATTATTTTAATTACAAATAATCCTGTATTTTTACAATGGTTTTCAATTGTACTAAATCTTATCTTAGGACAAATGTTTCTCCATTTTACAAATTAACTTATAGGGAAAAAAAATAGTAAAACAATACAAAATAAAAAGAAAAGAAATTTATCCTAACATTTGAGTTAACTCAAACTAAATGCTCACCAATTTTTATAAAACAATTCTACAACAACCTATTAAGTGATTTTGCTTATTATAGCAAAATTAGAAAAGATTATCGGTAAATCTTGACCAGTGGCTATGTGGTTACTAGGCCACATCATCTTTCTTGCATTAGAAGTCACCTATAGGATCCAAACAACAGCAATAAAAGAATTGTGCAAAATGCTAGAGTATGTATATGGCTGCCCCAGGGTAGTTGCCAAAAACAATAGATGTACTGCAGTAAATGACTCTCTCAGACTTCACTGTGGTCACTGAGTTTGTTTAAATTCTGGAATAGAAGAGGGAGAAACAAGCACATTTGAGTCTTAAGATTACTGTAGTCATAGGATAAACCACACAGCCAAGCTAAGAAAATGGACGTTCTATGAGTTATCAGAGCAGAGAGTTTAAAACTCCAAGTCTAGGTCAGATTGCTGACTGTCTCTTACAATGTAATAACTTTCCTGAACCTCAATTTCCTCATTTCAAAAGACAGGCTACACAATACTATCTATCTCATAAGGTTGTGGCAAATTTAGAGAGTTGAGATAGGTCAAGCTCTAGGAATGTGTCCAAAACAGGATAATCACTCCAACTCGTAGCTTAATAGTAATGATGGTAATAATAATAATAATAATAATGCTGTTATTATTATTATTTTGTAAATACATACTGTTCTCATTGAATATAATAGTGATGACTCTGGGAGGCACCAAGTGATGTTCTAGGGATGAGCAAATGACTCAAAGTCACAGAAAAATTACAGGAAATCAAAGCTTTAGGAATAGTTCCAAAATTCATCATATGTCCGGTGTTCAGAAGATAACTTTAACACTTGAGATCATGTAAGCATTAGATTCTGTAAATAATATTTCCAAGGGTGGCAAAAGAAGTTTAGAAGCAAAAGTTCGGAGAAAAAAAAATCTATTAGTCTATATTTAGTTCTTTTGCACATAGCAAGAATGGATTCAAATTCTCAAGATAATGGAGCCAAAAAGAAGCATTTATTTTATAAGAAAGCTGTTTAATAAGTGATCACTAAATCCTCTAGGCAGTGATATTATCAGAACATTCAAATTATTGAACAATTTTCATACCTGGCTAAAAAAACAGGAATAGAAACACTTCTCAACTTGCAGCAAAGATGTTTGATAATGGGAACTTTTAATAGATTTTAGAAGTCTAGATTTAATAGATTTGAGAGCCTATTATAATAATAGGTTATTATTAAAAATGTGAAGTTCTTGATTCTACATTCGAATTATTCTTGTAAAGCCTGCATGCCAACTTGTTCAACTCACCTTATTTGAATGAATGTTACTTATTGCAGCAGATACCGATTCAAAAAATATTGGTTTCTCTAAGTCTAGGTTTCCACAGTAGTTCATTGCTTTTATCAAGGAAGCTACAAGAAAAGCATAAGTGATATCAGGATACACGGCGGAGAAGCGTAATCACATTCAGTATGACACCCCTTACCTGTGCAATGAGCTAATGATACATCCACACTCCTGTTCTTGCAGTCCATGTAAACCTGAAAGAATTAAATAGTATGCACACAATTAAGTCAGGACTTAAAGTAGGAAGGAATACAAGGACTTCAGCAGAAAGGAAAAATTCTCCTAATAAAAAGCTACTGCTTATTATGTCAGACCACCAGAGGGAGGCATTGTTACACAGTCAAGCAAGCCCTGGTAGCTTCTGGAAGAGGCTGTCAAAGCAAACTAAGATTAAAGTAGCAGGGCATCTGACATCTACCTTTACCTAAACTAAACTTTGGCTACTTACATTTTCTATTTCATTTCATTAAAAATAAAAAATCCACTTTCCTCTATAAGGATACCAATATTGTTTTCAACATTTGTTTTTTGGAGGATCCATTTGTGAAAGTGATGAAAATTACTGACTTATTATTTATTAATATTTTACAGTCTGTGCATGTTCATGGGTTTCTGAACCACATTCGTGGGTGACAATTTGAGAACCTCACTAAAATTGAAATAAAATTTGATTGCCTGACTTCTATTTTCAAAAGTACATCACAATGAGCGATCCTAACAAATAATGCTTGATATACTTTAGGGTCATGTCTTGTTCAAATCCTAGAAAAATCATAAGTAGGGAGAACTCACTGAACCTTAAATTTAATATTAATTCTCCTGACCAGACCGTAAGACCCAATGAAATCAACTCTAGAAGTGTTGTCATGGTTAGGTTATCTAGTAGTGATGTGTCCTACATATACAAATGTAGAAGTCTGCATTTATAAGACATTCTAGCTGTATGCCTTTCAGATCCCAAACTTTCCATTGTGTTCTTCTAGCAGTAAGGAGCTCTCTATGTTAGAAATGTGGAATGATAGGAAATAAAGTACTGTGAGCACGAATAAGCAAGCAAGCAAACAAACTAATAAGATACAAACTGTGACTTGCCATTAGATGCATTAATTCAAGGTGACCCATCAGTGTTTGACTTTTTCTTAAGTACAGTGAAGCACAAACACATACTGGTAAAACAATCTTTAGTTCCTGACCTCAGCTTGTACTAAGTAGAAGAATAAATACAAGTCATAATTAATTTTTTTCAACCTGTAACTCTTAGGAAAATGTTTCTTATGCTAAGGGGACTAAGAAAATCCTGAGGTACTGCTAGAACGCAGGTAGACATGCATGGTCGAGATACTCACTGGCTTTTTATTCTGGACCTACTGTCAGGGTTGCTGAAACTAAGAAATAGTATTAGTCTTAATGATTTTATTTGCAAAATGAGAACAAATAATAGAAACCAGGATTACTGAGCACTTACTAACTGCTAAAAAAAAAACAAACTTTGTTGTATATATTATATGCAATATATCATGTCTAAGCTTCAGAGAAAGCTGATAAATTGAGTATTTTTCACTTAAAGTTTACAGAACAATAAACATATAATTAGACCCAGATTAGAGAAGTAGTTAAATGGTTAATATTAGTATTTAAAAAGATCTAGCATTTGTTTAGATTTATAGCCTATATTTTTTGCATATACCAAAATTTACAGGGACCAAAATGAAAAAAATAATAATAATAAAAAAGAAATTTTAGAAGTCAGACTGATAGAAACTGCTGATTTATAAATGCAGATTAAAATTACCAGGCCAAGGGCAAATGTCATTTTTTTTAAAAGATGTATTTATGCATAGAAAACTGGGGTACAGTCTAGAAGTGCAGGTGCTGTGAGAAGATTCACCAGAGACAGAGTGAGGAGCTGAACAGTCCAACTGATGAATACTGAGGGGAGCAGCGGGCAGGTCAGAAGAGGTCTGCTGCACCATGTGGTCACCTCCAGGGTGGGCGGGGATCGAATTCATGCTGAAGTGGCTTTAGCTTCTTAGTGCTATGCTTTAACGCACTGCGCTACCAGGGAGGGCACACAAATGTCATTTTTTGCCAATTTTAAAATAAAAACATAAGTCACCTTATTCTATCATTTCACAGAACAGAATTTAAAAAGCACGAAGATGAATAAAGAGGTCTGAACTTGCTGGACACCTGTATTACTCAGATTCCTTTGAGTTTTTAAGCTTAGGTCCTACACGCAAAAAAAAAAAAAAAAAATAGGTGGCCTTGTCCTCCTTTTACTAACTCTGAGTCTTGCGTTGCAGTATCTAGACAGGACAGCTCCTAAATATTAGCACATACAATAGAAACAAGAAACACACATCCTGGCCTTTCTCAGGAAATGGCAATACTGGTTTCGTGTTTCTAGATTACAATCCTTGAGTCACCTGCTTCAGAATCACCTAAGGGTTGTTTAAACGAAAGTTTCCTGAACCAAAACTGAGTCCCAGAAGATCAACCAGGTAATTTTTGCGCACACAAGCTGAAGAATGCTACAAGGGTGGCCCACAGCTCAGCAACATGGTGATCAAAATGGCAAAAGATAAATCAAGGAAAAGAAAGCTGGTGTGGGTAGCAGTTACTACCTCACTAAGGGATGTCAGAGGAGGCCTCATAAATGAGAGGATTTTAAGCAGAATCCTGGAGAGAAGGAAGTATGGTATGGAGTAGAGACCATCTTGTAAGTGTCCTTTTTTTGTAACTCTATTTTCAAAGTACACAGGAACTTTTGATAAAGATGAATTGAAAGTAATTTGTGAAAAAAATTGTCATATATCAGAAACCCTCCAATGAAGAGGGTTAATGGGCTGGATTCTGATGCAATAAAATACAAACCATTCAGGTTGAACTCTGGGGAGATGTGCAAAGCTTTCAGAGTGAAAAATCAAGTAAAACAATATTATATAGAGTAAAGGATGATGTACTAAAAAAAAAAAAAAAACCCCACAAGATTTAAGGCCTAGAATATTTACATTTAGTTCTTTTACATAATTTGTTTTCTGAATTTCTGCTAATCCTGAAACAAAAATCACCCTCTCATTTTCAGAAAATGAATAAGCTGAGTTCCAGGCTGGTTAGAACATTTCCCCCACACCTCATGGCTAGTGACACAAGACTGAGTTGTTCTCTCAGACTTTCACCAATCAGCAGTTTCCACTTTATATAGTCCCATCCCACCTCTAGATCAGAGCAATACTAAAATTTGCACTATCTGGATTTTGAAAGGTCAAACACTTAAAATATAAAATACAAATGAGTAGAGCCAGCTATGTATGCAATGTGACAGAAAACAATCACTCTGTAGCAAGAGGTCACATGAAAGTGCCTGACCTTAACCCCTTAAAAGTCCATGTGAGATTTCAACCCCTGACCATGGAAAGTAACTAACAAAACCATCTACTCTCTGTAAATCAGTAGACACCAGCTAGAAATATACAACCAACTATTTCCAGACTATGGGGACTGGGTGCACAGAACTCAGTTCTCTGAAAGAAAGAAAACAAATGAGGTGAGCTTTCCAGCATGTTAGCTTTCTGTCCCCTGGCAAATTCTTAGCCAAGACTCTCTGAAGAGGAACCCAGGAGAAATGCAGCAGCGTCACTGAGCTAAGCAGACCAGGGTGGAGGAAAACTGAAGGAGTGAGCATTGAATATGGAGAGAAAGAGTTCCAGCAATGTCCAGAGGGCTTTGATTAGTCTTGATGGATATCACTCACACCTGAAGAAGGTGGACACGCTGAGGCCAGGACAGGAGATCTTTTGTGGGGCAAACACTCAGAGCCAAGATGTACTGATGAGCTTCAGGCAGCAGAAGCTGATAGAGAACTGAGGATAGATGTTGCTCTATCCTCAAGAACCCCCCAACAAATTTGGGGAATTGAGGAAGACAACAAAGAGAAATAATAAAGCAAATAAATTAATAAATTCCTGTTGGCTTAGTACTTACTCAAAAAAAAACAAAAAAAAACAAGGAGGAAACACTTCGGAAGTTTCTGAGTTTTCAGTGAATCAGCAAATGAAGTGCTCCTACAGGTGTGGTAATAGGAGCTTGTGACATATACAAGTTTTTTAAAAAATAAAGATTTTTATTTTCTGCACACCAAGGTGATGGAGACCCCACAGAAATCATGGGGTAGAAATTAATCACCACTGTCCATGAGAATGGAGAAAAGTGCCTGCAATGCAACCAGGAATGGTGTGGGTTAAACTGAGCTCAGCCACAACGTGAGAGAAAATATCCAGCCATCACCAAAGCCATTTGTAACACAGGGGGAATTTTACCCTTCTTTCTGAAAACTATACAATGACTGCTCCCATGTACCATGGCCACAACATCTCAAATCTATGTTCTCTCTCTGAGCATTCCACATGAAGAGCCTCACCTTCGGTCTCCACACATACACACACCAGGAAGCTCAATAGGGTCTCTTGAAAACAAATTAACAGGAGCAGGAGGGATGGAATTCTATGTTCTTTTGAAATGAGCAGCATTGAGCTCTGGAGTTGGGGACTGGTGAAAACCAATTACTGACGGGAAGGGAAAGAATCTATCCAAATACAGACTGTGTAAATACCTCAATAAGCATGGAGACCCCGGAATAGTCAAAAAAGGTCAACCCACTGCAATCCAGGATGAGCGAACACTTCTCATTCGGGCAGGGCTGTGAAGTTTCTTCTGGAGGAGGAACAGATATTTGAGTTAGGGAACTTCTGCAATGTCCTGCCGCTCACTTTGCAGAATGGGGGGGGGGTCTTATCTCTAAGGATGCAACAAATACTTATTTATATCCTCAGATATGATGTACTTTGCTCATTATCAGAGATAGG
>NW_004567110.1:32630504-32660282 GCF_000260355.1 Condylura cristata
GGGGGGGGGGGGATAGTGCTTAACAACACATTCTTAACACTTTTGAAAATATTAAGTTAACCTGTTAATTCTGAACTCTTTGATTTTGAGTATTGAAATACTCTTTAGGGTAATGATTAGATAGCTAATGGACGGTGGTGAGATAAGCTAAACAACTTATTTCACAGGTAGCCAAATTATCATCTTCCTCATTGCTGCCTTCCTTCTTAGTATTCTTGCCATTCTTCCCTCCCTTGCCTGGGGTGACTGCACTCCTCTTACCAGGAGTTGTTACTAATGCTTTGCCTGGTTGGGCCCCCTTCTTGCCAGGTGTTGTTACTGATTGATGTAACTGTCTTCTTGGCGTGTATGGTTGCTGTCTCCTTGCCAGGAGTGACAATTGCTTTCTTGGTCCGTGTGGTAACCACATGCATATTTGTTACAGGATTCTTCTCTGTTGGAGTTTTGGTGAATTTGCCTTTTTTTCTGAGGGGTGATAACCAAATTTCCATGGCTATCATCTTTGTCTGCCAGCAAGTCTTCATTTTCACTATCTTCTACCTCTTTGGGGAGGAGTTAATTTTCTTGGGGTTACCTGAAATTTTTTTTCCAGACTTTGCAAGCTTCATGATGATGGTTGCTTCTAAAGGGAAGGTGTATATCAAATAAGAAGCAACAGTGAGCTCAGAGGAGCCCAATAGTCCCTGGTACTGAAGACCATGGAGAATGTTCCTCTGCCAGCTAGAGCTCTAAACTATGTTGGAAGTCTCTCAAAATATAAAATAACTGGGATAGTTTTGCTATTTAAAATGTCCATGGTTTTATCCTACAGTGGCTACAAAAAAAGTGCAAGTATGGTTGCTTCTCAACTAGCATTGAGGTGATATATGAAGGAAAATTTGTATTTTTAAAAGCTGCCATTTAGAAACAAAAACAGGTAAGCAGAACATATAGGGTAAACTGAATAGTTATACAGAGCACACTCCTAGGAAAAGGAGAAACAGGTGGTATGTATTTGAAAAGGGGTATTCAGGTACAGGATTTGTTTCCAGTTTTCACCTGCAGATCTCCATTCATATCTATTAGTTGAAATAATAACTATCGAGCATGTGTTATGTTCAATTTTTGAACTGCAGTGAATGATATAAATGTAAGCTTCCATTCTTTTCTTGTAGGAGCTTATTCTTGAATGGCAAGAATAGAATTAATATACAAATGACATATTATTAAAAGCAACAAAGAATGGGCATTAAAAAGGAGAAATATTTTTGGAATGATCAAGGAAGGATTTGTATAAAAGTGGATTTGAAGGACATATATAATTCCAAAAGTAGAGATGACTTGCTGATGTTAAGTATTCAGATTATAGGGACAGCTTTAGTGAACATTAATGATTGTTTGTAATCTTTAAATTCTCCTGCTTTCATTCAACCTATTCTTACTAGAAACTGCTGCATGCCAGGAACTTCAATAATGCTATCTTATGCTCTAATTACCTCATAGGAGGGAAGAATAAGCAGTAGGTATAAATTTAGGCTATGCTTCCATTGGTTAAGAACAGTAAATTAGAACCTCAGACAAAAATTGAAAGTAACTACAATTTAGCTCATCCACTTACCACTTAATATCAATTACTATTTGCTGAATTAAACATAGGACTTATCTCTAAGGATGCAACAAATACTTATTTATATCCTCAGATATGATGTACTTTGCTCATTATCAGAGATAGGAAGGGATTAATAGCACACATAGCTTAAGTAAAAGAAATATGGATTTCTTTATTCCTGTTATATCCTAATCCTATAAATGCATACATGTACAGAGTAGCACCATTATAATTATAGACACTTTTATTCTACTTTAACATTAAAGAGACAGAATTACCAAATCAATACTAAGATTCCTTGAGACATATGGTTCATTATATAATCTTATATAACTATATTTCCTTGTATATATTTCATGATTCAAAAATATTTAACTAACTTGAGAACATTTTAGAATCTAAAAAAATCTAACAAATATCAGATAACTTTTTTTTAGAAAAGTTCAATAATTCATGATATAACTATGTGAATTGGATATAATATTTTCTTGCATAGTAAGACAGAAAAAGTTTTAGTAAGACAATTCATGTTTGCAATGTGCCATGGAGCTTGAGAGTTGTAGGAACCTATACAGATGCTTTTGAACCATATACACTTTAGAGATTGAAAGGAATGTGTATGAGAGCTACCAAATGTGATTTCTTCATGTGGATTAGAACAGGTGCAGATCAGCTCTTTCACACTTTTTCAATATGTCAATTGTATACAAATCTTCCCAACTGTATGCTAGACAACAGCACGCTAGCAGGTTGCAATCAGTCATAGAAATATTTGCAACATGAAAACTGGCAAATACTATAGCTCATGGGTTCTCACCCACCTCTGCCATATCCTCCCCTCCAAGTGTTGTTTGTTAAAGATTTACCTGCACAATACAGCTTAAAGGTGCATACTCTCGTTATGATAAAGAAATCTTTTAAATCCAATAGCTTTGATTAAATAAGTGTTTTAAACCACTGATATCTTTAGTAACAGATTGTAAAATAATAATGACACAATTTGATGACAAAATTAGTACTCTTTTCCCCTATCTTCTATAGCACTGTCCTTAACAAATGGTGCGACTTTTATAAAAAGGTACCGATTTAAAAGCAAGCTATAAGCTAAATTTCTTATTCCAAAATTTTCTGCATCATTGTCAGTAGTATACAGTTTTCACTAAATTTCATGCCCAAAATAAAAAAAATAAAGAATTTTTCTGAGAACTTTAAGTCTGATTATTTTTAGAAATCAGAATAGCCATGGTAGCTATCAGAATAGCTATAAGAGAGGTTTAATTTGTAAAAATATAATCTGAATGACTTTTAGCAATTATTTTATTTAGAAGACCTATCAACCCATTGTTTTTGCTGAAAGAAGCTATATACAATTATTAATTATAATTATTACTATATAACATGAGTTCTATCATTGTCACTTCTTACTTAGCCAGACATACACGGCTAGTATATCATGGAACTTTTCCACTGACGTCAAGAAAATCTTAGAATTTCTACCAACTCAGTTCTTCAGTAATCCATTACTAGTTGATAAGAAATTTATTTGTCCAAATTAAATTTAAAAATATTACAGTGAAAAAACAATCTGTGTAGATGTTATATAGACAGATAAATTATGGTTAAAAAGTATAGGAAATAATTTAAAACACAAGTTTTATTTTCCTGTTCTATTACATTTATTTTCCTTATAAATTATATTTGGCCATGTTATATCTTTTCTTGAAATTATTTTGTAAGTTACACAGTGATAACTATGAAAACATTTGGATTTTTATCAAAAGTGATACAAAAATTTCCCTTTCACTGTTTCAGTCCTCTTACCTGTTCCTTTAATCAAGAGATGCACATCTTTTTAGAGCTTCCAAAACACAGTAAAACAAACCAAGCAAAAGTTTATGCCCTATATTGTGATAATAATTCAAGTAAGTATTTTAAGAGAAGTAATTCCTGATGTCTTTTCTAAATAAAAAAACATATCCTTAATGGCAAATTTACTAATTCACTAAAATGAAAATTTAAAGACAACAGGCATTTCTGAAATCTCTTCAAAATATAAGTGAAGTTTTCTTTTATGTAGTCTCCTCTCAGTTCCTCATTGTACTGATTTTATAGCTATAACCTTGTGTTCTACGCTTCTAAGTAAATCAACCAGAGCAATAAAAATCACATCGTCGTAGGAATGAGTGAAGTGAACGCACAGCTAATATCCTGCCTTAAGCAAAATGAGGTAAGCTTGGAGCATGTGCAAAGGAGACAACTTATCTATACCCATGTGGGATGTGGTAAATGATGGGCTTTATCTACAAAAAACATTTCAGAAAGAAATTAACCATCAGGTGTGGGTGGGCAATTAACTCCAGACTGTGGAAGCCAGCTCTTTCCTGCAGAATATTCATTAACTCCTTTAATTAAAAAGTATTCATAGTTGTGTAATTTAGAGTGCTTTTCATATACTTCAAAAGGTTCTTGACAGTCAGTGAGTAACTCGTAATTTTTTAAAAGAAGGTATTTTCTGATATCAATTAACTATTGAAAAGCAAATTTACCTCACCACTTTCTCAAGAAAATGAGGTAAGAAATATTTATGAAAAATTACAATACTATCTTTGGAAAACATTCATATTATTGAGCATTTCATTTGTTTGTCCATTGGTTCATTCATTCATATATTCATTCAAGCAATCAATAGAGACATATGAACTGACCTAAAAAAATGTGAGGGAAGTGGCCTCTGCTCTCTACAGGCTCACACCCAAATCAGGAGACCAGTTACAGTAATTTGAAGTATTGTGAAGGCTAGAAAAATTATGCAGAGTGAGTGTATCAATTTATACTAGCAACAGTGCACAAGGTTTCCCTTTTCACCATATCAACTCCAGCATTTGTTGTCATTTTTCTTTTTTCATTTATACAGGTATGTGATACTTCTCTCTGATTTAATTTGCAATTCCCTAATGATGTTGAACATATTTTTATGTATTTGTTGGCCATTTTAATATCTTTTTTTAGAAAAATGTTTATTCAGTCATTTACCCATTTTTTAATTATTTGTTTATTGGAATTTGCTATCAAGTTATATGTGTTCTTTATATATTTTAGATATTAGCCCATTACAGATAATCTGGTTTGCACATATTTTTTTTTTCCCCATTCCACAGGTTGTTTTTTCACTTGGTTGATAGTTTCTCTTGCTGGGCAGTAGCTTTCTAGTTTGATGTAGTCCCCCACTTGTTTATTTTTTATGTTTTGCTTGTGCTAGAGCATCACAGCTAATAAAATCCACATCAATCCACATTAATTCTTGTGTTTTCTTCCAGGAGTTTCATAGTTTCAGGTTATACATTAAGTCTTTAGTATGCTTTGAGTTAATGTTTCTGACTGATATAAAACAGGGCATGGATTTTATTTTTTTACATGTAAATATTCAATTGTCCCAGCACCAGTTATAAAATGTACTGTGTTTTTTGCCACTGGTTATTCCTGGCTTCCCTGTCAAATGTTAATAGACCACATATGCTTGGGTTTATTTCTGGGATATCAATTCTGTTCCATGGATCTATTCTGCTATTTTTATGCCAATTGCATACTGTTTGATATTTATAGCTTTAAATATAGCCTGAAATCATAGTGTGCTATATTATCTTTTGTTCTTTTTTAGTACTTCTTTGGCTTTCTGGAATCTCTTGTGACTCCATGTAAATTTTAGAAAGTGCAAAGGAAGCTTAGGGACTACCTGGTGTGTTAGACATAATAATGACCTCTCAGTGATACCCACATCACAATTTCAAAGGCCTCTATATAGTTGCTTTACCTAGAGGGACTTTATGGACTTGATTAAATTAAGAACCTTAAAATGGGGTGATTATCCTAGATTAGGTGAGGTGAAAGCAGGGAGTGCAATATAATTAAAAGACCCAATGTAATTGTGTAAGGATAAGGATTTCTATGGAATTTGTGAGTAGAATCAAAGTTAGAAAAGGAGTTGTCGTAACAGAATAATAGGTTAGAGAGAGTTGAAAATGCCATACTACTATGTTAAAGATAGAGGAAGAGACCATGTATATATTATTATAAGTCATTAAGTTAATGACAATTTATTATAACAGGAATAGGAACACTGTTGTTTGTTTCATAAGTGGAGAGTGGAAATGAGGGTGGACAGCTTGCTCTAGATTTCAGGATCCATGGTGGCAAAATCATGCCTACGTATTTCATCCTTAAATATGCAACCCCTCTCAATGTTCTCAGGGATTAATAGATGTTCAGTCAATGCAAAAAAAAAATCTGTCACGTGAACAAAGGTATTAATGAATAAATGCAGAGGTTAAAGGAAAAGTGGAATGTGTGAGCTGATACCTAGAGGATGATTAGAAGTGATGCAGGTGGAGAAGCAGAGAAAGAGCAAAAATAATAATGCTAAGAGAGACCTTAACAGAGTGCCTCTTTGTAGTAACTAAAGTACCTAAAAGACCTTCTATCAAACATGGTAGTGGAAATGTTCTCTATAGTTGAGCACTTTTTGTTTTCATTTAGAGAACTATGACTTCCACCTTATAACTTGCATAGTTTGTTTCATATAGTTTGATTATTTAACCATGTACTCAACTACAAATCTTTCCTTTTGGAAAGAATGCTGGAGAGAAGGATATTTTTCATTTTCTTTCCTTTTTCTACTCCTTTGCTCAGCTAATATCTCCCTTTGATACAGTCAGCTCTAAATCTATATGGTGGTTCCAAAAACATACTGAATGTTTCTTGGATGATTTCCAAGTATCTTAGACCTCCAAATAAACTTATCTTCTCTTTTCTCTTCTCTTCTGGTGCCCTGTTATCCTGGTTTGAGAGTTTCAAAGATTCAGTATTGTTATTTGCATTACTTTCTCCTTTCCTCTGACACCCAAGAGTGCCAGCTCTGCTCACTGCATGCTGAAATCTTTTCAATCTCATAGCAGGAAAAAAAAAATGACAAGCAACCTAATTCATTTTGACCATCAATAAGGACAGTATCAAAGTCAGAGAAATGAAAATGTAACTGAATTACAGGTTTTAGTAAAAAAAATTGTGATGAATATAAGCAGTGAACATCATCTTGGCACTGAAAGCAAAAGAAGTCCTGAATAAGAGGGAGAGAAGGTTGGAGCCAAGGTACTGGGAGTGTCAGAGAGTGGAGAGCAGAGTGAGGGTGGGAAAAATATTCTGACCAATTCCGTCAACACTGTGTGCCAGAGTTCTTAGAATGGCACAGCAATGCTGATGTTATCCGTAAGGTTGTAGGCTATGCAAAGTGAGTGTGGTCTAATGATCAGCAAGAGAGTGAAAGGCTAAGAATTCACCATTAAATAAGTACTGTACTCAAATTTAATTAACAATCCATGAGAGCACAATGTCAGAAAAGGTCACAGAAGCTGACATCTGAGTTTTGTCTGCATTGATGTGAGTCAATGGAATTCATTCATATGTTAACATAATATTAATTTTATTCTGCTATATTTATATGTTATAAATATAATGATGTTTATTCTCCATTTCAGGTGCCTCACCTAACTTCTACTCTGACTTATTTTCTAATGTGCTACGTGGTGCATTTAGGTAAATAAAAACTCTTAATAATCATCTAGTCAAATTTAATGATATAACTGTATGCTTAATACTTTAAAATTCTTGTATATATTCCTAAACTTATATATTTTTTACCACCTTTAGGACTTTCATATACATGCTATCAAGGGTGTGTTGTGAGGCATGGGTCTAATTTCATTCTCTATGGAAACATCATCATCACATCATCGCATTTTAACAAGGTTGTTCTTTCTTCCCTGCTCAGTAGTACCAATTTAATTATAAATAAACACCAGTATATATAAGAAGGTTACTTTTTCAATCTAGACTCTCTCTACTCTGTCCTTTAGATCTGGTCACTTATCTCTAAACCAACACTGCACTGCTTTGATTATTAAAATTTTATAATATCTCTTGATAACTAAGAAAACATGATTTCCTCTTTGTTCATATATTTTAAGAAGATCTTGTCTATTCTTGGTCATTCAAATTCCTACAAAAATTTAGAATGAATGTGTCAATTGTCATAGAATGTCCTATTGGAATTTTATTGGGATTATATTTATAACTACAAAATAAGTTCAAGAATAGGCAACTTTTCAATATTGAATATTGTAATCAATGGGCATTATATTTCCATTTATTTAATATTTCAGTTATTTTTAACTGCTCATAATAAAGTTTCAACTCATCTTATGTAGAGAAATACATAATTTACTATATTTCATTTATAAGACAGAGCAAGAGGATTACGAGGAAAATGAAGAAGTAAAAAGGAGCATAAGAGACAGGAGAGTGAGAAGAGGAAAAGAGAAGTGAGAGAAGGGATGAGAAGGATAGAGCAGAGAAAGAGGAGAGTCAAGGAGGACAGAGTGGGAAGTGTGAGGAGGAGAAAGTAGAGAATGAGAGAGAGAGAGGAACAGAGAAGGCAGGGAGAAGATTTCCTTCTTCTGTCTATTTAAAGTCAGAACACTTAGCTGTGTTTTACTTATTATTATTATTTTAACTCACCATTGCAGTTGCCATTGGATAGAGAATTGAGCAAGGTGTTTTGTTCACACTGAAATGAAAAGAGATATATAGACTTATGTTACTAAAATTTATTTCTACCCTTGAAGAAAGTATATAATTTTTATCTCCATAAATAACAGAAACTAGTATCCAGTAACTACTTTCACTAGCTTTTTTAATGGAAAAGAAAGTATAATAAGCCATACTAATCAAATGATAATTAGTTTAATTACATATTAGCATTGTAGATACTTTATGTTATCATGTCAGATTATCTTTTTTGTTCATTTTCGGCAAGACTAAGTTTGTTTTGATTTTTTATCAGGAGTTATATATTTGCATATGCTTTTCATTTATTATATCCAATTAGAAATTAACCTCATTAGCACCACATTCTCTGAGAAACACTAAGCATTTGTTTCATATTTTACAAAAGTTAACTATTCATCTATGGCTCCCTGAAAAAAAAAATCACGATTTATGGAAATGCTGGAGAATAAAAATTATTCTGCACCTTATAATTAAATGTATTTGAAATTGAAAATAATTGATGCCTCAAATGAGATAACATGCTATCTACTTCTGAAATAATGTTATATTTCATATTGTTGAAGATGCCAAATATTTTTTGAATACTTACTATATATCTTATATGGACTTTATGATAGTTATTTAATCTTCAAAACAAGTTTACAATGGAAAGGTGAAATAAATTAACCAAAGTTAATTTAAATTGACCAAAGTTAAATTAAACCAAAGAAGCTCCTATGAACCTGAACTAAGCAAAAGTTCATGTCTTTCCATTTCATGCCTCATGCTAAACACTGTATTATATTACTTCTTCCATGACATCAGTTTTCGTCTTAAAGGCCTACTAGAGAACATTTCTTTTTTTTTTTTTTAAGATTTATTTATTCATGCACACAAGAACTGCGGTACAGACCAGAGATGCAGGGGGAGTGAGAGGATTCACTGTAGATAGAGTGGGGAGCAGAACAGGCATATCTACTGAAATGCACTGCTGAGGGGAGCAGTAGGTGAGACAGGAGAGGTCTGCTGCGCTACTTCAATCCATTGTGCCATCACGGAGGACCCCATTTAATATTTTGATGCTTAGTGGTGCAACTTTTATATTTTAAATCTAACTGACAGCCACCAAATGTACAATTTCCACCAGGATATTTACATTTCAAAGTCTCAACTTCCATTTTATTGAAAATAAAACGGAATTTTATAATGTAAATGCCATTTACATCATGGGGCTGGTAATAAGTTATGTAGCTATGAAAGATATTCAGTAAATGTGTTTCCTTTCACTTTTCTTAAAAATACCATGCCTGGGCCCTCCCTGATGGCGCAGCGGGTTAAAGCACAGCACTGAGAATCTAAAGCCGCTTCCGCATGAGTTTGATCCCCGCCTGCCCCGGAGGTGACCACATGGTGGCAGACCTCTCCTGACCCGCCCGCTGCTCCCCTCAGCAGTGTACTTCGCTGATCTCCCTGTTCTGTTCCCCACTCTGTCTCTGGTGAAGCCTCTCACTGCCCCTGAGCCTCTGGCCTGTACCCCAGTTCTGTATGCACAAATAAATAAATCTTAAAAAAAAAAATACCATGCCTGAAATCTTTGCAAACATTTTCAAAGAATTTATGTAGACCCTCCATCCTCAAGAAGGTGGACCATCACGCATACTCCTTGAACTTGGATTACACTTAGTGACTTGCTTCCAAAAAGGACTGTATTGAAATTGGGGGAAACAGTATGACTCTACAGTGGAGAAATCTGATAAATATTACTTCATCCAGGTGACCCAGGTCAATATATATTCCTTTTAATCATCTCACTCAACAAGGAGAAAATGAAACACAAATAGATCCAATTACTCAATTAAGATCCCAAAACTCAGGAGAAACCTGAGTTTTGTAGCATAGCTCCAAAGTTTAATTTCTTAACATTGTGGAGGGGTTAAGGATGAAACATATTACAAATTGCTCAGTTACATCAAATCATCACAATTACATTTGATTCATATCTTGTTTAATTAAGATACTATGTGGAAATTAAAAAAGCTGGCATTTTATAATAAAGTTATAATGCTGTTGAACTCAGGGGTAGGATGGCATCAAACGGTCCCTGCTTCACTTCCAGGAGAATAACTTAAATAAATCCAGATAGACACTGGACTCAGGATTCTGTGAGACCACCTGCTGGATAGCAGACTGACTCTCTAAACCTAGCCACAAAAATCATGTAAAAAGTATATACAATATAAGGTTTTCATGAGGGAAGAGGTCTCTAAATATGTCTGTATTCACAGATAGGTTTTTTTTTTAAAGTATTGTGATATAAGATTATCCATACCATGATATCTTTTTTGATGTTTTTTGTTTGCTTTTTTTTCTTATTCTATACATATTTTACATCGTTGTTCCTGTTTTTTTTTTTTTTGTTTTTTTTTTTGTTTTTTTTTTACAATGTCTACTTCCTTTTCTCAGGTGTAGTCCTCGTAGATTTCCACCACCAGTTTACCCGTGCACCATCGCCATAGTCCCTTATGCAATATTTGCCCTCATTTTTACCTCTTTCCCTCCTCCCCTACAGAATGGCTCTGATTTACAGTTGTCTTTTTATTGTTTTGTTTTTTTTTAAATTTTGTTGTGTTTTTATTGTTTTTACCCCTTGTTCCCTCATTTGGTTACCCATATTCCTCCTATAAATGAAACCATCGATATGTTTCTTTTTCCTTCTGACTTATTTCACTGAGCAGGACCCCTTCTAGATCCATCCATGTTGCTGCCAGTGGCATTATTTTATCTTTTTGGATTGCTGAATAGTTAGTATTCTATTGTATACTAGATATACATATAATATATACTATTGTATATATACCACATCTTCTCGATCCAGTCATCTATTTATGGGCTTTGAGTTGTTTCCATGTCTCACCTATTACAATTCATGCAATATGATATCTTAATCATGAAACAGTTAATTATACCTTGCTTGTATCATCAAGGTGCTGATTGTTGGCATTTTCCTTTTGGATAATGTTCATTAGATCAATATGAAACTTCTTTGCATTCAGGAAAACAAGTGGGTTGTTTATTGAGATAATTTTCACCTTCTGCAGTGTTTCCTTTGAGGAGGAGAAAAATGAATAGATTCAGAGTTCTGATTCAAAGAAAGAGGATAACGCTATACAAAGGGTCTAAATCTTACAAGTCCCATGTCAGTCAGTTTTGGAAGCAACCTAGAGCTAACATTTTCATTACTGTAACGTATCTGGAGAACTTAATAAGCTATCACACCTTCTAGGCAAAAAGTGTACCCTCTTTACTAAGAAACATTAATATCCATAAGATGAGTCTACAGCACTTCAAATAATGGTGGTTATTCCCATTCACTGGGTTTGGTGAAGGCAATAGACTATAATAGCCAAAGAGTAGCAGGAAGAACTATCCTCTAAAACTACCTGTTTGAGTTTTGAAATTTAAAGTAAATACTTAAAATTCAATATTTCACAAAACAGAAAAATGTGACATAAAAGGTCAGTAACTGTCAGGTATTAACCATTTTTATTATGACTGGAATATAGTCTTTTTTTATCATTGAAAAAACATCACAGTACTATATTGTGTAAGGTTCATTTCTGAATACAGGAAAGTAGAACTTAAGTATTGAATACAGTTGAATTGCCAAAAAACAGAAAAGGCAAGAATGTTAATGCAAGCTGTTTCTTAATAAGGTGTACACTGTGCAAGAAACTCATCCTAGTGACATTTAATAACCATTGGACTTAATTACCTTTTGTAACAGTACAGTCTCATTATCTATGATGAGGGGGAAAAGGCAATACTCCCTTCCATATTCGTATCTTCTCCCCTCATCAAATAAATTCAGAACAGACTCTCACTTTAGCTTGACATTTTATGGAACTAAGTAATGGAAAGGAGGTTTCCAAATGCCTGAACTAAACTGGACCATGATTCTACTGTTAACTGTAGTTCTATGGACCATGCTCTCATTTTATATGAATGCTATTAAAATATTTACATTGCTCTCTTGATTTGTTGCTTGTCTATCGCCCTATGTATGTATAGTGGCTACTTTCATATATGAAGTTCCCACAAATTAAAAATAGAATCACCATGTTTTTAAATGTCACAGATTATCTGCTTAGATAATCTGATCTTAATAGACAACTTAAAACTCTTTGGCCCAAAAAAGTTGTTAATATTTACACAAAGGAAAAGGAAACTAACTTACATCATCTGTTTCTGTCTTCATTTTAAATTCCATTTCTTTCATGTCCCTTATAATGAGAGTCTTTGATCTAGAATGAAGGCAAATAAAATATAAAATAGCATTTCCTAATCACTGTATGAACAAGGAAGAAACACAATGGATATGTCATTTTATATTACTCATTAGAACTTAACTAGTTAGATCCTATATCCCATCTGCTTATAAAACACTGGTACATCTATCTTCTCTGGATACTCAGGAAGAAAAATAATAAAAGAGGGGCATCTAAGTAGATATTAACAAATGTAATTTATTTCATCTGAGCTCCCAGAGTCCCATATCGCCAAACATTTAAATAAGACTTTACCTTGGAAAGCGACCGATCACAATGGCAATGGTACCCATCACTCCAAACAGCAGCCCCACGTTGGCAGCAAAGCATATTGTAAACACATAAGTACTGACCCAGATGCCCTGAAAGAGAAACAGGAAACGTGAGATGGACCCACTGGTAGTTCCGGCCCCCTAATAACTGGCAAATTCCTAACAATCCTATCCACAATCTGCTGTGGCCAAATCTTTCAGCAAGAATATATTATTAAGATGTGCCAAACAGAAGCCCAGGAACACAGAAAAAATCCTAGCCCACCGTCAAGGAAAAGGCACCTTATTTTTATTTTTTGATACTGCTAACCCTAACTCAATTTCCAACACTTTATGATTGTAAATGATTGGTCAGTGTATGGTTCAAAAGCATGTCACAATCTCCCAGTTTTCTCATTTTATGTAATAATATTGCAAGCAAATGTTGTAGATTTTTGGTTATTCCCAACAATATGCTATCTTATAGAATTGCTCAAAAAATTGCTCATATAGTTTATTATTACTTTTAAAATAACTATTGCTAAAATAACTGAAACTACCATGACCAATGACACTTTAGATCAACAACTATGAAGATCATTATCATTATATTTGTATGGGGCCCAAGTCTAGAGAACTTGTGAAAACTAAACGTCAGAGCAAACTTAGTTCTTGGTAATATTTCAAAAGATTATATGAAAATTCTATTTTTTAATTGGAATTACAATGTTATTGCAGCCATATTCCCACCTGAATTCCAATTTGTAACAAGATATTGTATTATAGTTGGCATTTCTAAGTTTATTGTTGAAAAAAAATATTAAAAGAAAATAATTTGTGAAGTCCAGTCTATATTTTCTAACCAGAAAATTCTGCATTCACCAAATAGTAGACCAACAATATTTTCAAACTCTTTTACCCCACTGTTACTCACTTCCCCTGTACATGCAATTCTAAATTCCTTTCTGGTTTGAAAGCTATATTATTGATTTACATGTTAAACAACATAATTAAATTCCATACAGAAATAAGAGTTAGAAATTTCTTTAAAAGCCTGAAAATAAAGCCTGGATTCTTTGGGGGAACTGTAAAGTATTGTTGTTTTGTTTTCAGAACAAGCCTGAGACATTTCTAAGGGAACTTTCTATTTAAAATACTTTCTTCTGTATTATTTATCAACTCTTAGCTTGAGTGATTCTTAATAATAGGCTACTTTGAAAAGCCAAGTCCTTGGAAGCCAATCAAGGCATTTTTATCTGTAATATTTTTATATAGAAGAAATAAATATTCCAGTATAGAAATGTATTTTAAATATTATAACAAAATCCAATGTAATGCTAATTTTATACTTATGATTACATAATTCTTACATTCTCATTTCCAGGTTAAATACTGAAATTTTTTACCCTAATCAGATGAATAGTCACTCACTTGAATCTTTTATTTGTACACAGTGTGTTTTTTTCTTCCTAGTATTCTACTTAATCATATAAAAATAAGGCTACAGTTTATGATCATTACTTTAACTTGCCATGGACTACTCTGATTCTTCCTCATCTCCTAATATTGACTGAACCTGCCTGGAATGGCAGAGTAAGACCTCACCAAAAGCTCTGTAAGTAAAATTCCTTCTGGTCAACCTCCATGGTTCAATATTGCATAGGGAATTGAGGAACCTAGTCCCTGCAATTTAAAAAAAAAAACCACAGAGCCTGGAGGCCATGATTCATCAGAACAACCAAAATTTTAGTGCCATCTGGTTCTATTTTTAAAGCCTATTTATGCTCCCACAGCATCATCTATTGTAAGCCTGGATTACAATGCTGAGTTATTTCCTGGGGCTACACTTACAGCTTTGAAAAGATATCAAATGGAAATTAATAACATAGATCAGTAAATAGTTCCATTGGTTACAATAAATCCCCAAACTATTCTGCAACAATTCCTCTTAAAGATTCAAATGCTGGTTGTCAGAATTACAAGGAATTAGTTATCTCTATTTTTTCATTATATATATATATATGTATATATATATATATATATATATATATATGTATACACATATTTTTATTACCTCCATATTTGGCACATATTTTTATTACCTTCATATTCTCCACCCCCACATACAAGCTGACCCCAAAGTTGAATTCAAGTAGGAAATACATATATTTATACATATACATCTATGTGCACATGTAAACACACACATATTTATAGAAAATGCATTCCTGTAAAACATAATTCAGTAGTGACTCAGTCACCTCTCTCTCTGTGACCTGTTTTCTGTCTATTTTGGTAACTGATCCATATTATCAAATTTCTGTAATTCTCAATTCTATATTCAGTGACTCAAACTCAGATCTGATTCCCTAAGTACCTCTAGTTTGGATCCCTGTTTTCTCATTTCTTATAAAAGGGTTGTGACCTACAACTAAAAATAGAATCATTATTAAATGGTAAAAGAATCCTGAAAGAAATAAAAGTCTAATTTTTCATGTGATAGTATCTTCCATGATTTTTTAACTTTCAATCTTCAAATTATTTCATATACGCTTACCTTTGGTAACTTTGCTTTCATAATCCCTTAAGAACATTTTATCTATTGTGTAATATAGGCATAATTTGTCTTTTGGTTTATGTAGCCTATATCCCCCAAAAACTTGTGCAATATTCTCTCCAAATGCTATGACCATATAATATACCAATAATCCAAGGCTTTCCACTATTGAATCTCTTCACAGTTAAGAAATATCTGTAAAGTTCAACCACAGGAAATTATTGCTAATCTAAACCCAATGTCCTACTGAATCATGTACTGGCTATAACCATATCACATTTCTCATCCTTATTCTTTGACCACATCACATTGCCTTACTTACACCAAATTCTCAAATCACCTCTAAATAGGAGACTAGCAAGTCTATTAAGCCATTTTTCAAACTATGAAATACCTTCAAACTCAACATGTTCAAAAGCTAAATCTACTTTCTCTAAATTTCTCCTTCAGTTATAACACACATATTTTTCAAGACACTATCATCTGAAAACTCATGAACATATGCTACTGTTTCTCCTTTTTCA
This sequence comes from Condylura cristata, assembly GCF_000260355.1. Taxonomy (NCBI): domain Eukaryota; kingdom Metazoa; phylum Chordata; class Mammalia; order Eulipotyphla; family Talpidae; genus Condylura; species Condylura cristata. The sequence continues at coordinate 32,646,350 of NW_004567110.1, forward strand.
TGTATCCAGTGATTTTTCAAGTCCTGTCAATTATTAATTAAAAATATTTTCAGGTCCTCCTTGATGACCTATGGAGTAAGTCTCAGCACTGATCCCTACTAGGGAAGTGACCCACATGGCACAGCAGGCCTCTCCTGTCTTGTCTGCTGTTCCCCTCAGCAGCATATTTCAGTCTGTCTGCCTGTTTTGCTCCCCACTGTCTCTGGTGAATCGCTCTCCTGCACACACACACACACACACCATAACTCTAGCCTATACCCCAGTTCCTTTACACGAAAATTAAAAAAAAAAAAAATTCAAATCAAAGGCTTTTCTCAATTCACTAATAGTGTCCTCATTCATATTTTCCTGTTTTTTTGCTAGACTATTCTGATACTCTCTTAACTATATGCTTTACAACACTGCAAATAATTTCTCACACTGCTGCCAGAAATACATTTCTCAGTATAGATTTTGATATAATCTTTAAACAGCATATTAAAAAGATATCTTTTACTCTATCCGCCATTGAAATCTATCAAAAACAATATAAACAATGAACATACGAAAAGTAAAATCCAGTACAACGACTGAAGAATATAGCCACAACTTCTAACTACAAAATATGGTGTTGACTAATACTTTGAAATATGGAAATAATCTAGGACAATGGAAGCCAATTAATTTACCCTGAAAGTTCAATGAACTGTAGGCGTGTCCATTAATGTTGCAGTCATAAAAATGTCATACAATATTCTGTTAAAAGCCTTATTTTGGGCCCTCCCTGGTGGCACAGTGGGTTAAAGCACAGCACTAAGAAGCTAAAGCCACTTCAGCACGAGTTTGATCCCTGGCCCCAGAGGTGATCCACAGGTGCAGCAGACCTCTCCTGACCCGCCCGCTGCTCCCCTCAGCAGTGTACTTGTCAGTCAACCTGTTTTGCTCCCAATGTCTCTGATGAATCCTCTCACGGTCCCTGCACCTCTGGCTTGTACCCCAGTTCTATATGCATAAATAAATAAGTCTTTTAAAAAAAAAGCCTTATATTCTAGGGGCAAATGTGGGCCACAAGAAAAAAAAGAAATATAATCACATAGCATATAGTTGATACAATCTAAGTAAGAGTGGGAAGGTAAGATGGCAAGATTCTACTTACCCAGTCAATTTTATCCACATTCCAATATTTTTTTAAATCCCGAAATTGTATTAACATCCCCTTCAATCCCACAACAATGATACTTGCAAGAACACACTACAAATGAGAAATAAGTTAATAAAGAATTGATATAAAGATTTTAACCTAAATTTTAAAGATATCACTTTTCTTTGTTTTTTAAGTTACTTACTAGATAAAAGCAATTATCATTTAGAAAACTAAAATAATATTCATATTTTTAAGCACTAATTTATTACTGAACTGGAGTAATATAATGTAATATCAATTCTAGAAAATAGCAGGTTATAACTTAATGCCATCTAATTATAAGAGTAAATATTAAAGACTGATCATCCTTTTAATAACTATGTAATATAATTATTCACTGCCATTTGTTTGAGAGTTATTTGTGCAAAAGTATTAAATGTTTAGGTCATGTATTTCTTTATAATAGCTTTGAGTACCAATTATCTGGCTCCATCTCAAGCTATTTATAACTCTCTTGAAAAGTAGACTTGGTTACTGGAAGATCATCCTATAGAAAGGATTTATTCTTATTGCCTGAGTGGAGAAATAAAACAAGAAAGGACTCAGATATCTCCCTGAAGTTCAGATGCTAACATTGTCTCAGGCTTATGAAGAGTAAGATAAATCACTGGTACTCATATTCTTAGACACAGTTAGGTAAGGTGGTGCCAAGGGTCCCATGTCTGGCACACATTTCCTGATGGTCCAAATTCTGATAACATTCTTCCTGTGTCTATTTGGTAGAACTGCCTCATTCAGCTCTCCAGATGAGCACAGAATCAATGTATTTCCACAATGTCAGTTCTATACAATACCTTCACAATAGCAAACATCCATGATGTCTTCCATTTCTCTTCTACCCAACATAGTCTGTTTCCAACTCATTTCTACTCAACCATTATTTTCACCCCACACTTTTCAAATTTAGGATCATGGAGGATACATTTCAAAGACATTTTAATACATGATGATTCTCATTAAAAATAAAGCTAGAAAGCAGATAATGAAAAGCACTACTGTACCATGGGCAGCCAGTAAAGCAAAGGTCCTATTGCATAGATGACAATCAGGACAAAAATGCAAGATATCAGACAAGCCACCTGCAAAATATAAGAAAAACATAAAAGATAACTTTGGGTTTTATAATTACCCCAAAGTTATGGGGGGAAAGATCATTCTCACTTCATCTTGATTAGAAGAAACAAAATGTGGGCACATGAGTGTTAAAATGGTCTATATATTGTCACTAAAGGAACCCAAATGTGACAAACAGGTGCCATCAAATTAAGTCAGAGATGAGAGAAAAGCAATTCCACACAGTGAAATCAGACACCACCAGCTTTTACCACACATCACAACAATGGCCTTTTTTGTTTGTTTGTTTCTTAGGGAAAGTGACATTTCAATTAAAAGGCCTTTACCCTGTTGTGTTCAGCCTGATTTGACTCCTTAAGTTCTGGGTATTTATTTGGATAATGGCAGAATACGAAGCTTGAGATTTTCTGTATTGATGATAAATTTCCACTGAAGCTTTTACTCTCTTCTTTGGAGTTCTTTGTTAGTAAAACTTTTAGTATGAAGCAGTTATATGGGATTATGAGAGCAATCTCTTGCTGTGAAACAAGCCTCACTTTATTAATCCTGAAAAGTCATTAGTATCATGTTCTGATTTACTCAACTGCTGACAAAAGGCAATTCAACACACCTGACCTCTAGCCATGCTGCATTTGATGGGGAACTGATTTCACCTAAGAAAATACTCATGTCTTAATAAAAACATTTAACCAAAATGTCAACCTAGTTAAAAATAAAACGAAGACTTTCACAGTATCACAAATATACCTACAGTCATTATGGAGATCTCAAAGTTTATCAGGACCTATTAAAACTACTAAGAGTTAATATATACAAAGATAAAATCGCTATTTAATAACAGGAACTGGCGAGGACACCAAAACTGAATTCTCAGACACTGCTGGTAGGCATGCAACATGGTGCTATCAACTTGGAAAATGGTTTGGCAGTTTCTAAGGAAGTTATGCACCTACTAACCATCTAACCCAGAACCCCTAAGAGAAATGAAAATGTATGCTGATGCAATACCTGTATGGAAATTTTTATAGCAGTTTTATTCATAAACAGCTAAAACTGTTAAATACATGTTCAACAACTGGTAAATAGAGAAACAAATTGTGGCATACATACAATAGACTACTACTCAGTAATGAAAAAGAATAGACTGGTGATGCACAGAACAACACAGATAACACAGTCTTTAAGCTGAGTGGAAGAAACTAGACACAAATTCCCTCCATATTTAATGGAACTCACCTCCAGAACTCCAAGCCTTCATAAAGAGGAATCAAATTCTTCTGTGGAAAATAAGTCTTTGGGGACATAAGCTTTCTCCATTAAAAAGTTATAGTATGCCAAATAATTGTTTACAGATTATTTAGAGCAACTGATAATTTCACATGACAAGAATTTTTAAACAAAAAAACCTGTTTCCTCTCATTCCATTGGACTGAAGAGAGCTTGGTGTGAACGAGTAAATTCAAATAACCCAGTAAATCTATGCTTGTATGGAAAGAAAGGGATATCAGTTACTAAAATTTATTTCACAATAGAAGACAAAAGCATTCATCCCTTCTGCAGGACTTTTCTTCATGCACTTACAATGTGCATTTTTTGTTTCAGAAATGAACTATAGACAGCTGGACTCTAAACTTTCTGGAATGATCTGAGGCATTGAAAGTTACAGTGACTTTCCCAAGGTGATAGAATTAGGGAGTTAGAAGGGCTCCATAGAGCCAAATATATTTTAATGCTTCTAGATATTGTAAATACAATAAAGCTTTCATTTGGATCTTTAACTTAACTAAATTAATAATTCTATTGTTATTGTTATCTCCAAGTTAAAAGGCTTTACATCTTGCAGTAGGTTGACTTACTGGGTATAAATCGAATCCCCAAAGGAGTCAGAGCTATTTAAGGGATTGTTCCATAAGATCTTGTCACATAGTGCATTGGTTCCACAAACAGCCTATTTAGAACAAAGCTTTTAAGATGTGGTTTGCCAGCTCCCTCATCAAGCCATGGTAGTTATCATGCATACCTACATCAACGTAGTAGATGCAATGTTAAAGGTCTAAAATGACTGCTGTGGGAATGCCTCCTCAACTGGACAAGGATATTAAATCAGAGTATTTCTCTGTACCATGGAATGGAAATAGTTAGATGACTAGTGACCATCTCTATAAGAACAGAACAGGACAGAAACGCTCTGCTGCTTAGCTTTATTTTCCTTAACTAGAGTTCTGTTAAATATCTTTTGAAGTCTGATGAATAGAATGTCATGCAGAAAATACATTCAATAAAAAGTACTTAAAAAGTTATGTGACCTCCAGAACAGAAAAGAGGTATTTCCCCAGTCCAAATGACAAATAAACCTGAATTTTAAAATAACTACAAATGTTCTCAAAGGTTCTTTCTTGTAAACATTCATTGTTGAAAGTTACAATAATTAATCAGATAGTTTTATTCTTATTAAAATAGTAGTTAGAAAAGCAGGTAAGTACCTAAGGAAATTCCAGCGACAATCCAAACAGTCAATACGAAAAAGTCATACAAATTCTATTCCAACCTTTCCTGTCCATACTGGAATTTTATAGATTGAAATTTTCCGAGTAAGGGACAATATATTTGAGTACAGTTCATGTTAAACATTCAAGTTCAGTTCACAAATACTTGAGCGTATGGTTACCCAAGATGTAATTGCCAATATAGATGATGAATTTACACTTGAAATCACTGAGTGTAAAAATCAAATTGTTATGTACAAAAAAACCAAAATGGAATGAAGATTTCACATCTTAGTTAATGATCTGTAACAATTATTCATCAAACTATTATGCATTCAGAATTTGTTTCTTGTCCTCTGCTCCATTCTATGTTCATCAACAATTATGTTCATTGGCTTAATATTATATATGAATGTTCATTTACCCATCTTTCTCTTGATACATGTTCCCAAAATCATGAACTATTCCCTAATCAAATTTCTCTACAAATGCCTCCAAAAGGTATTAATAAAAGGTATGCTACCAATAAATTTTATACATAAAATGTTTTATAAAATCTCACTGATTCTAATTTTAAACAAATGTGATTTTTTAAAATAATGGTTAGCTATAAATGTTAATTTCTTATGTTAAAATATACATGAACTTTCTCATGGGGAACACTGGTTAGGAGTGTGGGATTCGATATAAATCTACTGGATTCAATCCCTACTTTCACCACTCCACCACAACATGGATAAATTAATTTAATCTTCTTTTCCTCACTTTTTAAAAAAGACTTATTTGTTTATGCATACAGAACTGGGGTACAAGCCAGAGATGCAGCAGCAGTGAGAGGATTCACCAGATACAAAGTGGGCGGCAGAATAGGCAGATTGGCAAAGTACATTGCTGAGGGGAGCAGTGGATAAGTCAGGAGAGGTCTGCTGCACCATGTGGGTCACCTCCAGGGCTGGGAATTGAACTTGCACTGAAGCGACTGGCTACCTTCATAAGTGCTGCATCCTAACTCTTTGTGCCACCAGGGAAGGACCTCCTCACGTTTTCATATGGAAACTGGGGATGAAAATTATATCTCCTTCACAGAGTTATCTAAAGGGTCAAATGAGTTCATTTATATAAAAAGTATGACTCAATATTTGCTTCCACTAGCAAATTTGCTCTCACACCACCACCATCGTAACAGTAATATCATTATATCGCCAGGGCCATGTCACAAATATCCTATATAAAACCTAGTATATAGCACATTCTCAGTGAAAGTTGAATTGACTTCAGTTTTTAAATATATGTATATATATATATATTCATATTAATTTCTTCTTTCAACTAGAATGTACACAGACATTTTATATATTTACACACTTGTACCTATATATAGACATTAAATATACTATCAAAGGATTATTCTACATACAGTCCTTTTTAAATTGTTTAATGAAAGTGAACAAAAAGGGAAATTTCAAATTGGTAAAATTAACCAAAAAAATAAATTAGAGGCACCACTAGAGGGAGCTTTAATTCAAAGTTTACCAACAGTAAAGCTGCCATTAGGATGGACTTTTCTAGTCTGCACATTCAATAGTTCAAATTCTGGAAGTGTCATCCATTTATAAGAAAGAAGAGAGATAGCCTCCCTTAAAACCAGTTACAAAGAAATTACAGAAGCAAAGATACTTTCATTCCTCCCTCTCTCAGAGAGAGTCCATTGGCCCCTGTTGAACAGTGAATTTACCTGAGTCTTTGCTCCGGTGCTGTAGAGACCTGCAGTCCTTCCCAGGGCAGCAGCATTTGGTATACAGAAGAAAAATGAAGGGATCACGTTGCTGAGACCATGGGCCAAAAATTCCTATTAATAAGGAAATATATCACTTGTAATTCATAACCACCCCTTAGAGACAACAGGTACTACTTATCAAGGAACAAAGTTCTTTTGTATTCAATTTCTCTTCTCCAACTATTTGTGATAAGAACATAACAGAAATAGAAAATGATTATTCTCAATGAACCAGAAACTGTACCAATGACTATACTCATTTAATTTTCTTAACCGTATAAGAAAGTACACACCTTGGGCCTCCCTGGTGACGCGCTGCTCCCCTCAGCAGTGTACTTTGTCAGTATGCCTGTCCTGCTCCCCACTCAGTCCCTGGTGAATCCTCTCACCCTCCGAAACTCTGGCCTGTACCCCAGTTCTGTATGCATAAATAAACAAATCTTTTTTTTTTTTTAAAGGAGGTACACATTTTTAACTCTGTTTCCAATCTCTCTTTAGGATTCCTACAAACAAGACTTTGTTCCCATCATAGCAACGGCATTCTAAGCTAAATCCAGTGGTTAATTCTTAACTGGCCTTAAAATGGTTTTTGACAGAGTTCAGTGGCTCACTTCTTCTTCCTGAAAGACTTTTAGTTTATTGCTATACCTTGGTTTATTGTTAGCTCTTGGTTTCCTCCTAGCTCGCTGATCAGCTTTGTGGTTCTTCTGTATTTCCTTTGTGCTGTGGCTCCTCTCAACTAACAAATTATAATTATTGGACTACTCTTTTTTGTCTCCATCTTAGCTACCCAGATACATACTGACAACTCCCAAGCACCAGACTGCACCACTCTCCTGACTTCAGGGTCTTAGAGCCAATCTCCTACATAACATCTCCATTTGAATGGACACATGGACTATTACTATCGCTCCCAACCTGGTTTGCCAACATTCTTCCCCATCTTAAATTCTAATTAATTGCTCCAAAAGCTTTAGAGTTATTCTTTTTTTTTTAAAGATGTATTTTTTCATATAAAATTAGGATACAGGCTTGAGGTACAGGGGCTGTGAGAGGATTCACCAAAGGCAAAGTTGGGAGAAGAACAAGCAGACTGATGAAGTTTACTGCTGAGGGAAGAAGCGGGGGAGATGGGAGAGGTCTGCTGCGCCATGTGGGTCACCTCCCTGGCGGGAGATCAAACTCATGCTGAAGAGCCTGCATTTAGCTTCACAGTACTGTGCTTCAACCCGTGTGTCACCAGGGAGGGCCCAGATTTCTTCTTGATCCTTACATTTCTGAGACAGCACCCACATCCAATCCAGAATTTGTCTACTTCTCATCTCCTACCTAGCTACACCCTGAGATGTGTGATCAAAATCTCACCTACATTATTGTAAAAGCCTCCTGATGTTTCCTGCTTCTATTATTATCAGTAACAACAAACAAATACCTCTGTCCTCATAGTTGATGTTCTAATTAGGCAAGGCTGACTGACAATAAACAAGATAGTATGGAAAGTAAAGCAGAGGAAGCTGTGGAAAAATCTGGAGTTTGGGAGTTTAGGTACCAAGGACCTCCCTGGAAAGGGTATATGTGAACAATAGAGTCCTGCTGATATCTGAGGGAAAAGGGTCCTGGAAACAGGAACAAGTGCAAATGTCCTGAGTCAATAGCAAGTGCAGGGCTTGAGGAAAAGGTATGAAAACAGAGATAAAAAAGGTTGGTGAATATAAAAGGGAGATAAAAACAGAGATGAAAAAAGGATGGGGTCAGTTCAAAATAGCCTTTCTTGTAAGCTTTGTTAAAGAGACTTTTCATCTGAGCATGATGAGGAACCACTGAGGGTCTTGAGATGAGGAAAGATGGTCTGTGCTGTGTGCCATTGAATTCCTTGTATCTAGACCAGTGCCGGGTACATAGGAGAATTTATTATACATTATCAAATGAGCAAATCTCCTTTGATACACATGACAAATCTAAGGCACAGAAATGACTATATTAACTAAATTCCTGTGGTATCAGTGTGAGATTTGACACAGGTAACTTCACGCTTCTAACGGCTATCTCATAGCTCTTTGCAGACCTGTGCAGAAACAGGGCCACAAGGCTTGAAAGAAGATACTGGCAGAAGTATTGATGGACTCAGAAATAGGATCATCAAATCCTTACCTTTGGATAGTCTATGAATAGACCCTCACATCCTTTCGTTTTGTTTGTTTGTTTACTAAGAGGAGCAAATAAAAGTAGTCTCTAACGTTGAAATCCATAATTTTTAAGTGTCAGCATGCACTGATAAATACACTTGGGTTCTCTCCTAAAACCAACTCAAAAAGAAGGTCGAGAGATCCCCTCTTTTTTTTTTTAAGTGTATTATAAACAACCCACAAAGGCCAGATATTCAGATTTTTATGAATGATTGAGAGATATGTCTCAAGTTCAATTCTACCCATCCTTGCCATACACTTAAGACAGTGGTATTTGTCATGAACTCGGTATTTTCGGATCTGAGAGCACACAGTACAGTGATACAATAGCTGTGGGAAGGGCAAACATGCATACTCCACCTGGTTGTCATCAACCGAATATTTGAATTTTTTGGCAGATCCTTGAGCTAGAGCCAGTGAGGCCACATAGCCTACAAGTGCCACCCCAAAAGCTTCAGTGATGACTGCAGAGAGGACGTTCATAGGAGGGGCTCGAGGGGGAGGAATTCTGCGGGAAGTAAGAGCATATTGAAGTCATCAACCTTCATGTAATTTCTGTAACAACTTGCAACAAATTCAACTGCGGTAATGACTCTGAAGTTTACATAGAGTATGCGGAAGACCCATGAGAAAACCAAGCAGCCTTGCCCTTAGAAACCCTTTGTTTTCAACATTTTTTAGCAGAAAAGAAAAACTGCAAGGCACCCCACAGGGACAGCTCCATGTGTCTAACTGGCATTTATGCCCAAGGGAACTCAGGTTACACCGCAGAAACTCTGACTCGACAAAAATTTCCTAGATCTGAACAAAAGCAAATCTGCAGCGTTCTTTCATTCGAACCTTTCCAAACATTTATTTATTTGGCTGGCGTTAGAGACTGTATCCTGCTTTGAATATTACAGGCTATTGTACAGTATGGTTTTTGAGTTAATCCTTAAATTTGCCATTGAGTTCATTATCTTAACTGTGTCTTTAACTCAGCCTCTCACAGTAGACCGCTAACATCACAAAGTTCAAGAAAAATATGCATAAAGGCTCCATCTATCCTCTGTTGAGAAATATAGGATAACAGGTAGTTGTTGCCAATTTCAAAAACAATTTCAAATATTTTTTCAGCTAGTATTTAGTCATTGTCTGTCTTATTGTCTGAAAACCACTTGAACTGGGTATCTTCAGTATCTTCATTTATTTATCTGTTGTGTTACCTTGGAAGGCCTACCTCCCTCCAAAAAAAATAAAATCTCCCTGATACAAAAGTAGAAGAAAAACAAATTTCATGTTAATTTATTACCATAAGTAAAATATCATCCTTTTTCATGTTTGCTACTTTATTTAAATCACCCCGCAACCTCCAGGTTAAGTGCCACTGTATGCACTCTGAGGAGGAGAAAGCATTTTAAGATGTAGATGATGAATATGTAGTCACGAAAGATAGGGTTTAATCTATTTTCAGAGGCATGATCTTTTTGTGAATCCTTAGAAATCTTAAGGATGGATCTAGAAATGTCACTCAAAGGAGAATAAGAGAGGATAAAGAGGAATGAGTTTAGCCCTCCAAAAACTTCATTTCTTCACTACAGGCCCTGAAATATATTACTATCCAAAAACGCTACCATTTCAAAGTACCATAAGAACTTTTTTGTTTCAAGAAAATTGAACTTGCTTCATTAGTATTAATAATAAACTGACCTAGAAAGGCATAGTAAGTTGACTTGTAGAATTGAAAAATAGAGAAGCCTTTAGAATAGCAAGTCAGAATTTCACCTCCAGTTCTTATCTTGCATAGGCTAAAAACAGAATTTTTAAAAATTATCTTTTTAATTTTTATAGTGTTCATCCAATTTAATGTGGTCAGAAATCAAAAGGCAGTACTGGGAGATAAAAATATAGAGGGCACGACGTTTTCCCAAATTTAAAATATTAGTGTATATATACATCCCACTTAACAGAATAACTCCTGAGCTACCCTCTGATACTCTCTTCCCAAAGATGCCTTTGTTTTCTTTCAAACTATATTTTGACCAACTTTATCTTGTTAATCTTCCTCTCAGTGTTCAGAGGAAAGTTTTGAACCAGATAGGGAACCATGTTCTCTTCTCCACATATACCCTCTCTCTCTAAAATTTCTGTACTACCTAGTCAATGGATTTACTATTTCAAAATATTCATGTGTATTTTTCACTAACTTTTCAGTGAAATAAGAATAATGATGTGTGAGGATATAGAGACAATATAAATTCCAGATTTGGATTTGTATGTTCAAGGCCCCCATTTTTTCCCCAGATTCTAACTTTGTGAATCATTTCAAATCTTAAACCTATGCTGTGTAAAATAGTATAAACTTCCCTACTAATAGGTTAATATTTTCTACCATTTTAAATATAAATTAATGAGAATTTTGTCCAGTAGAGTGTTTTTGACAGAAATGAAATCCATATCCACCTACACTTAATCTTTTCTTCCATCAAAAACAAAAAACAAAGAAAAATAAAGGCTACATTACCCTTTTGGAATATGACCAACTACTTCTAATCCATATGTGTTTTCCATATTAGTACAATAACAAGCAAATGATGCAGCAATAATCTGTGTGGTTCCATTTGAAAAAAAAGAAAAGAAAAAGAAAATTATTACTGGCCTCTCAATCACCTTAAGACTTTTCAAAAAGTAAACATTGTTCTTGTGTCCCATGGTTATCAGGAGTAACATAGTAGTTAACAGACTTAAAAATTAAGACATTTTAAGTCAAAATCTCCCTCTGAGATCTGAGGGAGTTTAATTTGCAGTCTTCAAAATTAAATAGTCTCTCAATGTTATGGTTACTCTATTATCCTAACCTACATCTATCCAATTATGTCTGATTTTGAAGGGCAACAGAACACAGAATAAAGGAGTCACTGTGTACATGTATGAATGAGTGTGTGTGTGTGTGTGTGTGTGTGCAGGTACCATATTTCATCCTCAACACATCTTTTTTGACACCAAGGGATGCCTTCTAACAGCACATTTTCCCTCCATTTCAAAAATTTGAGATCTTGCCTCAAGGTCTCTAATACAGGTTAATAAGTAGTGATGACTTACAGTCTCTTCAATTAACTTCGGATTTTGAGTTTTGTTATTTCTTGAAGTTAAATATGCTGGTAAATAACATGTTAGGCACAATGCTTTGAATTACTCCTATGGAGTTTCAGGCGCCTGATACTATGCTAAGATACCTGATATAAAAGTGTGATATGTAATGATACCTGGAATAAAATGTGGTATGTAGTAAACATACATGTTCTCTGCCTATCTCCAAAGTCACCTTTAAAATGTATGTTTTGCCTGCTCTGCTACTCTAGTTTTTCCCAACTAATTTCACATTCTCTCTTCAGACTTCTGATAATTTTATTAACTCCTGGAAACTTCATATGGTTTTCACATCATGTTGGTATCAGTTTGAAATTATGTATGTGCTACACAATTTTGGTTTAAAAAAATACTAATTATGTATTCAAAGTATAAATTTACTATATTCATGACCAGGAAGAAGGTATAGTAAAATCATACTAACAACATAAGGAATATCTAATAATGTCCAGTGATATTATTTTATAGGTATTTTATCCTGAGTATATTTCTGTTCTCTATAATAATATTTAACTGACCGAGGTTTTAAAATATCAAATATACTGTAAAAGCAAAACAGCATAGAAGATTTAAAAAACAACAAAATGAAAAATTTTTAAATATGATAGTTATTTTCTACATAATATAGTAGTAGTTAAGGATTCACACTATTAGGTTAGAATCAGAAATATCAACATATTCAAAAAATCCTAAGCAATTATATTTCCATAAAATACTTATATCAGGTTTCAAAATATTGTCAAGTTGTTGCACTAGGTTTACTATAGGTGTTCCTTAACTTCTTTTCATTTGCATAAAGTTTTCGGTATTAACAGATCAAAGATAGCATTGCTACCTTTTATGATTCATCATTTTCTATGTATATTCTCGTTAATTTGTGTCAGTTGTAAAAGAAAATATAAAGAAGCCACAAGATACTGGGTCCATATTGGTCCATAGTCAGATGCGTTACCCACTGTGCCACTGGCTCACACCTTGGGTCCTTATTGAAAATGAAAGTGCACATGATGCTCCAGACACACAGCCATGAGCAAAAGTCATCCACCTTTGTGCTACAGAAATGAATGACTGACATGCCTCTGAAACCATTTTCAGTGTGCTGGTCTTATATGTCTACATACACCTACACTATTTCAACAGTAAGAAAGTCTATGGCAATAAATGAAATTATGTCGGCACCACTTCTCTCATGCATGTGTAATGCAAAGAACATCAAAAAACTAAAGTCACTTAATGGTAAATTAGTGAACTGTGGTTATGTTAACATTTTATTTTCAACTTAATTTTTATTTAGCTAAAAGTTCCTTGTAGATGACTCTGAAATTTCCACAACATATTTAAATGCCATGTACCTTGGGATCAAAGTTAACTTATTTCTTGGCAAGGTGTTAAAACAATCGATCATAGACACCCAAGCCTGGTCAATGCAACTTATGAGCATCCTTCCAGTAAAGCAAAATTAGGTAAGTACCAAAGCTACCAATAATCCTGCCAAACCATTAATGGACATTTGCCATTGCTGTTTCTATGTTTATCTATGAAATGTCACATGGACAGATATGTCCAATCAGACAGATTTGATGTCACATGGAAAAGTGATATCACTTTTTATTTCTTTGACAAGCATCATGCCAGAGATCTTTTGATACTTACTAGTAGAAATAGCTCCTTATTTAAAAGCTTAGGCTGTATGTCCTGATATTTATGCAAAAAAAATTGCAAACATATGAGAAATGCTGTGTAAATGGAAAACATGTGTGTCTCCTTTTTAAATTTATTGACTCAAAATGTTTCCTGTTCTTACATTAATGTATAGCCACGCAAATTAGCCCTACTTTAATGAGAGACAGGAGTAGCTGTGGGTTACTACACATAAAATACTGAGTCTCTACAGGTTATTCCAACAAATGGCAAACATCGAAGGGCAGAATGCTAAATGTTGATTTCATACTTACCAAAACTAAATCGACAGGAAGAACAACTTTAATTTTCCTTTTAAATTGTTCATTTAGCTCTTTAACCAGAACAAGCACCACAATACTCAGCAAGGATAAGAGCAAAGCTTCCAATCGGACAGACCTGATGTTTTCAAAGACAT
>NW_004567110.1:32660482-32662377 GCF_000260355.1 Condylura cristata
AAAAAAAATAAAGAAGCTGGCTCCAAATGTGTCAATGACAGTTTACACAAATATCTTAAGGGTTGGGGACAGGAAAAGTGGGTCATTAGAAGAGCACTGAAGACATAGTACGGATAAAAACAAATGATAATTCATTTGCTTGCACAAAATTTGTTCTCGAGTTTTCCATCAAACACAAGGTTTGCTCCTTCCTACATAAAAGCATTATTGGAATGAACAACTATGCCAGCTCCTCCCTAGACATTTCAATGGGTGGAGATGGTAAACATCATTAGTGACATAAAGAGTCATCATTAGGAGATATGAAGGGACAATTGGTTCACTTGAGTCGTGCCACTGTCCCTCAAATCCCAGAATCAAACATACACAAATACAAGCCACACACAAAGGAGGTAAGTTCTTGTATTGAAATGTATCATATAGTTAGTGTAGGGCAAAATGTGACTATGTTCTCAAGCTCATTCTGTGTTTTACTTATTTTCTTATGACCCTGTATTTCATGGCAAGCACCACACTCGGTTCTAAGTCTTCATGGGGAACCAGTTAGGTCGTCCTCTATGCCAATGGAGCTGAAGCATTCAGGAGATGGTTCCCCAAAGATAATAATGCGAATTAGCCTAGTTAAGAGGTCATGGAACAAGGGGGAGAGAGAGGTCTGATGTAGGTACTCTGCCTAAACATCTCATTAGTAAAACTAAGAACATAAGACGTTAGGAGAGGGTTTATGTAGCACTGGAAAAAAAATGTTTTAAAGTAAATGAGTCTATAGGAAATTAAGCTTGTATTTTAAAATTTGCTTGAATCTGGGAGGGAAGTGTTATATAACGATATCAGACAATCTCAGTGAAATGGAGAAATCTGACTTGGCATAAAAGTAGGTTAGTTATAGGAACAATGTTGACAATAAGAATAAAATTAAAACCCATTTAAAATTAGAAACCTATATTTATTTAAGTAAATGCTAACATTTTTGTTCAATAAGTTAGAATCTCATTGATATATAAATATCTGATTTACTCAAATAAAAAATATCAAGTAAGATTTTTAAGAACTCTAAATTGAGAGTTGAAAAGGAAAATAAGTAACCTGAATTCATTTCTACCCCTACATGAACAGTTTTTATAAAGAAATTTAACAAAATTTGTTGACTGAAAATGTTAACACAATGATATGCACAGAATATAAAATGCATAAGAATAGCTGAGAAAATTTTTGAAAGAGAATATTGACAGATTTGTATTACCTAATTTACATATATAATGTACATATATATTGTCATTAAAACAAGACATTAGCATAAAATATAAGAAAAAGTAAAAGACAAAAGCCCAGAAACATAACAGTTGTATCATAAAAAACATCTGATAGATCATGTTGGAAATAAATTTAAGCAAAATAAAATAAGTGATAGGTGAAAAGTGGTTAAATGTAAAAATTGTAATTATCATCAGCAGCAACTAACACACTATTAAGAAATACAAATAGTCAATAAACAGATGGTCAAAGAGTTCATCACACTAGTAATCAAAGAAATGTTCAGTCCAATAGTAATAAGAATGCATTTGCCTTTAATCAGCTTTTAATGATTTGTAAATTATGTTGGTAAAACTGGGGAAAGAAATAGGAACTCTTCTATACTGCTCATACGACTCTAATTTGGAATACTCTTTTGATGATCCAATCAAAATAATGAAAAACTTTTGAAATGTTCTATTCTTTGTCTCAGCAGCTCCCCTTTAAGGAAATTAAGCTGTGAATATAATAAAACTCATGTGACAAGACCTTAATACACAAATATTCATTAAAGTATTGTTTAAAATAACAAAAAATATATTTAAAGCATTTAGAGTGTAGAGCCATATGAGAACAGTTTCAACCAGGAAGAAAACAATTTC
>NW_004567110.1:32663398-32668477 GCF_000260355.1 Condylura cristata
TCACCTCCGGGGCAGGCGGGGATCGAACTCATGAGGAAGTGGCTTTAGCTTCTCAGTGCTGTGCTTTAACCCGCTGCGCCACCAGGGAGGGCCCATAGTCATGGTTTTTTAATGAAGTAAAATGTCACATTTAAATACCTCTGGACATATCGGTCCATGTTATTAGCTCTCTGTAATGAGGTGTTTTACTTATCTGTATCTTCCAGAAAATACATAATTTTATGAAAATATATAATTTTAAAGTTTTTAAATAGGCCTTTAATGTCTCTTAATTTGGAATATGCTGAATGTGATTTTATAATCCCATTTTTATTTGTTCACAGCAGATTTCTCAAGTTTAATTTCAGGTGATAAAAATTAAGTTTTTTTTTTTTAAGTGTGCAGGTCATTCTTAGAATAATCCAACTTGGTTGATACTCTCTATTTTCTCTTTTATTGTCTCAAATACAATTTGACCACTACCAAAAACTACTGAATCAAAATACATAATGATTCAAAAGAATTTATATAGACTATGCTCCTTAGCATCTCTTAAAATTTTGCACAGTAGTTTCCCTAGTTAAAGGACTTAACCCAATCTGTCCAGATTTCAGAGAGCAGGAAGATACCTAGTGTAAAGGAGGAGTATCAGGCTATCAGAATCTGGAGTCTACATATTGAATGTTATCATTAACTCCATGACCTTACAAACAAACATCAAAAATGTATGCATTTTTGATGGAAATGGAAACCTAGTGGGTAAAAGGGATGAAGGTGTTACAGTTAATCCAAAATCTTCTTTGCCTCAAGTTAAACAAGAGCATACTAGTTATAAAATCAGATACACTAATGATAAATTAGAGATCATATAGTTTTATCTGTCATCTTTTTCACAGTATTATATTTTAGCCCACACTAACTGGAGAAAAAATAGGTGCTATAATATTATAGTTATCTGAAATGCAGGTGGAATTTCCTTCTCTGTCCATCTGTGAATGCTTATTGTTCATGGAATTCCTACAGATATGAAGGGACAGGTCCCATTTTTCATAATTACTCTTATGCAAAACCCAGGAGAAAAATACAAAGTTCTACAAAGTGAAATAAATTCTAAAGTGAAAGAATTAGGAGGAAGTCACAAAAAGATTGTGCAAATTCATGACTCTCTGAAAGCTTATCGTGAGTCCAAGGATAAGACTGAAAAGGTCACTTAATTTAGGAGGAAAAAAACTGAGCATCAAAAAGTTTTAAAGCATTTAGAGGGTTGTTTCTTATGTTTTATCCACAGTATTAAAATAATGCCATTACAGTGCCTGTCTAAGAACAGGGGGAATTATGCAAAACTCCTAAGCCGTACCAAATTTGCTGTAATGTGCATTTTGAAAACATGTGTTTGCACTAATAAAATGACCACCCCAGAATGAAAGGAATGAGAAAACCCTTCAGGGTTTTTATTGTCTGTCTGGATTAAACTACAGTCTTTAGAGAAAAGCCTATATCACAAGATGCTTCAGAAGAACTCAGGGGCAGGCAGAAACTCCTTATAAGTATATGAAGAACCACTATAGAAAAGCAGGCTGAAGAGGAATCATCCTAATGACTATCCTATAACCCCATGGAGAAAAGCCACAGCCACACAGCTCAAGGACATGGGTGTCACACATATCATACACAGATAGAGGCAGGGACAGGATGGGAATACACAAATAAACATGCATTTACATATCTAGTATACCTAATATACCTAATATACTTAATATTAGATATCTGACATATCTAATATACGTCTTGACATCCTAAACACACATTAAATTTCTCTTTTCTAAAAATATAAATCCAGTCCTGTGAGTATGCTATCACACACTAAGCTTTAGAGGATGGAAATTCCTGTTGAGGATTATCATTCACTTCCCAGGTATCAGCGATATGGATCTGCATGGATAAATAAGTAAACTAGGCCACCAGCACTGACCAATCTGTTTTTAAAATAGGCAGTTAGCTCATTTTGAGACTCTAAATTCTTTGTATTTCTAAATTGAGTATTCATTTTTTAAATTTATTATAAATAATTATAAAATAAGTTCTTTAATTTGAATATTTACTATGACTTATAAAGGAAAAATATCAATATGCTTAAATAAATCCATTTTGAGATAATTCAAAGAAGAGCCTCTCCAAACTACAGTTTTCTTAACATTTTTAGAGGGGAGATATTTCTTAAATACTCAGTAACATTTGAGTGTTTACACACACAATTTACACACACACACACACACATATATATATCTAGATATATATATACACACACACACATATATAATGTGTTTTTATCATTCATTATGCCTTTTCTTTTGCTTATAAATTCTTAATTCTTAGAGTCTGGCAGACAGCAGGTATTCAATAAATATTGAGTGAATGCTTTAGTTTAATATAGTAATAGTAACAATACATCTATAACTCAGAGTTGACTTTACCCTGAATAAGCAGAATGATAGGAAAAGAAAAGACCCAACTCCTACTTTCCTACAACCAACAAAACAATACTTGAGCTACACCATATTAGGGCTCTATAGTTATCATTTGTTCATCTATTCAACATATTTGTTGAGACTTTATGGTAGTATGTCGTAGTGTACTTTGTATTTCTGACCTGGGTTTTGAATGCTTAAAAGGAAATTAAACTTGCTGGCACCTCGATCTTGAACTTCCACTTTCCCAAAAAATGAAAATTAATCTAAGTTGTTTAAACCCCCTTTCTCCAGTCTATTCTAGCTTGCTATGGCAGCCCTAACAAACACATACAGAACTTTTGTCTTTAGAAATTATCTAGTTATCCATCTAAATACTTACCTACCTGCTGTGTGTGTGCGTGTTACACTATAATCTATGATGTGTGTAAATATATATATGTATATATTGGTAAATCCTGATATGCAAATTTCTGATCAATAGCTGCTTCTCACAGTGTGAATAAATTGTTCACTATTGCTTGAAGGAATAAATTAAGTCTCCATATAAAATTTGATCTGGGGGAAGTATGGTATGTTAAATGACTAGAGACAACACGGGCACACAGAACTCACTTGGACCAAATACACAACCAAGCGTGCCAAGGCCAGGTGGCATCCAGCCATCCCTTGTTTAAAAATGAAGTTTAATTTAAATTACTTGAGCACTGGATTTTGTGGTGACGCATTTTTTCAGAGAATTGTGGGGGATGGAGAGGGCTAAACCCAAGATGGTTGAGTTGCAAAAGTATTTGCCCTCTGATTTAGAATTTAAAGTAACCTTTGTTACAAATTCCCATATAATTGTTCCGTATCCAAATTAAACCTGCCACATTTTCTGTCCTCTGCATCACTGATTAAATCAAGCTGCAGAAGAGCATTCCTTTTCTCTCCACTTCAATTCATTCTGTCCATTTTTCAGGGTACACTGCACAGCCCTGCAATTCACAATAGAAATGTCACAATAGCTGCAGAGAAAATGTGGCCTTTCATAAACCTCCAAAGCGTGTACTTGATTCAGAAATCCCAGCAGGCCTATGTCTTCAAAGTAGATTTGTTCTCCACATATAAACCTCATTTGTACATATTTAATTGTGATCTCATTCTCTATAAAAGAAAAGGTTTGATTGGCTCTGATTTCCTTCTGACGTTTCTATCCCACTTTATGAATATTCCTGGTGGCTGCTTTCCAGCCCCAGTGGTGTTCAAGCTGAAAAAAGTGCTTTGCTTGTACTTCAGGGATGGGGGTGGGAATGAAACATCTCCTCAGCTCTGAAAGTCCTCACTTTTAAGGAAGGAAATAAAAACTCTGAAGGAGTGTAGTTGAATATATTGCCAAGCATGCCTGTGCTCTTGGGTTTAATGCACAGAACTGTACGCAATTATTTAGAACAATACACATATAAAGACATGCTGGGGAAAATGGCTTTGCCAAATTTATCATCGGCTGCTACAGGCTGAGGCCCTGGCACCATCTCAAAGAAATCCACATGTGCTAATATGAGCTAGGAATTTTTGTAATTTTTATTATGCCTTTTGGGAAAATGCCCTTTCTAATAAAAAGATACATCATCATTTCTCAATTTTGATTAATTTTTTTTTAACTCTAGAGAGTTGAGCTTTCCCCTCTTATCTGTGTGGGGAACTAAGTATCAGACAATAATCTGAATCTTAAGAATGACGGGAATAAAATTGGTGATCTAATTGGTAAGTCAGGGTCCTACGACAGAAATCACCTTTGACTATTATTGTTTCTGGTTATTTTTAAATGTATAGCAGCACTGTTTGTAATTTATTAAATGGGTTTGCAATTGTTAGCAAATGAGTTGAATAGATGGAAATATTTTTAAATAAAAATAAAAGCAGCATGTCTTCAGTTCTAATGAGCAACTCATTACTAGCAGATATATTTCTTTTTAAAAGTGTTATAAATCTTGAAGTCATCTTTCTTTATAGCTTGCAGGAGATATAATTGTTTTATTATTTAGTTTTATCTCATTAAAAGTCTGCTATAGAGGAAAATTATTAGTATCTATTTCATAAGTAGTATTTTTTGAATCTATAATTTGTTATATTCAGCTATTCATAACTAATATGAAGATAATGACTTTTATTTCATGAACAACTATGTTCCAGGCTTTTCATTTCAGGAATGAATCCCAATGGGTGGGCATAATAACCAGCAATTTGTAGAACAGACAACTGTAAATCAAAGATATTCAGTTATGTGTTTAATATTTGGTAAGTTACTCAAAGCTAGAGTTGTAATTGGAATCAGGGTTTCTTGAATTCTAAAGTTTTTTCCCTGTCACTTCCCTCAAAGACAAAAAAAGGATTAATTAGTTCTTATATAATTGTATCAATTCTAATAAAACCAAGAGCTAAAGGTTAATACAGAGAAAAAGTCATTTTTATCTAATATGTAAGTGAGAACAAATGTGAAATACTTTCGCATTCATTAAGAAGCAGTCATAATTTTAAAAGAAAGATCAGTTCATTAAAAAAACTTAAAGAATTTAAAGATAAGACCTGTAGAACAAAGGGAAAAGTAAAACATTATGTGTGAAGATTTAGGAAGGTTAAAGACGAATTA
>NW_004567110.1:32669047-32678562 GCF_000260355.1 Condylura cristata
TTTTATACACATCATTGTCTGTCTCTAATTCAAATTGCTCCATAGATATGTTCTGAGAGAAGAACACCTATCAGCCCACAGTCACCAAGGGGATGGAGATTTTAGCTATTACACTCAGAGAGTTTAATTCTCTCAGTCAGGCATCCTCTGGGAGAGGGAAACAATCATAGTGACAGAAGCAAGAGACTGCAATCTGCAGTAGTCCAAGAACAGGATGAAGGCAGAAGAAGGTGTTTTCTCTCAAAGGAAAAATTGCTCTTACCAGAATTAATGACTGAAGGCCAATAACTTATAGGCTAAACTTGAAATTTTTAGAGCCTTGAGTATTCCAATGACTTACTATAGATGACTTACTATGCAAGAGTTTCAAATATTGCAGATATTAATTTATATTCCATGGAGTATCGGCAACATATTCTATATATCTGTCAGCAATTGAGGAACTTTCAATGATATAAAAATTTTGAATATTCTGAAGGGAAAGGGTTATCAAAGAATGAAAAAATACCTAAAGTAGTTTAACTCACTCTTGTCTACTGTTCTTTGATCTGATGATCACAGTCTCCAATTTGTCCTGAATCTATATTTGCATGGCAAATTGGACTCCGCCCCTTCTCATCCCATCTGCACAATCCAGAGACCAGTTCAAATTTACATCATCAGTTTCTTTCAGCCTAACTAAACTAAAACATAATTTTCAAATGTCTACTGTACACTGTACCTAATAATGCTAAATTTACCTGTCAATCTAATGTTCAGATCGTCACAATTTATGACACTGTAATATCAGCATTCATTCTGAAACCTTGGCAATGAACCAACATACTGTCCTCACCTAGCAGCCTAATAATGCAGGACTTTGACACTGAAAAGCAAGAGTAGCTTTTCTTTGTTTTCTATCAACACAATTCATAGGGACTTTCACAACTGAATGACACCAGTTTAAAATCTTCTATCTAAATATATTTCTAAATTTAATTCAATATCAGTGAGAAAACTTGCAAAGAGGCTCTCCCTGTTGGCACAACAGGTTAAAGCACAGCACTATGAAGCTATTGCTGCCACTGTAGCACAAGTTCGATCCCTGGCCAGTGGGGTGACTCATATGGCGTGGCAGACCTCTCCTGCCTAGTCCACTGCTCCCCTCAGCACTATGTTTCAATCTGCCTGTTCTGCTCCCCACTCTGGCTCTCCTCTCACCACGCATACCTCTGGCCTATACTCTAGTTCTTGTAAGCATGAATAAATAAATCTTTTAAAAGAAAAAAGACTTGCAAAGAACCCACACCCCCCACAAGCTACACCTTGTCACCTATAAAGTAACCATAAAATAGCTTCAATTTGCCTCCCCCAAAATAATACTTTTTTAAAGATTATCAGACAGGGCCTCCCTGGTGGTGCAGGGGTTAGTGTTAACATTACCCAGCTCTCCTGCTATCACCAGCCACTGCAGCATGATTTTGATGCCTGGCCAGGAGCTGACCCACTGCTTCCCTCAGCAGTATGTTTTAGTAGATCTGTCTGTTCTGTTCTCACTCTGTCTCTGGTGAATCCCCTTGCACCTCTGACCTATACCCCAGTTCTTATATGCATAAATAAAAAAAATAAATCTTAGAAAAATAAAGATTATCATGCCAAGAAAAAAAACACTTCAATGTAAATTTTGTGCATATTGCCATTTGAGAAAAATATTTTTTTTAAAATGTCATTCCCTGGCTCTCCCTGGTGGTGCAGCGGGTTAAAGCACAGCACTTAGAAGCTTAAGCCACTTCCGCATGACTTCGATCCCCGCCTGCCCTGGAGGTGACCACATGGTGTGGCAGACCTCTCCTGATCCGCCCGCTGCTCCCCTCAGCAGTGTACTTCATCTATCTGCCTGTTCTGCTCCCCGCTCTGTCTCTGGTGAATCCTCTCACCCTCTGCATCTCTGGCCTGTACCCCAGTTCTGTATGAATAAATAAATAAATCTTTAAAAAAAAAAAAAAAAAGAAATGTCATTCCCATTTCAGGCAACTCTGCTTCTTTTCACACAACTAGTTAAACAATGATTGACTATTTATGTAAATACGACTGGAAAGACCAATTTGCTACACACACAATTATTTCCTTACAATGCATGCAAGCTATTCTTAGCGATATCAAAAGTGTTAACTGGGGCAATCACCTGACAGCTTATGCCTACTTTGGTCAGTTTTTGCTTGATCTGGAACTTGGAATTATGTTGCTTACAAGACTAATTCTAATGTTCTTGTTTTAGTTTTAGACTTTCTTACAGTAATGAATCATTAAGCAGGAAATCATCTAAATAATAAAAATTAAGAACAAGCTTCTACTTCCTATTGCCAACTCTTATCATTTAGTTATTTTACCAACTAGTCAGAAAAACACACATTTAAAAAGCTAAGTGATACCATTTTCCAAATTTAAAAAGAACTATCATCAGAGTTGACAATGATAAAGTGGGGGGTAAAATATTAATTGCTACAACTTTTCAGATTGAAATTTCATAAAAATATTATACACTTTTGGTTTGGTAATTGCATTATTAGAAATTTACCCTAATGAAATCATCAGTGCTTCAAACAATAACACTCAAAACTGTGTGGGTGAGATACCTCCAGAAATTTGATAAATTTGTTATTGAATTTCCATATATTGAGCTATTACCCAGTCATTACTTAAGATTTAAAAATTAGGTATGTAGTAGTCTCACTATAAAACAGCAATGACAGTTAGTATATAGCATTACATTGTAGGAAACCAGAATATGCCACCCCAATATATTTCTTTTTTATATAAGGATGGTGCTGAGCTTCTCAGTTTGAGCACATACTATGAAACTCTGAAAACTGTAAATTATCCTTCAATATGAAAAATCTACATTAGTAATGAAAATCTCCACTTTGAAGGGTGTTTATCTCTCATTATCAGGAAGAAAAAGGGGACTCTAAATTACAAGGGACTCATCAGGAGGCCACCAACTTAAAACTGTACAACTTTACCCTTGTTGAATGAACTTTTACAGGTCACCTTCCCACAACTTGTCTCTCTTGCTTTATTTTATTTAAAGTTGGCATGCAAGTTCAAGTTCTAGCCACCTCTTTTGAACTATTCACCTCTGAGTGTCTGAGTATATATGAGACATATATGTTCCTAAACTTGTATCTGCTTTCTCTTGTTAATGTGTCTTTTGTTACAAGGCCCTAACCCATAATCTGGAAGGACAGAAGGAAACAATAGTGTTTCCTCCACTACAACATAAAATCTTCCAATGTGGCATCAGGAGCATAGATTTTAGGTGAATTTCAAAAAAGACAAAGCACAATGTAGTATTTTAGAAAAATATATTGAAGATGACCACATGTTTCTCTCTTGGGTTCAAATCATTTTTCAACTAACTGCTATTAGAACTGCAAACACCAGTCTTCACCAGACCTCTGATCTGTCTCATATCAAAATTCATGATACTGAAAAATATGTATTAGAGCGTTCTGTTTTTAAACTGGGCCACCATCCCAGACGGATGGCTTCTATTAGAAGTTGGCAACATATCTGGTTCACAAAAAAATTCAAGTTATTTTGTTCTAACCAGGCCCCCAATTATGTCATATTAAATGCTTCATTAAAAAAAATCATCTCCAAAATGAATATTATTCATGAAATTAGTTTGATCTAGTGAATTGCATTTAAAATATCATAAAAGATTATACGTAAATCCAAGTTGCTTTCTATAGAAAAATCTCAGTTTTATCATTAACTTCTGCTTTATGAAGCACACACTCAAAATACATGAACAGAGATATATGGAAGACTCACGTAGAAGAATCCAAGTGGTCCAGATATATATGGCATTTTGATTCCCAGGAGATACTTGACTTGTGACGTCACAACGTGGGTGGCAGCCCCGGTTGTCATGGCGCTGATCACAGGCTCAGTGAGCAGGAATGTGGCATGGCCCAGCTGAAGCACAAACATGGCCACCTACGAGGACAAAGGAAAATAAAGTTTCCTAAGGTTCCTTCAGGGACTGAAATCTCATGTTCATTTTCATGACACAGACATAGTGAATGACGTGAGCTAGGTCTCTTAACCTTATGTATTCCATCGCTTGAGTTTTCTTGAGAACGTGACTGTGTATGAGGGCATTTTAAACAATTTGAGGGCACAATATAACTAAGAGCCTTAGAGAAGCTGACAGTGTTTTCCTAAATACTGATATTTCTTTCTTCTCTTTTCTTAATTAAGATATGGGGAAAATTTAAATTTGTGTTAACCTATCTGTAGTTCTTTTTAAAAAAAGACTTGATTCACTACTTTACACAGAGAAAGTTTAAAATCATAAAATCATTGAAGAGAAAATGTAATTTATTGAGTCTCACCCAGTTCAGAGAAACATAAACATACTTTTTGACTGGGTATTTGTTCTAGTAGCTATAAAAGGCTAATATAATAAGACATCAGGATTTATGTGTATAGAAAAAAAATATACAGATGACTAAAGGGTTATATCTAAAGATATCCAGGAATTAGTAGAAAAATAATTTTCCTTAAACATTTCTTGCCACTCCTAACATCACGCTCCACTGCAAAATTATTTCATGACCAAACACAAATCATCAACTCCGAGTTTAAACTGCGTGCTATTGAGCTCTGGTGGACATAAGATGACAAGAAAAAACAAATGTCTTTCACGTGTGAACACTGTAATGATTAGCATTCTCCCTTTGACAAATTAAGACAAAGTTTTTAAGAAATAACCCATTCTTTGAATACTACTGTGAAAACTCGTAGAAATTTACATTTTCACGTTACATTAAATTACTTTCATGAGTGTTCATGCAGGAAAAGGTACACAGAATACTGATATATCCTCTCAATGTGTTCATTGCAACATTTAGGTCAAGTTTTAAAATTCTTGTTGCAGGATAAGATCAATTATCAAAGACTAAGAGAAAAGAACAGTGAGAGCTGTTCCAGAGGGTATGTGGTAGAAATGAGACATTCAATGGGCTTTCCCATATCACTAGAATATAGCTTGGAAAATAAGTCCTTTCCATCTTGCTACAACGTCCTTTTCCAAAAACAATAGTGCTCTGAACTTTATTATAATTAGAGTGGAGTTTCCTAGTCTCAAGTCTGAAAAACTTAATTATGAGTCTGGTTTTACCACATCCTAGCTGCAGGACAATAGAAAACCTACTGAAATGTTTGAACCTCATCATGTATAAGTTTTGAGTGTTATGTACCCTTCCTATTTTGCGATGTTATAGGAAAGTAAATATGAAATAAAATATAAAAGAGTTTTAAGTATGCAAATTTAGAATGCACCCTCTGTGCTGCCATACCTGACATAGCAGACATCTTTAACCTTCTACTGGAAAACCAGTACACACTAAAGATGCAGAAAGAATCACACTACAGCTTTCAGGTCTGAAAAACTTGAATTTATGAGTGAAGAAAAAATGTATTTGAATTGTTGCAGTTTGGCAGTTCCTTTTTATTCAAGATATAATAAACAGAATAGTATGGATTGCCATTGTAGAAATCAGGCAAAATGTTTCTGCCAACATCTGCAGCCAAACAGCAGCTTCTGCTACTAATGTTTTTTCAGAAATTGTGTCAGTTCGTCAAAGTAGAAAAGTCCTGAGGGAAAAATCCAATCAATCAATGTTATAGGTACAAGTGGAACACACAGATCTTTTTGGCAGCTCTTGAGTCATAGTCTATTGGTTTTCATCTTGGAAACACAATCGGTTAAGAAAAACATTGAACCAATTTTCCTCAAACATGTCTCTTACAAGTAAGTTAGTTCCAATTTATGGCACTGACTCTTACAGGCCATGAGATGAAAATTAGCTTATTGTGTGGTAAGATGAACAGCAGAGAGTTGAATTTTCATTTCAGCTAAATTACAGCAAACAGTCCAAAGAATTGAAACTGTAAAGCCTGCTCACATATTTTATGCATACCTGGAATATTGGAAGTTCTTATCTTTATGACAAGAAATCTTCATTTCTTTTAAGAAGCCAATGCTTTTGGGAGATCATATACAGACCATCACCATTTTATCTTTTAATTCGTTCCAGCATCTACTCAGCGGAGTTAATGACTCGCCTTGCCTGAGAAAGAAGTTACCTAACACAAAGTAGTCCCCAACTACCTGTAAGTAGCCACGATCTTCTAATCACAGTTTCTTTGTCATTTCTACAACCTGAATACAAATGGAATGATCCAGAACTGAATAAGACATAAAAACAATTCAACCATTTCAACATACCTACCTTAAAATAGAAACCAGAAGAGATGGAGCATCCTCCTTTATAATATTTTCACAAATGTGCCAGCATTTTTGTAATATTCTATTTGTATATATTTTTATGCTATTCAAAAAACCTTCCCAGCAAGGGTTGAATCCCTAAAATGGAGAATTCCTGACTTTGAAAAGTCAACAAGCCCCTTAAGATCTCATTTCTGATACAAATCATTGGGTATGTGAAGGATGATTGCAAACATGTGAGATTTAACTAGAGAGAAATTATGCTCTTCTGAATGACAACATTCTACATAACCCAAGACAATGGCAGATGTTTTAAAAAAGAGGAGGAGAAAGAGGGAGATCGGGAAGGTGTTCAAGAAGAAAAGAGAGAGAAGCAGGAAAACTTTAGAAGTCCCCTTTTCCTACCACCTAAACTTCCACAGCTTATTCACATTGAAATTAGGGATCCAGTGTGCATATCTTGAAGGCAGAAAGTACAGGTGCAAATGCGTTGAAAGAGGGTCCTGCAGATGGAGCAGCCGTTTCCAAGTTCATCTTGGAACTTAAAACACATGGCAGGGGGATCCCTTGCTTGGAGGCCCAGCATTTCAATTTTGTAGCAACATTAGGGATTTTTTAAACTAATGACTTAATAACAGCCAATTCAGTTCCTTTTACTGATTATATGAGTGTTGATACCTTCCAAAATTTGACCAAGCAATGTTTTATGAAGAAAATACATTTCATACAATATATTTCAGCTGTTTGTAGCAACACTGATGTTCTGGGCTAATGCTGAAAACCTCTGACACACATTATCAAGGTTCACCAGCATGATACTATTTGGTAATGTTTCTGTAAACATCATGTGTTCTATATAAATTGAATTCATCTCAGATTTCAGGTTATTTTTGTGAAGTGGCCTTCAAAAAGTGAAAAAAGAAAAGCATGCACAGCAAACAACATTAGTTAATAGCAATGTAGCAACCTAGTTCATTAAATGCAAGTAATATACTATACTCATATACGATGTTAATAATGTAATAATGTTAATAATATGGAAATTGTAAGCAAGTAGAGTTTGTGGCAACTCAGTCTTTGCAAACTTACTACAACTCTACAATTATTATGAAACAAAAAATGTATTAAAGATACAAGAAATCCTCCTTTACTTTCCATAGAATCTTCAGGAAATTCTGTATTTTTTTTTTTCCCAATGTGTGTGCGGGGCATGAAGAATTCCTACATTCTGCAATATGGGTATAGAAAAAAGAGGGACTCTAAAGGGGACCCAAAATAGCTGGGGTTTAGAGGTATAGCTATTATGCAAATAACCATAGCAAAACAAGTATGCACAAATAAAAAGAGAGGACTAGAAACAGCCACCAGATTTCAGCAGGAGAAGGAAATACTACTAGGTAGGGGTATCTGTCTGAATAGGACAATGTACTTAAGGAGGAATCTAAGAAAGAGAAATTAATTAGAAAGAATAGGGCTCAGTATAAGTATAAAGTAAAACAACCTGGATATGTTCAGAGGACACAGAGATGACAGTTTAGAAGTAGCACAGCTAGCCAAAAAGGACTAATAGGAAAATAAAACAAGATATTTTGAAGTTAAGAGTACGGAGCATCTTAAAACTAGTGAAAAGCGAGTTCTGTAGCAGTGCCTGAGATCACTTTTCCATACGTTTATTAAACACCTAATTTTGCCAAGAAGTATAATGCTTATTGGCTGGAAAATTTGAGCTATGCTTTGGTAGGATTAATCTAATGATAGAATGTGGAACAACTGGTCATTTGAAAGGTTAGTATGAATGGAACTGCTTAAGGAAAAAAACAAAAGCATGAACACTGGACACAGCAGGTACAGAGAACTGAGATGAGCCAAGTGTTGGACTAGACAGCAAACTGATCACAAGTTTATTATGCTTGACCTCTTCTTTATTATAAAATACAGCAGAAATTTACCATCTCTAGTATTATTTTTGCTTGGAATCACACAGTTGAAAAGGGAAATTTTCTGTTACATTATGACTTTTCTAGAAAATAGTGGCTACCAAATCCAAGACAATAAGAATCAAACTGCTGGTGACAGATACTGATATACATTTTTGCCTTCCCTCTTCATTCTCATATAAAGAAAACAACAGCATGGTAAAATGGAATGATTGAAGTATATTATTAAAAGATGCAATGGAATGAGAAATTATAGAACTATTGTATGTTTATTTTTCTTTAGGTAGGGAAACATGGGCAATTTCATTTGAGCTAGAGAAATTTGACAAAATACATGATAAGTTCAAGAATTATAACACATTTTCTTAATCCTCTTTCATTAAGAAGTATATTACAATTTAAATAAGTATAGATATACTTTCATCTAGTAGATATATTATCATCTAGTGGGAGTTGAAGAAGATAATTTTAAGTTAGAAAAGGAAGAAAATTTTAATTTTAATCTGATTACTTAACAGAGTGATGCCACTGATGTTTTATTGTCCTTTTACCTATTCAAGTTACTCAGCTCACTTTTGCCACGTGCCAACTGCTGGATTTACATATACAATCTCTGTTCTATAGAGAATGACAGTCCAGAAAGGGCAATAAATATAAGAAAAATATTTCCAGGTAGACCAAGAAGTCTTATAATGTAAAAGAGTCTAGCAAGATGATACAGAGTTAATATGCTAGATTCACCTCTTCCTCCACATATTTACAAACAAAGCACAACCAAAAAATTGTCTCTTTCAGATAATCAGATGATTATTGTATACTTAAACAGTGATGACACAGAATAGAGGGTTGGAAAAGCTGGTGAAAGTGTTTGTGGAACTATAGTAGGGCAATAAAGCCTACCACTGGAGGAGCAACTGTTGCCAGATGAAGCTGCTCTGCTGTTGTTAACCAAGGGTACTCGCCAACATGGGAGGCTTAACAAACAGGGACAGTGCTGGAAAAGACAGTACATAGAGTCAGCATGACAGAGGACGAATACTGAAGAACGAAAATATTAAGGTGCAGAGTGGTGATTACTGGCTTTATCATGTAATCCACAAATAAGAATTGTTGGGAGACCAGATGGGTAAGGAAACCAGACCAGATCATTTCTATTTCTTTATATAAGCAGAGATTATTTGTAGCTATGGCTGTGATACTGAAAACAACATCCTTATACTCACACCAGTCCAAAATCAAGGCAAAAATAAATACTGTTATTAATTAGAATCTGAAACACCTGGATCTCTTTAATGGACCAT
>NW_004567110.1:32678797-32704919 GCF_000260355.1 Condylura cristata
CTGGTGAATCCTCTCACCCTCTCACCCTCCGCATCTCTGGCCTGTACCCCATTTCTGTATGAATGAGTAAATAAATCTTTTAAAAAAAAAAAAGGAAACAAAGCAGGAACAGCTATATTTATATCAGATAAAATAAATTTCCACATAAAAAAGGTAATAAGGATTATGGTTCAGGGCCTAAAGCAACTATAATAAATACTACTTATATATGATCCCCTGATGGATCATCAAGATACATAAAGCAGTAATAGGTAGAACTAGAGATATAGTGCTGAAAACAACACAGTAATTGTACAGGATGTAAACTACTCCATTCGCAACTATGGGCAGATCAACAAGACAGAATAAATAAGGAAACAATAGTCTCAAATGAGAAGCTAGATAAATCCACTATATATATGTTTTTTCAAGTACACATGGAATATTTTCAAGAATAGACTATATGTTGGGGCACAAGTCATTGCCAATATAACTGTTGAAGACTGTACATGTATCCATCCATAATGCCATAAGTTTGAAATCAACTATAAAAATATCTGAAAAAAATCTTAAATACATGGAGAGTAAATAATCCACTGCATAATAATTATTGGATTAAAGTAGAAAGTTATGAATATCCTATAGACTTGTGAAAATGAGGATACAAGCACTCAGAATTTATGGAATACAGCAAAGCAATCTTAAGAGTGACACTAAACCGCAATAAGTTCAAAGTGAGGAGCAAGAAAAATCCCAAATAAACTTATCACACCTAGATCACCTTAGAAAAGAACAAACAAGACTCAAAGTTAATAGAAGAGAGGAACGAAAAATAAATATAAAAGTGGAAGTAGGGCATGGGATCTAGTGGTCCATGGGAAAGGACAATGGATCCTACAGTGGTGGGTGTACTGCAGTGACATACATCTGAAGAAGGATGAATGCATTCTCCTAAATCACTGTAAATCAGTGTTATTTCAATTCAAAAAGAATAAAAAACAGTGGAGATAAATGAAATAGAAATAAAAAAGGACCACACAATAGATTAATGAAACTAACAGCTGGTTCTTCAAGAATATTAACAAAGTGGATAAATCTCTAGATAAGCTAACAAAGAACAGAGGGAAAAGATTACTAAATATAATCAGAAATGAAAGAGGAAAAATTTTCATAATACAAAGGATCATAAGAGATTACTATGAATAACTATTCATCAATAAATTCTATTACCTTAAAGAAATGGACAAATTTTAGAACAATATAATTTACCGAGACCAAATCAAGGGGAAACAGAAGAGTTGAGTAACTGATCACAGTCGTGAGAATTGAAACTAATAAAATATCTCCTCAAAACAAAACTTTAGGGGTTAACAGGCAAATGCTATCACAGATTTAAAGAAGAAATTATGCCTATCTTCTTCAAATTATTTCTCAAAATTCAAGAAGGAGGGAATGATCCCTGATAAATTTTGTGATGTCAACACTACACTAAAACCAAAACCAGACAAAACAGCACAAGGAAATTACAGACCAATATCCTTGATGAATAGTAATACAAAAATCTTCAAGAAGGCATTAGCAAACCAAATTCAACAATTTTCTATAAGAGTTACTCTTAAAAAAATAGGATTTATCCCAAGAATATAACTTTAGTACATGCAGATCAATCAGTAGACTACACAAATCATGCTAGAACAAAGGCTGCTTCTCCCACCAAGGAGGTAAAACCCAGGAAAGAAATAGCACAGTGACTCTAGAAGTTGCTGTATTGCCATTCTTGGCATTAGTTTATAAAACAGTATAGCATAGCAGTTAACAGACTATATACCAGAGTTAAATGCCACACCACCAATACCTTATATGCAATTCAAAATAAATCCCTTTACTTCATATATATCAGGGAAAACAGTATCACTTATTTTATAAGACACTGGTTGGAACTTGATACCAGAATACATTTAGTCAACAAATCATAGAACTTAATGGCCAAGGGACAATCACAGGCACTTCTCAAGTTCTCAGAAAAAGGGATGTACAAGATGCCTATTATGAAGACTAAAAAATTAAAAAATGGCCCTCCGTGGTGGCACGGCGGGTTAAAGCACAGCACAAAGAAGCTTAAGCCACTTCCGCATGAGTTCGATCCCCACCTGCCCTGGAGGAGATCCACATGGTGAGGCAGATCTCTCCTGACCCGCCTGCTGCTCCCCTCAGCAGTGTACTACTTTGATCTGCCTGTTCTACTCCCCACTCTGTCTCTGGTGAATCCTCTCACCTTCCGCATCTCTGGCCTGTACCCCAGTTCTGTACAAATAAATAAATAAATCTTAAAAAAAAAAATTACTGGGCTACAAGAACAGTGGTTTCTAAAGTGGCTTGAATTTTATTATTTGTTATACTAACCAAGCTGCTTATTGATACTGTCATTATAAACAGTTCTATCTTGCCTTGAAGTTACCACCTCATTGTTGTAAGTGTACAAATAACTCCTTTCTTGGCTGCTACTAAGTTTTGGCTTGAAAAATCTTTCTTTTTCATTTTGTTTCTTGAAAAGCAGAGATAATAGCACAAAATTACATCAATTACACCAGAAAAAAAAAACTTTCTTTACAAAATGAGACACTTAGTGAACATGGAAAATTGACAGTAGAAACTGATTGTTCAGTTACAATCAGATAATGCATAAATTCTAGTCACTAGTCTTCTAAGTTATATAACCATTACAATAAAACTAGAAAATCAATAGCAATAAAGTCATGGAGAGATAAAGAAACAAGATCAGAAAACACTAGTGTGAATCCATTTTACAAAATGGTAACAAGTGCAAACTAATCTATAACTTCAAAGTGACAAGGAGGAGAGGCTTCTAAAAATATGAGAGGAAGAGATTATGAATAGTCAAGGAAAAATTGGGAGCATGATGTATATTTTTACTACATTGGCTATTGTGACATATCACGGGTAAATGCATATATCAAAATTTATCAAGTTGTACACTCTAAATATACAAAACTTATGTTTGGCAATTATTATACAAAAAATATACAAAACTTATGTTTGGCAATTATTCCTCAACAAAGCTATTTTTAAAGGGTCCATAATCTAATGAACAACATATTACACTTGAATTTGTATGAGTGCACTTTATATTAGCAACATAAGAGAAATGGTAAGGGAGAAGAAAGAATGGAATAACTTATTTTGATAAATAAGAGACATCTGAATGTATTTTGACACACATATGTAACTCACCTAAGTGGCAATCAAACCAGTAAAAAACAATGGTTGTTTATTCTGGTGAAGGTAAACTATAGTAGTGAATACATCATTCTCATTGCAGGGAAGATCAAGTAGACCAAAAAAAGATTAAGAATATTAAGATAACACAATCAATAAGGTAGAACTCATATCGATACATGAGTAGCTATATAAAAACATTTTCCACAATATTCATGAACCTTCACAAAAATTGACTATATCACAGATTATAAGGGAAAATAGTAAAATAGAATATATAGAAATATTTCAAATGACAACAATGTAGTAACACTAGAAATTATTGGTAAACATGAAATAGACCATTCATTTGGGAATTTAAAATCCTTTTCCTAGGGAAAAGGAAAAATACAAACTAAATCACAGACTTTATAAAAATAAAATATTGATAGAGCTATCAGCACCTCAGGAACAAATGCATGTTACAGTTTAAGTTGTGCAGGGATTCGTTCTTCACTACCAAGCCCCAGTCACCCTTAGGAAGTACAAAAGTCTCAGTGTCTAGGGAGCATACAAACATGCCCGCCAGAGCTGCACAGAGCATTGTCTTTCGCTGTTCATCCCCAGGCACCTTTGGGAAGTTCCACGCTCTACCTAGCTCTCTAAATTACCAGAAACAACCTCAAGACACTATAATGTGTAGAATGAAGTCCCAGTGACTCATATCCTCCACCCAGGACCTTCTCAGCTTTGCCAGCCACCAGAACGAGAACCAAAAGTGCATTAGAGGAGGCCCTAGTACCACCTCAAATCCCACAAGTCCCCAGAAGTTATATCCAACATCAAGTAAATATTGATGATCACAAAGTGAGAGAGAGGAATAACACATAGCAAAGCCCCCAGCAATAGTAGAGCAAACCCAAAACAAACATTGGAGAGAAAGATAATCGAAGCAAAACCTCAGAGGAAAAGCTCATAACCGGGAGAAAACAAAACCCCAGAACCAAGCCACAAAGACAAGGAAGAGCTTTTTTTACTGATGAGACATAAAATTCAAAATGACTATGACTTTGGTCCTTCCTGGTGGTGCAGCAGGTTAAAGCACAGCACTGAGAAGCTAAAGCCTCTTCCGCATGAGTTCGATTCCCGCCTGCCCCAGAGGTGACTACATGGTGCGGCAGACCTCTCCTGACCCACCCGCTGCTCCCCTCAGCAGTGTACTTCATCTATCTGCCTGTTCTGTTCCCCACTCTGTCTCTGGTGAAGCCTCTCGCCGTCCCTGAACCTCTGGCCTGTACCCCAGTTCTGTATGCACAAATAAATAAATCTTAAAAAAAAAAAAAAAGACTATGACTTAAAAAAAATGGGACAATACATTGAAAAATCAGAGAAATAGATGGTAGGTATACAAGAAAGCAAAATGAATGTCATGAGAAACACAATCAACAAATAGAAGATCGAAATCAAAACTTTAGACAAAAAAGTTTTGGGATATAAAAAGATCAAAAAGAAAATAAAAAAATTCAGGAGAAAGCAGTGGAAGTAGAATGAGCCAAGTGGAAGAATGAGTCACTAATTTGAAGATGAAAATGAGGAAAGAAATAAGATAGGAAAAGAAAGAGAGATGTAAAGGAAAAGAAATGAAAACACACACACACATTGAGAAGTATCGGATACCATGAGGAAAGGAAATATATGGATCATAGGAATACCAGAAGAGAGAAGGGTACTGAGAAACTATTTAAATAAATAAAGGAAGAAAATTTCCCAAACTTGAAGAAGGAACTGAGCGATCCAAAAAGAGGAGTGAATACCAAGAACTGAACAAGGAATTAGATAGAACCACAAAACGATGAACAAAATGGCATCACAGGCTTTTACATGCCAGTAATCATCCCAAACGTCAATGAACTGAACACATCAATAAAGACACAGAGTATCTAGTTTGATTAAGAAACCAAATCCTACCTTTAGGAAACACACTCATGCTCCATGGATAAATGGGACTGAAAACAAAGGCTGGAAAACAGCCCTTCAAGTAAATGGCAACTAAAAGAAGACATGAACAGCGACACATGTATCACACAGACTTACAGCTTAAACGGGTAACAAGAGATAGTAATGGACACTATAATGAGTAAGGGAATTAGTTATACAACAGAGCAGTCATCAAAATACACTCACCAAATGAAAGAACACCACAATACATCAGACAACTACTATCATGAAAATAGACATTGGAGAAAATATATATGTTGTTGGAGAGTTCAAAACACCAACGGACAGATCAATGAGACAGAAGATAAATAAGAACAAAAACAAATCACCCTACACAAAGAACTAGATCTCAAGGCCTTAATAGATATTTATAAGGTACTAGATCCCCCCAAAAGCTGAATACACATTTTTCTCAAGTACTTATGGGTCATTCTCCAGGATTGACCACGTACTGAGTCACAAGACAAGCATCAACAAGTTCAGGAACACTGAAATCATCCCGATTATCTTCTCTGACCATATTGGTACATAACTACAAATCAACTACAAAAAGAAAACAAGGAAATACTCTATGTGGAGACTGAACAATACTCTACTGAATGACCATGGGGTTAATGACGATATGAAGGAAGAAATCCAAAAATAACTAGAGACAGAAACTTACAACAGCAAAAGCAGGTCTAAGAGTTAGGCAATCAATGTGAGCTACAATAAGAAATTGGGAGAAATCTAAACAAACAACCTTGTTTCTGATTTCAAGGAATAGAAGAAGAACAAGAAAGTTCAAAAGCCAGTAGAAGAAAAGAAATAATAAATATTAGAGCAGAAATAAAAGAGAGTTGTAAATGATAGCCTAAAACATCAGTGAAACCAACAGCTGGTTGTTCAGAAAAATAACTAGTGAAATATTCAGTTAGGCTCACTAAGAAAAAGAGGAAGAAAATTAAACTTCAAATAAATAGGATCACAATGAAAGAAATTACAACTGACACTGCAGAAATTCAGAGCATAATAAGGTTAATAGGAACACTGATATGTAAACAAATTCGCAATGTAGATGAGATAGACAGATTCTTAGAATTGTACAATTATGTGATGAAATGGAAAAAGAGTTGTATGGGGGAAATAGACAAGGTAAAGCTACAATTTAGGTGGGAAATACTATCAATTTACCAGAACAGAAAACAAAATAAGGAAATAAACTGATGTCACAGGGAGTTTATCATATGTTGTTTAAAAGCATAATTTTTATCAATTGAATGAGTTTCCAGAGATTAAAAACCCATAAGAACTTCTTTTTATAACCTTTTATACTGTTCTCCTATAACACAAGAAGCAATAGATGACCATATAGCGTACGCATCTAAATAGTAGGGTTGTCTGTTACTTGCTGCTAAGAGTATTTCCAACTGCTACATATTCTATTAACTAGATCAGATAAGATTGTTTCAAACATTTTAATAATATCAGCTGGATCTTTGGGCAGGGAAGGAAGGAACAACCTGAAAATGAAAAATGTACAAGCAAAACAAAACAGGAGTGAGGGAGGAAGGGAGGGAGGGACAGCGGGAGAGACAGAGGGAGGGAAGGAGGGAGGTTCCTCCTTTGTAGACAGTAGAAACTAAATAACTTGTACAGCCCTCCTATTCAGTGAATTATAAATCTACAGGAGAAAAATAAAAATAACTTCAGACTCCAACATACTCTAGGGTTCTGGTTGACAATGGACAGAGGAGTTTGGAGGTCAAAGAAAGTCCAGCCATCTGTTTGAAAACTGGCTAAAATGTAGGTCACATATCCAGGATCAGAGTTAAAGACAAAGGAAAGCAGATGTTTGATGAAGTTATAAGACAAAACATGCAACTTTCTGGATCAGATTTTACATGTAATAAAAGAGCATGAAAACCAAATTAGTTTTATCATCTTTAATAATATCCTGTTTTATCCTTGTGAGTCTAGGGAGTTTCATTCCAGGAAATGAGACATTTCTTTTTTATATTTTTAGAATCCCATCTCTTACTTCTATACTTTATTATCTTTAAATTCTTAATCCCAAATATTTGATGACTGGAAGATACTGATAACTAAAGTAAGAGTAGCAAAATTCACTGAGCCTTATAGTTATTTTATTCTTTGATTTTCAAAAAGTATATTATACACCTAAAATACTTGTTCCTTGCATAATAGAATGAGAGAGAACTAAACCTAATGAAAATCATAAATTCAGAGAGAGTATGTAAGGAAAATAATGGAATCACAAGAAGTAGCAATATTATCTTTGCTGTCTTAATACAGAAACCTTTATGCAAATGAAAAGAAATTAAGGAACACCTCTACCAAACCTCCCACAACCAATCCATGCCTGAGACACCAGTTCATATGGCTGAGAATTTCTGAGATGGACAGAAGACAACAGACCCATTGAGAGATCTTGACCAGGACAATCAAGGACAAAACGACCCCTACAGCTGTCCTGTGCAAGTCAGAATTTACTGCCATCATTCATGTTTTAAAAATATAACTGAGGTTATAGGATACCAGTTTGTATTTCATGAAAGCACAGACATCAGCCATAAAAAATATTTATTGACCTTCTACTCTGGTAGTCTTCTAAGCAAAGCTGCCATTTAAATGGTCTGTTTGGACGAAAACAAAACAGAACTGTGGAGATGTCAGTAAGAACTGACAAGTAGCTTGTTTAATTTTTCTGTCCTTTCATAGCTCAAAATCAACATAAATTAGAATTTTAATGTTCCCTTCCCTCTAGATCACATCTTTTCTTCTTACCATCCAATTCTAGCCAATCATCAACTGTTTTTCTGCCTCTTTGGTCATATAATTACACTATTATAAAACAGGAATGCCCAGGAAGTTTATATACACATAATACAGTTTAAAATGCAAACATAAGCCCAAATGGCTATCAAGCAGGCAGTCCCTAAGTGGAGGCAGTTCCTATCTCCACTTATTTTATATTTATGGAGTTACCTAATTCTGACAGCTGATTAGAAACAGCAAAGTCTGTAGTCTGACAATTTGAAGACACTGTCTAGCATTGTCCTGGCACTAAAACATAAGCCTGACTCTGAAAGGGACTAAGATTGCTTCAGCTCTAAGTCCAAACACTTCACGCCAGCAAGACTGTGGCACAAGTGCATTACCATTTGTACTGATGTCAGTGGTAGGTGGTGAAATCATAAAAATCTTAAAAATTGAGTTAGTTCCTAGAAATCAGGTCACATTTCCCTCTCACTATAGGAATTTTACAACATTACCAAACAATGAAAATCTGGTCACGGGGGGACACAGGACCACCCCATGCCTTGCAAGGAAGCTCATTGTGTTTTGCAAAACATTTTTTAAAAATTTTATTCTTAAAAAGTCATACGTTTCTCTGAAACTTCGACTTAATGATTCTCATTCATTCGTTCTTTCTTTCTTTCTAAACTACTCTGTATAGTAAACTGTATTCCCAGGAAATAAAACACATCTGCCCTTATCCATCTAGGGAGACGTAGGCATGACATGGATCAAAACATGGAGCGAATCAATGTGCATTTCCTTTGCCACTAGAAGCCTCGCTTCACCCCTGATGTCAGTATGACTTACCTGAATCACACCGCCCAAGAAAGACACAGCTGCAGCAACACCAATTCTCTGCAGCTCAAAGTCAGACAATCCCAGCACACTTAAGTTACTCTGTGTAGTGAAGTTCTGGCTGCTCAGAGGGACAAGCCGTTCCACTGCCTTGGCTGATATTAGGGATGTCAAAGCAGAAGTGCCTTAAAAGTAAGGGTGTGGGAAAACTTCTATTAGTAATAGACTCAGAAGTTGTTGCCTTCCACCAAGGAGTTGAATGCATATC
Organism: Condylura cristata; assembly: GCF_000260355.1. Classification (NCBI taxonomy): domain Eukaryota; kingdom Metazoa; phylum Chordata; class Mammalia; order Eulipotyphla; family Talpidae; genus Condylura; species Condylura cristata. The sequence continues at coordinate 32,687,856 of NW_004567110.1, forward strand.
CTAAAAGCAAACATCTTTTAGAAACACTCTTCTCTGCACGTCTGTCCGCCACCATCATTCCATTCCATGACATATACAGAAACTTACCTGCACTTACACAGGCTCCTTTAACATACAACCACACCCATCTATTTGTTATGTGCTCTCAGGTCCTATAGGTTCCTTCCTCTCCGCAGTCCTGCATTGGGAATATCCTAGAGCAGGGAGTAAGATCGTAGCCTGGATTTGAACTTAAGCCCTCCATTTGTTACTAATGTGATTTGCAGCACATGGCTGAGTCTAAACTGCCTCATCCATAAAACAGGGCAACAAAACCTACATTTTAGGATTAAGAGCAAATATAAATGAGATGATAAATATGGAGACCTCCATAGGCTGATGGTTTACTGTTAGCTTTTGCCTGAATTTGAGATTCTTTTCTTCCTCTGCTTGCTTTTCCAATCTACCCATGCAAACACTTATCTTTCAAGGTCTCTTCAAATCTTATACCACACACAGATTCAGTCCAGATCCTCCAGACCATGTTTAATCTTTAGACTCCCTGTTCTGTCATAGCAGAGTAGACCTTATAATATAAGAACATGTTGTGACCCATAAAAATGTTTAAACATACCATTTCTGTCCACTGGTAGTTGTACAGACGGTTCGTTGGCATTTCCCAGAAAATGCCTGGCCTCACGCAAATGTGGGGCCATCTTCAATGTATTCTCTGTTTCCTGCCAAGAGTTCTGATGTCGCTCACCTTGGCAAAATGTCTAAGAATACAGGCTTGCACACAGGGAAATTCCAGTTCCCAGAGAGGGGTCAGCAATTTTGGGTTAAAGAAACAATTTGCAGTATTATGCAAATATTCCCCCAACTCATTAAAGACTGTACTTTGCTCCAGATCTTAAGTGAGAATTTGTGAAAAAGGGCCTGTAGCAAATTGTAGACATTCCAGTGAAAACATGCAGCAGCACAAGGCAAGAGAGACACGAGTCGCACAGAAAAAGGTCTCAGTGAAAACCCAAAACAGACTTCGCGGATCAGAGAGGCAGGGTGTACTGTGGTTCAGCTGTGGGCTCCAACAAGCCTGACCTGACATCTTGGCACTGCCACTTCATCTCTTATGTGGAGACATAATTATTCCTTACCCAAATGGGGCTGTTTTCAGACTTAAATACTGCGAGGTGGCATATATGACAGAATATATGGCATGTAGTTAGCACCTAAAAAATAATGCTTAATAAGACTAATGTTAACAGACTAATGTTAACTACGTTCTCCTCTGTTCTATAGAGGATGGGACCTAAATATACAGAGTCAATGGAATATCATCCTCTTAAGGAGCTATCAGTCTCGGAAAGTCATCAACCATCATGAGCACTGTCCTCCTCCTAAGGCATTTTATTAAGACCACAGTGAGAAACAAATACATCTAATAATTAGAGACAAGTTTCTGGCATCCAGGATAGGCAGTACTAAATAAAGAACATTAGCCCATGGGATCTATTGCAATAGGATTTCTGGAAGTCTGGTGCTGAGAGTAAAGAATTGTGGCTTTGAATATTTAGAGCTCCTGGGGTATAGAGCAAAACGATTTGTACAAAAACCTCTGAACAAGTGACTATGGAGTAAAAAGCAAAGGTATTCTAGCACTAATGTCTGAGTTCAGACCCATCTTTCTGAGAGTTCAAGGAATATAGGATGAAAGAACTGAATGGTAAAAGGGAGCATGTGGGCCCTCCCTAGTGGCATAGCGGGTTAGGACGTAACACTGCAAGTGAGCAGCAGCTGCTTCAATGGGCTTTTGATTCCCAACCAGGTGACCCACATGGCCCGGCAGACCTCTCCTGGCCTGCCTGCTGCTCCCCTCAATGTACTTCGACGATCTGCCTGTTCTGCTCCCCACTCTGTCTCTAGTGAATCCTCTCACCGCCCCTGAACCTCTGGCTTGTACCCCAGTTTATATGCATAAATAAGTACATCTAAAAAAAAAAAAAAAAAAAGGGAGAGTGCATCCAAAAAGGTATTGTTGAGGGAAGAAAAGTGAGGCTCACCTGTATGTGAGTCACATACCAAGATCTCTAGAGAGAGGCCTTGTTAGTGATAGACGAGGGACCCCCCACCGTGCTGACATGGACTGAGGAGGACTGCCTGGCTACAGGACGATGCTCTGCATTTCCTAAGCAGTTAAGTAAATCAAGGGCTTGGTTTGCTGATGAGGAGTATGTTATGGATGACATTTAATCTTCGCTATCTTATAGGTCTGTCCCTTGGTTTTACCTCCTCCCTACTTTTTCTCTGCATTTTCCCTCACTATCTCAAGTTTTTACCCTCTCTTGGCTTTAAACTTACTAGTGGGACTCTAAAATACCATGAAATCCATCTAATAGCTTCATAGCCCTGACTGTGGGTGGCAAGGACCAGCAGAAGTGAATGTGGGACTCAGAATTGGACATATCCAAGCTCAAATCCCAGTTGAGTTGAATATAAACTTGCGGTCTTAGTCATTACCCAATCTCTCAGCTTCCTTATTTTTATGTAGATGATAAAATTTGTATGTAGATGATAAAACTTGGGTATCAAGTAAATGAGATTTTATGTATAAAAAAATCTATCACAAATCTGACTACATAGCCTTTGTATTCTGATTTAGATAATTTTAGTATGAATTAATTACTTTTAGGGAATTCAGTACTCCATCCAACGATCTAAATTAGAGGTAAAATACTAAATAAAGTGATTATTTTTGTGAAAACAACATCAATCTCTCTTAACACTAAAAAAAAATACTAAAAGAAATAAGAATTCGTATACATAGGAACAATTAAAATAAAAATATACTCTCTTTAGTAAATATTTGCCATAAGTTTTTGGTGAGATTCAATTTTCTTTAAGATTGGAGAAAAGCAGAAAAGTAAAAAATAATTCATTGGTATATTACATATATATATATGTATATATATACACACATTTATATGGATGTATTTCCATTTATACAACTCTCTGTTTAGGAAATATTAAAAATATTATCATATTAACAGCAAGGGGAATTCATGTTGGTGATGAAATTACCATTGTTAATCAGTTGATTTTAAAGAAGGGAGAGTATACTGGATTATCCAGGTGATCCCAATGCTATGATAAGATGGAAACAAAAATACAGAATTAGAGAAAGATTTGAAAATGCTAAATGCTGCATTTCCAGCTACAGATGCAAGAAGGTGCTATAGGCCAAGGAAAGTGAGACGTCTCTAGAAAATGGAAAAGGCAATAACAAAGTTGACCCCTAGACCCCCCAAAAGGAATGTAGCCCACTGAAATCACAATTTTAGGCCAGAAAAATCCAAGGCAGATTTCTGATCTCTAAAACTGTAGAAAAAATCTTTCTTGTTTTAACTCACTGTGCTCATGGTAGCTAGTTACATTATAAATAGGGAACTAAAAAATTCACTAACACAAACTGATCATTTAAGAAAAAAGATACAAAATAGTATTACTGTTCACAGATTGAGATCTTTAAACACAAAATATTTAGAAAGTTCTCTATAGATATCTCCTTTTAAACATTTTATTACAATAATATTTGAGATTTTATTAGATCTTATCATGAATGTGTATTAAATTAGACATTTTATATCATTTCATCTATCTCACTAAATAATGGGGGGTTTTGGCTTGTACAACCAAGAAAGCTGCAAATAAAACTTTGAAATTTCTTCCAAACTCATGCAGATAGCAAACAACAAATGAGACATACACTCAGGCCTATCTCATTTCAAAACTCATGTTTTTAGCCAGACTATTCTATTATCTGATTGTCTATGACAATCACATTTTGTTTTGGCAACACAGAGCTTTTATTTGTCAATGGAAAGCTAGGCAAGTAAGAGATAATACTAATTAAAGATTGCTATTGCATCTAGCTTGGAGGAAACCTAAAGGATCATTTGGTCCAAATGTCATTTACAAGGAAAATATTTTTCAATATTTGAATAACTCAGAAACACGTGTCTTTATTTCCCACTCAAAATGATCATTTTCACTTCTTTTCACAACTTAAAATGCAAAGAATCCTTAACAAGAACTTTGGTTACACTGTAATAAAGTAATAAATCACGGTGTATATTAAGTGTCTGAAGCACAGTAATAAAGTGTCTTGACCTCATATTGGCTGAGACCTTCAGCAGTGAAGGTATAACTGCTTTGGAAGTATAATCAATAACTAACGATCACTTATGTGTTCTTTTCATTGGCAACATGAGAAGTATTCACTCATATATTAACTATACCTGTGGCAACATGACGTCCCATTCCAAATATGGCATAAATGATGACAGGAAACAGAGACCCATACAAGCCAAACACTGGATGCACAGATGACAGAATAGCAAAGGACAACCCTGTGAAGGAAACCAGGTAATTAGGATCAAATTATAGCTCCAAGATACCAACCATTACAAAGTAGAAAGGCTATTGGCCATACTCCAATGACAAAAGGAACCATAATTTAATTACTCCATTTGTTCAATGAAGCACGAGCATTAATGTCCTACATAACAGAATATTCACTCATACGTTCATACTTGTATTTCAATACTAAAGCATTACTTTTGGAATTTTCTTTATTCTCTGATTACAGAGACAATTACCAAAAAGCATTGCCTTACCTTGTCTTCCTCCTCAAGGTGATAAGATCATCACATACTATCTCTGCACACACTTAAGGAAGCATTTTCACATATATCATTGTGTTTGCAAATAATATCTGTCGGATAGGCAGGAGTAGTGGGATTACCACTGACAGATGAGAAGCCTAGTGTGAAAGTGACCAAGGTTGGGACAAAAGCGATGCACAGGCAAAAGCTGGCTAAGTGATTGTTGGCCTAAGACTGTAAATTTTGGTAGCAGGACCAACGTGTGAACCCACATACTGGACCCCAGTTTGTATTTGGGTATAATTTCTCAAGGTGAACAAAAGTCAACTTTTGTTTATTCAAAGAATAAGGAGTAACTCTTAATCATGTTACTTTTCTTCCCCTTGGATACTACTACCTACATATTTTGTATGTTACATGCTGACAGGAAATTTTCCTAGACATGTCCAAATAGCTAGGAGATTATAAGTTCATTAAAGTGATCTTGTTTGTGGCCAGTTCAGTTGATTCTGATAAATCCATTCAGATCTATATCATTTAATGATAGGATTTGACTAGGCACAATGGACTTTGTAAGTACAAACTTACAAACTTGAAGAAGTGGCATTAGAATGACCTATGTGGCCTATTCATTATTCACACTATGAAGCCTGCCAATCTTATTCCAATGTCAATGCTTTTTTTACTGTTTAATTTTCTCTGTTTAAAAGTTAAGTTTAATTTCTTTTAAAGAAATAAACTTTAGTTCTATGTCAGCTATTCTCTATCAAGGAGTATAAAATATTTTAGGTATAATTAAAATATATGAAAGGCCTCCCAATGACCAGTCTCTTTCTCCACCTTTAAAACATACAGCTGAGTGACTGGTTTCTTGGCATTGTATTCATAAAACTGTGGTAGAAATAAATAAAAAATGATTACAGAAGAATTAGTGGGAGAGGTTGCTCTAGCATTTCATATAGAGAGGCATGGAATTTCAGATGAGAGGCAATAATCTGGGTGTTTTGAAGGATGGTCATATAAGGGACAAATTTAAAGTCAGTTCACATTACAAGGTCTTTCCATTCCCCCGTCCTACCAGCAAGCCCCTCTTGGTATTTATAGGGTAAACAATTTTGTAACAGTTTTCGCACCCACTTACAGAATGTCATCTAATAAAAATTACCTATTAATAAACAGAATGCTGAGTGTTACCATGTAAGAAAACAATGTGACCCACCCATATTGTAGATTACCAGGATTCACTACATTAATGAGAGTGGGAAAAGGAAAAAACCTAAGGCATGCTTGACAAAGTACTTTGGATGAATCATAGGGACGTGAAATTCTGATAAAGGTGGTAGAAAATGTCAAGATAGGAGTTGGCCAGACATAGATTCTATGTCTATATTCCTACTTTACCTGCAACAGGCAATTTTTTTAGGACTCAGCTCATGTATGTGTAAGGAAATGGAGCTATTGATTTCCAAAAGTACAAGTGAAAAAAGAGGGGTCAACTACTTTTAGAACTGTGGTCAATTTTGGAGAACTCTGTAGAGTTCCATAAACTGGCATTTGCACAAGAAGTAATATGATTTAATTATCTCATTAGTCCCTCCAGTTCATGATACACAAGACAAAAAAATCATTTACAAAAACCAGAAACTAAACCTTCTCTCAGCTTTGCTTCTCGTTTGAAGTTCTTGGCCTCTGTTCTCAATTGGCATCAGAAATACAGAACTGTTAGAACACTCAGCATCCTTGTGCAAATTAGAAAAAAGGCCCCCTGCTGGACAAAATAACCCACCTTATTTGTAACCAGTAACTAAGGAAATGACACTCAGAAAACATCCATAATTTTCTCCTATCTTTTGCAAGGCTGGAAAGCTTTTAGTTAATTATTGCATTTTGAAAATATCCATTTCTCAAATTCATGTTAAAGCACTGTTTTTAATTTGTTTTAAGTTGCCAAACAGAAACCAAACAATGCTTTTCCGTTCTGAATGTTGAGCTCATGGATGAATTACTGCATTTGGCTGTGGTACAAGAGGAACTTTAGGATTTGAGATATTTACTTTAAAACTAGAGCTGAGATTCTGATCCTAATAAGTCATACCTTAATAAATTATGGCATTCCCCAAATAACACCCCCTCAGTAAAGATCCTTCAGTTGAATAGAAGTTAGCAAATGACTAAAAACTTAATTATTTCTTATAAGTGTCTGGTGCTTGGAAGTGGAAGAGGGAGAGAGATACTGTGAATATTGAGCATCAGAGATTTTTTTATGCATCTCAGAACTTACTCTGAGCTTAAAATTGCTAAAGATAGAAGCATTTAAAAGTCCTCATTCCAAGGAATAAAGGCTAAGTACCAATAATTCCATGAAAGAGAAGGAGTTTGGAATTCAGAGAAAATACTAACAATAAGACCCAAAGAAAGGAAATGAAATTCAGTCCTGCACTGCATTCCTTAATCTCAGATTTAAGGTTCTTACGTGTAGCCTTTTCAATGAAAATGAAAGAGCAGCTTGTCTGAACAAAGGAAATGGGAGGCAAGGAAAACCTGAGGCCCTTTTCTGGGTCAACAGTTAGAAAGAAGGGCAGCTCCTTAAGAAATAGGAAGGTGGTATGCAATTTCTTCCTCCTTCCCTCTGTTTCTCTTGCTCTCTGGCTCCTTCCTTTTTCTCTCCGACCTTCTCCTATCTTTCTCTATTTTTTAAGCTAATTTCTTATTTTCTCTGATTCATGAGGGATAGTGGGAATTTCTGGAATCTCTTAACAGTGGAACAATGGGAAGAAAAGAATCTTGAGCCATTGTACAAATGGCCTTTCAGCTTCACATTGTGTTTCCTCTTCAAATGAAGAGTCGTTTTCCCAAGAATAAGGCTGAATTGGTGCATCAGCAAATCTAAGAATGAAAACTCGTTTTTAGGTATGTGGATACACACATTTATAAAGTCAGGACTTGTGTGACATGGAGTGCCTCTGGGCAGACTGAAAGGCTGATAAAAAGGGATTCCACTTCTTATATGGCCCACCTATTTTTACCTTTTCAAGAGAAGCAAAGCCTAGACGTAACCTCACTCTATACATAGATTCCATTAAGAAAAACCTCTGGGTCCTTAGAAACCTAACCAACTTGATTAGTTCCTACTGTCACCTACTTATTGCTGAGAATATTCAATTCCAGATAGGGTGTATAAGCTTCATAGAGGGAACAAAATTTATGAGTGTTTTAAGCTGATCAAAGCTGCCCACTAGAGCTTCTAGATCTTCAGGCTAAATGAGCTTTTCCTAAATCAGATTTTACTCAAAAGGAGAACTCTAGTAAAACATTGACATTCATTGTTTCAGTTCTTCCTATTCTCCCATAGGATGAAATACCTGCCACCTATTTGCTTCCTGGGTTAACAGGTCATTAGGTCCCATAGTAAAATATTTGCTGTTATGTTATTCAACAGCTCCATTTTCTCTTCATGGTAGCAAATATGCTGCTTTCCTCCAAGAAACCATTCTTTACACTAAGATGCACGACTAAGAATAGGGGAGATGAATTCCATGCCAAACTCTTATCATGGACACATGCATCAACCTGGACATTCAGATATTTACATTCTTTTTGCCAAAATCCCTGGTTTAGACAAGCGTACAGCATTGCAAATATGGTCAATGAAATACATTATACTCATACTGGAATTGTTAGATGATTGCAAAATTACACAAGCATTATGTAAGAATCGATACCTAATGTTATATATTTGAATATCTGATATAGTAGTGAAATATAAACCACTGAATGCTTATCCATATAGAGAAAGATAAATGTTGGTACAATGATACTAAGGAATAATATGCATCTGTTAAAAAGGCTGAATTATAACCATATCCACTAGCCTGGACATATCATATATTGCTAAGATGAAAAATTCCAGGCTTACATCTTTTATACTTTGTGAAAATCTGAGAGGTTACTGGTATGTTTCAAACTTTTTCATATTGTGTAATAAGTTCATAATACCTTAAAATTCAATTATTTTGATAGAGATTTTTGAATGCAATCTGAACATGGTCCTGAATGCTAGGACTCCCATATGGAGATTATGTTTCTAATGGAAACAAAGTGACAAAGTTTGCTTTTTAAGTGATCACTGCAACAATTAGATAGAAGACACAAATTTGACAAAAAGAACAGGTAGGAAGCTACTGCTGATTCTCAGGTAGCAGTGAGAGAGAGACACATGCAGCATTTTCCAAGGAAATACAGTTTAATAAAGAACACTCCTTTATAGAACATATCAAAGGATCAAAGGTGACTGGATGTGAAGAAGAAATTACAGGAACCTGATAAAAGAGAACTGAAGTCCTTGATCAGGATGCCCATAGAGAGTGGCCAGGTTAGAGCAAGATAAGCAAAAGGTTGGTCACCTGATCAGCACCAAAATTCAATGAATGAAGGAATTGCTAGAAGCAAAGGAAAAGTATCAGAAAAGAAGCCAGGACAGTTCCAAAGAAATGTCACTCATGAAAAAGGGTGGCAATGTCCTTTGCATTTACTAATAAAAGGGTCACACGTGACTTAGAGAACTTTCTGGGGAGTGGAGGGTGTTCAAGGAAAGGATTTGAGTGGAGAGGGAAGAGGCAAGAGACATGACATCTTTCAAAAAAATCTTGTCAGTGGTCATGGAATCAAAGAAAAATTGTGCATATTTTCTTGTTAGTTTTAAAATAGAATAAACTTAACCATAGAAACAGATGGAGGTTTAATGAGGCCTGAATCTTACACATTTTGAGAAGTGTTCTAGAAAAAAAAGTTAAATTACAACATAAACTAAGTTACAAAGTTAAATATTTACTTAGGATGAGATACCACACCATACAAAATTATAAATTTTCAAAAACTGACTAAGTCCATGATCAAATATCCAGAAAAAATAATATAATATTTTATTAACTATCTACTATACCATTATATTGCTTTCTCCCTTTTAAATACTAGGCTGTTATTTTTTGAAAACGTCTTCATATGACAATGATTCTTGTAATGTTTTTCTATAAAGAGAATAGAAATAAAATTTTGGCTTTCCTCTCACATATCAAACATTTCTAATACATCATATTTCAGGTGTTCTTGACCTCGCCTGTCTCTTGTAGCTCTGCAGGGGCTGTCTGACTTCATGTGGTGCAATCTGACAGCTCCTCTCTTTCACACACCCTCAGGTTTCATTTTTGAGGTCTATTCTGGGATTTCTTAATGTCCAGACTCACACATGCCAACTTGGGTGCACCCAACGGGTGAGGCTTGGACCAATGAGAGAGTAAATGAATGACTATTTTCCTTTCTCCCCCCCTTAAAAGATGGCCTGGAGGGGTAATTTATACTTCTTGGGGGCATGATGGAGCCATCTGTCTCTCAGAAGTAGCCAGCTCTTCTGGTGGTGCAAGGGGTTAAAGCACAGCATTGTGAGGCTGTCCATAGCCATGGCAGCAAACCTTGGATCCCCAGTCAGGGCGCAGCAGATCTCTCCTGTCTCACCAGCTGCTCCACTCAGCAGTAAATTGTAGTTGACCTACCTATTCTGTTCCCCACTCTGTCTCTGGGGAATCTTCTCATACCCACCACACACTGCTGGCCTGTGCCCAAGTTCTTGTATGAATAAAAAAATTAAAACTTAAAAAAAATAAGATATAGCCAGACCCGCAATAGGTATTGTGTCCTTCATGTTCCCTCCTCATCCCTCACTGACACCATCTAGGTTTACACTGATCTAAAAGCACATAATCCTGTCTGAATTTCTGGGAAGTTAGACTAAGATAACAATGTCTGTTTAAGACTTTTTTAATAATGACAGATTAAAAATTTTTATTTTTGCTTTATAGCTAGTTAATAATACATGAAATTTCAATTGTCAGTTAAGAAAGTCAAAAAAGCCAAAAAGAAAACGAGAAATACTGGATGGTTTCACTGATAGCAGGATTATAAGGGATGGGAGGAGGAGGGGGATAGCAACTGTAATAAAGAAAAAACAAAAAACAATGAACAACTATATATCAGAGACATTTTACAGGGGTGCAGTGGGGAATGGGATAAAAAATGGGGGTGGGAAAATTGCATGGGACTACGGTGATGGCACACAGGTGAATGGCTAGTGGAAAGTCCACAGGGATTACAATCGAGATGGAAAAATGAACAAAATGAAGACTGATGTAAAAATAAATAAATAAATAAAAGAAAGCCTATTGAGAACTGCAAATATTAATCCATTCCTTGATAATAAATTTGTAATAGTACTAGGGAGAGTTTTTTTTTTTTTAATTTATGTCAGCCCTTTGCAACAACTTCATTTTAGCTAAATTCCAAAAGTATCTACATCCACATACTATTTATAATCAACAAACTATAGAAACAGCTCAAGTGCCCCAAAACAGAGGAGTGAATAAAGAAGATGTAGTATACAATACTAGAACGCTAGGCTATTTTTTAAAAGCGGAAACCTTGTCATTTGAACAACACAGATAGATCTGGAGGGAATTATGCTGAGCAACATAAGTCAGAAACAGAAATACAAATCCTGGATGACTTCACTCTTACATGGGATATAACAAAGCACAGCAAAGGAGACCAAAATAAACCCTTGAAATTTTATTATAAAATTGAGGCTATCAGACTCTGGTGCTTTGGTGTGGGCATGAGATAGTAATATACATTTGTAGAGATATGAACTTATACCCCTAGAATACATGCTAAAAGCAAAGGTACTTCAGTACACATAAATTTTTTAAATAAAATTTTAAGTCTGTCAACAACTTCAATGCCCCAGACTTAAGAATCATGACCCAAAGGAAAAAGACACCGGTCCTAATCAATTTCCTTTAAAAATTTTTTACTTTGGAAATTCATATATATATATATGGCTGTGTAAAAACAATTCACTTTGGAAGGGGTACATCCAAGTAGATATATGAATATGATGTGTTTACTCATAAATTGCCAAGGGTAGTGAAAGAAATCAGCCTCCACTTGATAGGAAAGTTGAGAAAATAGTACACTGGAGTGAGAAAGCCAACAAACATAGTGGTAAAGATGGTTCTTGTGAATATTTGGGGAGTATAAAGTAAAAAATATCTGCCTAAAATTAAATACCATGTAGCATGAATTTAAGATACATCAAATAACAAACTAGCAAACCAGATTAAAACTTCACCTCTGTGGAGTTCATGTTCTCATGGACAATAAATGTTAACAATGTGAACATTAAAAAGCACGATTTAATGAAGACTTCTTCTGTGTGAATTCTGCCGTGGCATTGAGTCTGCAAAGCAACTTATGGTCTAAGTATTATTATCCCTACATAGGATAACAATCCCAAAGCAGCTAACAAACTTACCCAAGTGATATAGCTGAAATCAAAAGTTGAGGTCTTTCTAACAGTTATTCTACAATTACTTATGAAGGTCTTACTGTATTCCAAAGCCCATATAAAATTCATGATAGATACAAGGGAATATATATTATGCCCTTGCATGAAACAGATGTTATCTCAAGCTCAACAATCATAGGTGCAGTTTATACAATGACCAATATAGTCAAAGTTCAGAGAGGTAGGGAAATTACAGGAGATATAATCACTGAAAGCTTTATGATAAAAACTAAAATGGGGGGGGGGGTGAAGGATGATCAGAACTATTGTTTTCTCACAACTTGTCCACATTCCCATACAGTTGTGTTTCTTTAAAAAAATTTAATTTATTTATGCATACAAGAACTAGGGTCAGGCCAGAGGTAGGGGTGGGGTGAGATGATTCACCAGAGACAGAGAAAGGAACAGAATAGGCAGATTGACTGAAACACACTGCTGCGGAGAACAGGTGGGACAGGAGATGTCTGCCATGCATGTGGGTTACCTCCTTGGCCAGGGATCAAACTCCTGTTGCAGTGGCTGCCAACAGTTTCATACTGCAGTGCTTTAATCCCTCCCAGGGAAGGCCCTCACCGTGTTTTGACTCATTTTGTTCTGGTACTTCTGAGTTAGTTGTTAAGAATATCCCTCATTTTTGGTTTTGAAACATTACTTTTTTGGTCTTAGAAATTATATGTTCATATATATTCATATCATAAAGATATATTCTTGAGGCTGTTACCATTCCTTTATTAATACTCATATCCATGACTTGACAACACAGTGCTGTCCATAGACTACATCTTCTCATTCTCCTTTGCTAGTGCCTCAGCCACTTAAATATCAGTATTGCCCAAGGTTTCTTCCATTCTGATTTAGTCTATAAATTAACCATGAATTAACCTACACAGTCCCATGATCATAATATATATACAAAACCTCAGACCCAAGTGGACACAGCTAGAGATCCCACAGACACTCATATTACAAAACCAAAAGGAAATTATTTGTACCCTTCGACCAGCAAACTCTTCATAAGAACAAAACAACATTAAAAAAAAAAAAAAAAAAGAACTGATATTCTTGTTTACTTAAATCCAGGCTCAGAAAATACACCACCACTCATCCAATTCAAACCTTGAAATTATCCAAAATATTGTTTACTCTCACATCATTGAAGAGTGAGCAAGCCTTATCTATCCCATTTATAATTGGTGGGCTCTGTCCCTCCTCTCTAATCCCGCTGTCACAAACTTCTGCCTTTGTCTGTTCAGACCATAGCACTTTCTTTCCTGAATAGAATTTCTCTCAACTTGTTTTTTCTGCTACTCTCATACTTCCACCAAGTACAGAACATACTGCTGCCAGAGTGATCATTCCAGAACTAAAAAATGTGTCACTCCCTAGTATCTATTAAAATACCGATATTTTTCATCATTTTAGAAAATAAACCCAACCCTATTCCATGGTGCACTCATGTCTTTTCATGATCTCTATTCCCCAGTTTGACCTCTAAAATTCAACTCCCGGCATTTAAACAAACTGTGTTCTTTTACTTTTTATTATTATATAAGAGTTTCTTATCTATAGTAAACTTACCTGTGTTCCCCCTGAGAAACTTATTTAGCTTTCAAGTTCCAGATAAAGTATTAATTTCCTCTTGAAATCTTCCCTGAATACCTCAGCCCCACTCCAGAAAGAGTGCCACATGTGGCCCTCCCTGGTGGCACAGCGGGTTAAAGCACAGCACTAATGAGCTTAAGCCACTTCCGCATGAGTTCGATTCCCGCCTGCTCACATGGTGTGGCAGACCTCTCCTGACTCGCCCGCTGCTCCCCTCTGCAGTGTACTTCGTCGATCTGCCCTTTCTGCTCTCCTCTCTGTCTCTGGTGAATCCTCTCACCCTCCGTATCTCTGGCCTGTACCCCACTTCTATATGAATAAATAAATAAATCTTTAAAAAAAATAAAATAAAAAAAAGAGTGCCACATGTTACCAATGCTGTCACTGTGCCTTGTATATTCCTCATGTATGCCAATTACCAAAATTATTACAATTGCCAAGCTTCTGTCCAGGTCCACAATTAGATTGTGAGATCTATCATTAAGGAATAAATAAGAATTATTCCATTTCTAAGTAAACTATTACATTTTACATGTTATATTTCTGAGTAAACTATGTGTCCCGCAAAGTACTGGAATTGCTTTCCTGGGGCTCAGAGAAGTGTCCAAAAGCCCCTAGGAATGAAATGGTGTAGTTACCAGAGTAATGAGGATGATGAGGAGGGGACAAAGGAACAAAAGCAAAGCAGGTCCCAATTATCAGATGGATGCAGGCGTAAGCAAGATTCGTGGGCTAGGAGACCACAAGCAGGCCAGGAAATGAGGTTCACAAATAACACAATTCAGAAGCCAGTCCCAACCCCAGGGTGCTGACGTCCAGCTTTTTAGAAAGCGCTGAGCATAAAGGGCAGAACATGACGGGGGCGATAAGTCTTCTCAGAGGTTCAACAATCTCCCCTTCAAATATGCTGAGTAAACTTCAGCAGATATTGTCCCACACAGTGCCATGGTTCAGTATTTTTGTTTTCCTTTTTTGAGAACCATGTTTCCCCAATTCTCCTCTAGCCTACATCTAGGTAAGGGAGCAGAGGACACCAAGAATTTGCCTTTCTGTTTCACATTATCTGTTTGCTAGCACCTCCTTCACTAACTTGTCTTTGCCAGTCAGGTGCACCTTCTCACTACCTCCCATGGGCCCAGGCCCAACTAATAGTTGGTCCTGCTCAAAGATGGTAGAAAAGCCAAAGGAGATATATTCGTGGTGATGGCTCCCTAGACTGTAACTCAGACTGTTTTTCATCTAGAATCTGTTTTTAATCTGGAGTCAGGTTCTACTCTTAAGTTGCTCCTACATTTCACCTGAGCATCTGACACGTTATCCCCCGGTTTTACCTTTTACTTCCTGTTGCCGCCAGTTGAAACACAGTCAATAAACTTTATACTGACCAGACTGAGCTGTATGTCTTATCTAAGCTCCATGAACATGATCTCAGTCCTACCTTCTGAGATGCCTCCATTCTACTCACCTCTCTCAGGTAGAGTGTCACAACCTCAGCTCAAGTAATAGAATAGCAGTTTCCAGATTCCTTCTCGCCTCCTCTGCACTTCCCCTACCTAAACAGAGGGCAGCTAATTGAAGAGTTCAATGCTGAACACTCTGAAGAAAATACTGGCATGAGCAGCCGTGGGCATGTGTGTGTGTGCTTCTCTTTTCTACTATTTCTTCCCCCCTGCCACTGGCAAAAACCAGGGCCAGAGCTTGCCTCGAGCTGTGATATGTCTCTCTTTTATCTTTCCAGAAGCACTTCCAAACCTTCGCTTTATAAGAAAGAAGGAAGCACTTGTGAGATCTCGGTTCTAAATTGTTTTTGCTCCCCTCCAGCTTTGCAAGAGCTATGCTTTGCACACTAACTCAGATAATAAAGTGGGATCCTGGCTGCCATTCCCTAAATACTACTGTGCATATAATTTCGTTAAAATCTCCTCCAGAGAAAGTGATTAGCAGAACTTGCGTTCTTAAAATGCCATTTTATATAATACCATTCTGTAGCTAATCAAATCTTGCCAGCTGTCACTTTGTTCTTTATATTGATTTGATTTTTACCACCAAATATTTATTTCAAGTTATGTTATGTAGATGGGACTTGTACTACTCTTCATCGTCTACTACTTGTTCTACTCTTTCCTAAATACAAACAAAGAATTCTTCCGCAGCTCCTTAGGTTATACAAGCTACTCCAGGCAGAAAGTGGCTGAAACCAATACTCTACAAACTTTCACTAAGAAAATGTTCCCACCCTTACATACCCACACCAGAGTGCTATCTTCAAGGCTGAAATAATAAGATCATATTCTCATAGACTTTTGTATAAATTTCTGAGGAAGGAAAAAATAATAAGCCCCTTGTGGGCTGGATTGTTGTCTTATACTTCTCTTTCTCTTTCCAAGAACATAGCAAGACTGTATTCTTTCAAGTATTTTTTTAATAGGAATAAATAAAGAATCCTAGGAAGACAGATTAGTATTCTTGAAAACAAAATAATTAGGTGGTGGTAAGCACTTCCAAGAATTACACATAAGAAATGAAACCCAAACTGTGTGGGTAATGATGAAAGTTATTTCCCTCTGGTAACTAGTTTGTGGTGGTCTTAGCATTGTTATTAGCAAACCGCAGTATAATCAGCTGTCTGGTTCACAGCACCAGTGGGCTCAGTGTTAAACAATATTACAACTGGGTCTCCTATGGCAAATTTGTATGTATTCAAGAATCAACTGTATGAAAACAAAATACCTAATGATACACTTCTTACAGAGAGGTATTGTTAATTAAAGATCAGTAGTTCTAATAATTGGCGGGCTGAAGGCAAACTATAAGCTTTCCTCGTGTAGCTTGCATTACAGGTGAGCTCTCACAGACTGAAAATTACTGAAATCACAAAGCTTCATGACCAAAAGATCTAAGAACTTAAACATAAGAAGAAACAGGAAGAGACTGGAATTTTCATCACAGAAAGCAGCCACCCAGGACAGTTAAGTACTGCCAAATGCGGTCTCATCATCCCTATTGGCATTTTTCTCTGACAGTGTTTCTGAGTGCCTGAGAACTGGTTGGGGTACACATGACTAGGACCAAAAGGCTTGGCCACCCTACGCAGCAAGTATTCTCTACTCAAAGAAACTTAGAGGTAAATCATATACACATAAAAAAAACAAATGCAGGGCTCTTTCTGGCGGTGCAACTTGTTAAAGTACCCATTAAGAAGCTTTCTGAGGGCCCTCCCTTTTGGTGCAGCATGTTAAAGCACAGCATTAAGAAGCTTAAGCCCCTTGCGCATGAGTTCAATCCCCACCTGCCCCGAAGGTGACCACGTGGTGCAGTAGCCCTCTCCTGACCTGCATGCTGCTCCCCTCAGCAGTGTACTTCGTCGATCTGCCTGTTCTGCTCCCTGCTCTGTCTCTGGTGAATCCTCTCACCCTCTGCATCTCT